>NC_135743.1:2577500-2890000 GCF_041903045.1 Epinephelus lanceolatus
AACTCCTGCTGGCAGCCAATCACAGACCCTCTTTCAGCCTCTCCTTTCCATTTTTACACTCAGACCTTTCTGTCTCTTTTTTTCTCTCCTCGCAGTGACAAAATGTTTCCAGCGTTTGGCTTCGGAGCTCAGATCCCTCCTGACTACAAGGTAATATACCTGCTCAGCTTGCCGTCTCTCCCAGCATGCTCTCTGCCTGCAGGGGGAGGCTTGGGGAGGGTGAGGTGACCCCAGCCAGATGCCGGTAATTACCGGCCGGCCTCCATGTGGCGCCTGGCAGGTGCTTGTCTGATGCTGCATTCACATCATGTGATAAAACGCACTGATTATCTCCAATAAGAATTCTGTGATTTAACATCCAGCTGAGTCTCGAGTAATAGAGGCCAAAGTCAGATTATGTAACTTTCTTGGTGTGGTGAGAGCGGTTTGGTTATGATGGCTTATGTTGACTAATTTCAGCAAACTTTAAATACAGAAGGAGTCATGGCTCAAAACCAGCCGCCACTGCCCGTCAACAAAAACAAAGACAACTATGGTTAAATGTGATAAGACCAAAGGACTGGACGGAGGCCATCATCAAAAATGCTCACATGTGCAGCGCACACTTCATATCAGGTTAGGGAAAAAGTATTTCCTGTTGTAGGGATGAATAAGGTTATGTGTATTAAGGGTTATCATGTCCACCTCATCAGAAACTGGGGAGGGATTAAGAGGAATATTGGATTTCTCTGCAACGCTAACTTTTTAGCACATTAGCTAACGTTAGCTTCCATAGCAAAACAAACAAGTGTGGTCCTCCTTTGTAAGATTGGCTTCCTGTGACATCATCCATCCACTGAGTGAGAGCATACGGGTCGGCCAGTCTGGTCCCGTTGGTCAGTGTTTACTTCTTCAAGTAACACTGGCGGTCCCGGAGAGTGAGTGACCTGACATGGTGCGTTGGTAAATTCAGTCTGACGCTCTACACTAAAATGAGAGCCCTGTTGGTGGAAGAAACGCAGCGTTATATTTCTACATGAATGAACCAACGGTTAAGTTAATCACACATTCACTCCGCTCGGCGCTCTGCTGCTCCGTCTCCACAGACAGAGTGTCCAGAGTGCGCTCTGCCACTCTGAGAGTGCGCTGCTCTGGATAACCCAACGCTACATTCAGACAGCGCTCCCAATTTATCAACGCTCCAGTTTGTGTCAGAGTGCGCTCCCACACTCACAATGAGTGTTTCTGAACGCACCACTCACATCATCTTCCTCCATTGTCTAAAACAAGACAACACAACTTGTTAGCTAGCGCTAGCTAATGTCTGTGGAGAACAGTGAAAGGGTGTATTACATTAAGCAGTAAATGACAATGAAATTCTTCATTCTCAAATTAGTTACAAAATGTATAAAAAGAAAAGTGTATTCTCACCTAAAAATGAGAATTCAAGACATAAACATAAAATATAGAAATAAAATATAACGTCTATAAAACAGAAAAAAATGAAATATATATAATACTGTGGTAGACCTGTGTTCTCTCTTTGTTTGATAAAAACTATAATGATAGTTTTAGTAGATTACTAGGGCCCCGACAAAGACTGTTCCTAGTGGACCGACAGTCCTCATCAGGGTCCATCAGTGGACCGACAGTCCTCATTAGGGTCCATCAGTGGACCAACAGTCCTCATCAGGGTCCATCAGTGGACTAGTCTCCTGCATGTTTCTGATATGAATGTAATGATTAAATGATATATTTTGGTGGTTTGAGTTGAAGGTGTGAGAAAGAATAGTATCAGTAACATTGTTAACACTGTGCTACATTACAGAGAAATACAAACCGTACTAATGAACCTTCATTAATATAGGCCTATATTTTATCTCCAAGTGCACGTCACACACTGAGCGAGCCGCCTGTTAATGACGCTGTGGGCTAATGGGCATGTAGCTACTTCCATGTTTCAGATGATACGTCATGTTTGTAGTCGACCAATGAAGATGAGTTTACATATCACCTTGGGTTCGTCCTTCACCTTCTCAAAATGATCCCACACTTTGGATTTCCTGCCCGACATGTTATTAACTAGCCTGTGGAATAACCGCAGGTACCAGCCCTGGAGATTAACCTGACTCCTGTCTGACTGCTGAGCGTGGACACTTCCTGTGTCTGTCCTTTCAAAGTAAAGTCCCACATGGTCCAGTCATATAGGTTTGGATTTATTGTGACAAGGTGCAGCTCCTCATAGAGTTTCACGTTGTTTTTCTGCGACTAAAGCCTAGTTCACATTACACGATTTTCACCCTGATTTTGCGTCGTGGAGACTATCGTAATCTTTTGAGTGTTCATACCTGGCGACGTGCGATTCTGTCAGTGGGGGTCTCGCCAACTGCCTTACGACCTGTGTGTGCACACCACAAGATTTCTCCACTGAGCCCTTGCCGACAGAGCCCCAGATAATGCGGTGACGTCACCAAACTTGGAGACGACACATTGTAAAGCCATGGATATCCTTTGTTATCCTGGGTCCACAACACAACGCGCTCTCACTGAGGATCATTTTTATCCTGAAATAGTGAGAAGAATTTATTATATGTGGTTTAAAGTGTGTGTTCTTTCCTGGACGTTACTTTACGGCATTAAAATGCTTAATTTGCCAGTGAAGTTTGGCAGCCACACACTAAACCCATGCCTGATGGATTCTCCTCAGGGGTTTTACTGACAATAAAAACAATATGAAATAGTACAAAAGTAATTTTTTAATCTTTCCACCTTCCTTCATGGCTTCACTTTCCATCACAAACATAAACGCTTTTGTTTTCATTAACGCAGCATCAGTCACAGCAGTGATTGACACTTCCTGTCATGACACCCTCCAGCCTCACCTATAGGAGACAGAGTGGGGGGGTGCCCTGTCCTGTGAGTCTGATTGGTTGTTTCAATAATACAGAGGGAGGACAGAGTCAGTGAGCTGCTGCGATTAGATGTCAGGGAGAAGAAAATGAAAGAAGAATGAAGAGGGATGAAGGTGGAGAGAGAGGAAGACAGAGGGAGGTTATTTCATTGTCGAAGCTCTTTCTTTTTCTGATGAAGAGATCAAACAGACTTCCTGTTTCTCCCCCCTCCACCCTCACCCTCTCCCCCTCCTCTCCAGGTCTCCCACGACTTTGCAGTGAATTTTAACGAGGAGAACCCAGAGTGTGCAGGTAGGTGCTTTGATTTCACGCTGTCTTTGAAAAAAATAGAAGGAGTCCAATATTTGATAGTGAAGCTCAGAAGTCCGAGTGCAGAGGAAACTCTTTGATGTGAGAGTTAGTTTGACGATGACGAGGGTTCAGATTGAAGGAGCTTCACCACTCCGAGGCCTCGATGACGGAGGAAGAGACGGTGTCTGCAGGTGACTCCAGCTCAGGTGTACGAGCACACTGAGGAGGATCTCCAGTCTGCAGGGTGACAGTCTGAGTCAGATTCATTTATGTAAAGCTCCGTGCAGACTGGATTTGTGTCTGCTCTGGAGGTGTGCTGGTTTTAAAAGAACCTGCTCTGGTCAGTGATTTTAATGAGCTGCTGTGTCTCTGTGATCGGTCTGCTTTGTCCCCCTGTCCTTTAAATCCCTTCCTTGTATTTGAAAGTGGATTTCTGAGCTGCTTGTCCTTCTAGCTTTTTTTAATCAGCCCAGTGGGAAATTTGAGTCTTTTTATGCAGCCTTACCTGAGAGCTCACTGGACACACGAGCTCATTCCAGAGTTCAAGATTAAGTTCTTTATTGTCATATACACAGATAAGATGACAATAGCAATGACAATCTTAAACCTCAGGCTCTCTCCAACAATGCTCATACAAATATGTATGAAAAGAAAGTAGTTCAAGTAAAAAATGAGAATCCAAGACAGAAGATAGTGTTCATGTTAAACTATGATATGTGTTATAGTTTGTGCACCTAGGATGTTCCCTTCTTCTGAGTTGGGAAGTCCGTTCATGAGCTTTAAGTCGTAACATGGAAACATTTTGGATGTGTCAAAGATGTGTTGAAAACATGCTGAAGTTTTATGAGGTGATTTTGTCCCACACTATCTACTAAATCCACTAAAATGTTGCTTTACCTGACTGATGCTGAAAAAACACCTGTACTGCGCAGCGCATCATGTGTCGCCCCTAGCACACACTGGACATGTCACACTGCAGCTCATCAACACACAACCACGCAAAGTAATCACTACTTTTACTGACAGATCTGAACTTCCTCCACCTCTGTGTTAGCTTAAATCATGTGTGGACAGCCATTAATTAAAACTGACTTCTGACCTGAGAGCTCTCCAGAGCCGTGACTCACCAGGAAGTATTGTTCTGACCGTTGTCTTTATAATGACGGGACTGTGAGTTGTTAAGCTCGGGATATTATTGTAATTGATTTACTGTAATTTACATTCTTCGTCACACACGAGACACAGCAACAGCTACAGAGTTCTCTTTATATACCCATGGTGAGGAGAACAGGTGTATGAAAAGAACGAGCTATTTGTTTGCACACAACAGCTTAGTTTTAATTTTACTCTTACATGCGTTTACTAATTTTCTTATACTGGTTGTATATCATTTTATTTAGTGTAATATATATTTACATTTACTTTGTGCTGCTTCTGCTACAACACCTGAATCTTCCCTCTAAGGATCAGTGAAGACATATCACATCGTATTGAATCTTAAACCCAGCTGACTACATGATTGTAATGTAAAGAGACACCATGTAAGTCAGACAGACTTGTAGTTGTTGCAAGGTGGACTCAGGCGAACTGTATCCTGCTGCTTTTTGTCATTCTCTCCTGGTCGTTATTTATTGGGTCAAAGACAGAGACAGACTCTGTTTAGCTGAAGGTCTCTCGCCCTCTCGGCTATAAAGGTCATTCATGAGCTCCGAGAGACACTTCAACACTGACACTCTTAATTAAGACTCAGTGTGTGTGTGAGAGAAGGAGATTGTGTTATCAATGACCTTCAGACAGTAAATCACATCACTGCTGCCGCCAGGCATGATGGGATGCCTCTGAACACGTCCTGAGAGAGATGGAGTGAACTTGACCACCAGAGTCTGGAGAGGCTTCATCTCACTGTGTGTGTGTGTGTGTGTGTGTGTGTGTGTGTGTGTGCTGACTGAAGGATTTAATGTTCAGGAACACGTGAGCTCTCTGTTGTTTTTTTCAGGAATGTTTTGGATTCTTCATCTTGACAGAGTTTATTCATGTTTTTACTCGCTGACACTGATTAATATTTGCTGTCAGGTATTCAGGGCGTGGTGGAGGCCTACCAGGCCTGCCTCCCCAAACTGCAGCTCTATGGTCCCACTAACATCGCCCCCATCATCCAGAAGGTCGCCAACTCCGCCTCGCAGGAGGTCCACACCAAAGAGGCCATGGTGAGAGCCGCTGGGCTGGGACCAGTTTATTGGTCACTCTTTTCAGCCTTCATTCAGTCACACTGTGCATTCCAAGCCCCATACTACCAAACTATATAGTACACCAGAGAACAATTTATAATGTCCCAATACATAGTATGTCAAATGTGGTATGCCAAAAATACCAGGATTGGTACTTCTACATTAGATCTGATTTTGCAGTCTGCAACCAGCATGCTTTTCTGGTTTCGAACAGTAATAATGGGAATACTGATTTTATAAGTGATCAATGCTGTGTTAACTGTGTGCATACTACATGCAGCAGTGCATACTTTTTTAAGGACAGCTGCAGTACAAACTGACACTAAAAAGAAAAAGTATGCGATTCAGAACGCACCCACAGTCGGCCGTCTGAGTTGAGGCAGGGAAGTTTGTCGCTTTGACACCAGTCTGTACTGAAACCAGAATCTTCTCTTCATAGTTCCACCTCTGTGGCCTCAGAGATATCCCAATCAAAACATTTCGCTCAAGGGAGAGGTTGTCATGAGATATCTTTGGGCAGATCTGTCCAGGCTGGTATTCTATCTGGTATCCTCCAACAGAAATCACTGGTAAAGATCAGGAAATCTCAGAGACAGTGAAGTGAAGTGACATTATTTCACATAACAAGACTACAGCAACAACTCTGTTGGCAGTTATCATTTCTCTTCACATACTCTGAGAAAGCTGTCAAACTGCCAGTGTCAAACTTTAGCAAATCAACTGACATTAATTGTGCGCCACTACAGCCAAAGGTTCTGCTGAAAACAGAAATGTCAAATACATGAAAGTTTAAAGAAAAGGAAACATAGATACTTATGTAACACGTCTCTCTCTTTGGCCCTCATCTGACAGGGTTAGTTTACGGGCAGGTTTGGTTCTTTGACATTTTGAGGACAGATGTGAAGTTAGTTTTTCCTGCATCACAAAACACTTTCAGTTCAAATCTGAAATACAGCAGGTGCATCAAAGAGTGAACCATTAACTTCATGAGTAACAATATCTATTATTTTTGTTTTATAGTTTTTGTTTTGCTCATTTTACCTCTCTTTTTTAAAGTATTTTAGGCCATCTTTGAGCTTTAGTTTACATTACAATATAAAGATAAATAAATATGAAATACTGAATATGACAACCTGATAACCAACCTGAGTTAGATTTCCTGATACAGTTTGACTGAAGAAGAGAACTGAGACGATTTTTATATTCTCTGTCTCGCAGCAATACTTCATCCTGCTGATCCTGACAGACGGCGTCATCACCGACATGGCTGACACGAGGGAGGCCATCGTCCAGGCCTCCCACCTCCCCATGTCTGTTATTATTGTTGGAATTGGGAACGCAGACTTCAGCGACATGCAGATGCTGGACGGAGATGACGGGATCCTTCGATCGCCTAAAGGAGAGCCCGTCCTACGAGACATTGTCCAGTTTGTCCCCTTTCGCAACTTCAAACATGTGAGTCTATCAAATGGACTTTCAGTGAAATTAAATTTTAAAAATTCAGTTCCCAGTTTAAACACAGATGTGCATTTACCTAAAGAGGAGCAAGTTTCTCTTTTACTGTCTTTGTCGTCTCTCAAGATCATTCCTGCTGAGGAGTTCCTCAAGGCACAATTTTAGGTCCTCTATTGTTTCTTATTAACAAAGTTCCTTTTGAGGAAACGTGAGACAAAGTATTTTCTGTTGCTATGGCCTGTATATTCTTATGCCTTTTATATCACAGTAAAATAAATAAACAAAAAAAACAGTCAAATGACAGTTATTTATTGTGATAATAGCCTTTTTTGGATATAATTTTACAAAATTCTTATGTGTAAATGCATGGTCATACATGAATAGTTTTATTTGATTTAATGCATACCAGTGGAACAGAGTACAGCTTGATATTATATATAGCATTTTGCATAAAGTTTAAATTTTTTGGAATAATGGTTAATGTGGATTTCACCCATAGCACCCAGGTTTGCCCAACAGAAATGTTAAAAATGCTGTATAATGCTGCATCTTTCTGTACTGTGGAGCCGCTAAAGTCCTAAAAAGTGACAGTTTTATTTTGTGCACACAATCTCATGCTCCATTCTACTCACTCGTGAACAAGACCTCGAGATACTTGAACTCCTTAGCTTGAGGTAGTGACTGTCTCCCAACCCAGAGGGGTCAATCCACTTTTTTTCCAGCAGAGAACCATGGCCTCAGATTTGGAGGCGCTGACTCTCATCTTGACCGCTTCACACTTGGCTGCAAACCGCCCCAGTGCATGCTGGAGGTCACGGTGCGATGAAGCCAACAGAACCACATCATCTGCAAACAGCAGAGATGCAATTCTGAGGTCCCCAAACCGGACCCCTTCCTGCCCCCAGCTGCACCTTGAGATCTGTCCATGAAGGTCACAAACAGGATCGGTGACACGGGAAAACCCCGGTGGAGGAAAAACACCCACCAAGAATGTGTTTGATTTCACATGGACGCAGCTCTCACTTTGGTCATAAAGGGACCAGATGGCTTGTATCGACGACCCCACTACCCCGTCTTCTTGCAGTGCCCCACAAGACTTACCAGGGGACATGGTCGTAAGCCTTCTCCAAGTCCACAAAATACATGCAGACTGGATGGGCAAACTCCCACGACCCCTTCAGCAGCCCTGCAAGAATGAAGAGCTGCTCCACTGTTACATGACCAGGACCGAAGCTGCGGTGTTCCTCCTGAATCTGAGTTCCAACAATAGGTCCGAGCCTCCTTTCCAGCACCCTGGGGTAAACTTTCCCAGAGTTGGAACACACCCTCTGGTCGCTTTTTTGAAAATAATAATCTAATAAATAAATAAATAATAATTCATAATAAAATAATAATTTTCTGATTTTGCTAATGTAAACAGAAACAGTTCCCCAAACTCTAAATTTCCTTCCAGCCCCTGTTATTACTCACTGTAAAGCACGTGTTGTTTGCTGTGTTAATGAAGTTATTAATACAAACACATTCAGCTGTTCACAGCCTCTGTTATCCAGGAAATAACACCCTTAAATATGGGCACCAGATGGTGTGTTAATTTGAAAGCTGTCTTCTTGATAGAAAATTATACAGTGTGGAAATATAACTTTGTGTGACCCCGTAGTATCGTAACAGTGGATGAAAGCAATAAGCCAGGAGGAGAGGAGTAGAAAGAGAGTTTTTCAGAGCATATTGGAAGTGGAGGAGGACAAGATGAGGGTGTGAAGTTATTGAAGAAATGAGTTTTTCATCCGTTAAGGAGTAAGACGGGGTGGCAATCTGCCAACCGATCTTAAGTGGGAAATATTTTATTTCTCTCAAATTAATTTTGGGTCTTTAACGAGTCTGAAGGTTACAGACTCTACGGTACAGAGGAGATTTATCTTCACCGTTTGGACTCATTTTACAGACACTGGACGCATTTTCCCTCCTGGGTTTAATCTGTGTGATGAATGAGAGTTTCTCTCTTTGGCCCAAAAGGAAGCAATTTTCATTTGACAGCAGCAGAACGAGGCAGAGCAGCTCTGACTGACTTCAGACGACCACAGTTGCTGTCTGTGATTTCTCACAAGAGCAGATTTTGGGTTTTAATAGAAAGATGCTTTTATTCTGTGCAATGCAGAATAACAGTGTTTATAATCTGCAGTATATTATGCAATATATTGATATTTTTTGATATTGTGAGACTAGATATAGATAGCTAGACTAAATATCGTCTTAGGTTTTGGATGTCAAAATATTGTATGTTTTGTCTTTTTCTTGTCTTGTTGGCTAAATTAATCCCAGTTCAGACCAAAGATTGGCGACGAGACAAAATCGTTTTAGAGCGTTGCAGAGAAAAGTAGCAGTGGTGCGAACTGGCCGGTCTGAGCTCGACTCAAGCTGGCTGATGGTGTCACCTGCAACTCAACTGGTCAAATCACCGGTGGTTGGTTTTAAAGCCCATCACCTGTCTGCAGCCATGATCAAATTTCTCTCTGGTTAATACGTAAAGCTCATGGCGACAGGTGAGAGTTCAAACGTAGCTCAACCTGTCAATTCTGAGCTTCACCTACAGGCTCAGCTTCCTCTTCACCACGGCAGTCTGGTTCATTACCTGCATTTCTGCTGACGCCACACTACTTCGTCGCATGCTTCATGTTATTTCTCAAATGAACAAGACCCCAAAATACTCAAACTGAGCAACAATCAACTATTATCTGGCAGAGTTCCTTTGCCTCAGAGTAGGTGCTCACTCTTATTTCAGTAACGTCAGACATGGTTACAAGTTGTTGAATATCCGATGCAGAAGCCTGATGAGAGGTAGACTCAGACTGACACTTCTGTACTTGGACCCAACTATGGTGGGGAAAAGTCACTTTTCAGAAGCCAATTCTCAAATTTCAAATAACAGAGCATCCATAAACAGAAAACTATGAGACAACAGTTCTCGCCTACAACTATATCATCATATGACTGTGATGGATCTGCAGAAAGTTAAAATCTGCAACTTGATTTTCACAGCATACAGTAATGAACTGAAACAAATGGCTGCCTGGAGGGAAGAGTCCGTCCTCAACTTGATGGATGATGGAAAAACGTTCAGCGTGAATGTGAAGTAAAACTGATTCTTTAGTTAGCTGTAAAATGCAAGACCACCGTCATGGTCCTTTAGATAGGAACCTGGAATGTTCGTCACTTTCATTCCTGTTTTACAACATGTTCAATTCCAGCATGGGTTTAAATTATACATGTTTAAACCACATGAACAGTGTGATGGATATTTCTCTCTGTCTCCTCCTCAGGCGTCTCCAGCTGCTCTGGCTAAAAGCGTCTTAGCAGAGGTGCCCAACCAGGTGGTTGACTACTACAACAGCAAGGGCATCAAGCCCAAAGTGCCCAGCGAGTACCAGTCTTCCAGGCCGTTCGGCCCGTGAGTGCCGCCTCCACAGCTGCTCCTGGACAGCACAACCTCTCCTGGACTGAGAAAAATGTTTACTGTCTTTTGTTTGTTGTTGATGTGGATGTTAAAGGTGCTACACGTGGCGTTTTACCATGAAGAAGTGGCTCATGTCAGTGTACAGGCTGGACTAACAGGAAGTTTTGTTGGATTGCTTTATGGCACAAAACAGGTAGAAGGCGTTTCATTACCTGTCGTCATCTTTTAGAAACAGTAGTAAGAAGCAGGTGAAGCTGCTGGTCACAGAAGTGCTAGGGTAGTTAGGATGCTCCCAGGGGGGAATTGTAAAGATATCTTTACAGTCACACATTGGATATAAAAGACAGAAGAAGTCAAAGTAGCTAACGTGCCAATTCAAAGAGCATTGTGATAAAATTAGGAGTGAGGGCCGTGATGCAATGCAGTTTGTCAACCTGCAGTGATGAGCCTGTAGTGATGAGGCAGCCATGGCTGACATAGAAAACCAGAAGGTTGTAATGCAGAAAAGTTAATCATACAAAGGATCCAACACATAATGTTTTTCAGACCTGAGTACAGGACGTAAGCGTGATGCGACTATATCTTAGAGCTCATGTGGGAGTAACTGTAATTTCTAATTTTCTAACTTGTAAACATCATTCACGTCATGATCCAACTTTGATCACCACTAGAAACCAGGGTTTACACTTATTAGTAGCTTGTTTTGTAAGCATATTTGCTAACTATGTAGCATTACCTTTGATATGCTTTAAAGAATTGTAGCTAACGTTTGTGTTTCTTTTGTTTTGTGATAGCGTTTACAATGACAGCCGGGTCACATCAGCATTCATGACAGCAACATTTCAGCAACAACAAGATTCATTTCAGTGGAATTAAGATGGAGGCAAAGTAAATCTATGCAGAGCTTTTGTGTAGAGGACAGTGTGTAGTGGACTTACATGCATGTTGAGGTAAAGACCAATTGTTTTTAACGTAACAGATGAAGCAGAGTCTGAAAAAGAGGATGCTATCGTATTAGCTTTGTAGCACCATCTAATTTTGCATACTTCTCTGTCAGAGTAAAAAACTGCCAACACTTATGGTACAATCTCTTGAATAAACTGTGATAACGTTTAGTCCAATTAGCAACTAAGCCAGCTAGTTTGCCAAACACAAGTTAGCTGACTGGTAGCAAGTCAGCTAGCCTGTTGAGCTATTTTGGCTGGCTAGGGTCAGCATATTACTGTTTAGCTAGCATGATAGCAGTTAGCTCACCAGCCACAGTAGCTTGCCAACTAGGCCTGCAAGTAGTCCCTGTATCACCAAGTTTCCAACACTGCCCAGTTTGTGGATACCGATGACATGACGGCTCACAAACTGTGAACACTGGGATCTTCAGTCCCACATCACATCGACATCATAGAGAGCAGAGAGGTCTGATGAACAGTAGCACTAAATGTATCAGTGAGGTGAGGAAGAACTTCATCTCATCTTGTGGTACAACTTATGTTCCATGTATAAAAATGCTAACTGTTGCACCTTTAGCATCCATTGTGCATGCGGGGCCTACAGAGGCTGAGCTGATCGTAACCTTCAGGAGTGTTTTTACAGGATGTGAAAAGCACACAAACACACAACACTGACCAACCCAATCACTGCTTCCCTGCAGACAGCATGACGGGCAGGGAAACAGTCAATGATGGAATGTATGAACCCCCCTCCTCCCCCTCTGGTTTGGTTTTATAAGAGTTTATTGATATTTTGCTAAATTTCGTAAGGTTCGTACGTTGTAAAGCATTTTGGATCTCTGCCAGATGAACAAGCGAGCTGCCTTCACAGACGTCTGCATCCTCTACTGTTTTTTTCTAAAGGCGAGGCAGATGCATGAACTGTTGTTTTGCATGCAAATCTCCATGCAGGACTCCCCGGTCCCTGTGCTCTCTGTTTCCTGGTAGTGAGTAATATGAGTAATAATAACGTTTACAATGTACCCGATGATGGGGCTGTTCTACTCTCAAGCATGTTCACGTGTAAACGAAAATGTGTGAGTAGATTTAAAAGCACAACCTGAGTATCCTTGGAGAGATTTCTAGATTATGGTGATAGATTTTGGTCTCTTTGTGCCACAACACCTGTCCATCTCTCTCTGTCTTTGAGGAACTGATTCATTTTCTTTTGTTTTACTTGGTTTTATTAAATAATTACTTCTGGGATTTGGACCTTTTAAGGGTGCAACCATATTTGCATCTTTCAGTCTATATTTCTTTTAAGTGAGATCATTTCCTGTCACTTGTAGAAAACCTTCAGTGCAAACTTCCTCAAATCTACAGTTGGCTTTATTCCTATGTCAGGATCAGATTTCACGCCCCACCTGCCGATCCATTTTCCACCACTCATACAAATCCAGGTTGCTGTGGCGGCACGCTAAACAAGGTAGTCCGGACATCCTTATACCCAGGTGTCTGTGAAGATTCTCAGTCATTCAGGTCATGGTGTAACTAGAAGTGCTCAGTCAAAGGTGACTGGTACCAGTAAGGCTTTTGAATGATAGGCATCTTCAATAATCTGACTGAAGTCCACTTGCCTTTGACTAAGCACTACGAAATATATCATATTTTCACGAGCCATGTCATCCAGCTTTTCCTGGGGATTCTGAGTTGCTCCCTGGCCAGATAAGGTTAATGATCCCTGAACAAGCTCTGGGTCTGATTCCTTTTCTCCTTCTGGTAGGACATACCGGGAAAAAACCTCCACAGGGAGGTGACCAGGAGGCAACTTAATCAGATGCCCAGACCACCTTAATTGGCTCCTATGAGATAACAGGAGTAGAACTCTTTTTAAATGTCAAAGCGCCTCAATTTGTGTCTTTATTGACAATGTAAGCATAATCAAATCCTGATAAAGTCTTTAAGTCAGGATCAAACTTCATGATCCATCCATCCATTGTCACTTATCTGGGTCCTGGTTTCAATGGCATGCTAGGTAAGGTAGTGCAGAGGTTCTTCCTATTCCCCAGCTCTCCCTGGGGATCCAAGGGTTTTCCACAGTCAACTGGGACTAATCTCTCAAACAAATTCTAAGTCTGCCACAGTGTCTCCTCCCAGTTGGACATGTCCAGAAAACCCCCACAGGAAGACATACAACAAGCGTCCTGATCAGATGCACAAAGCACCTCAACCGGCTCCTTTCAACATGAAGGAGCAGCTGCTACTCTCAGCATCTTTTGGATGTCCAAGATCTTCGCCCTGTCAGACACTGAAGGAAACTCATTCCAGCTTTTTTTGTCCATGTTCTCACTCTTTCGGTCATTACCCGAAGCTCATGACCACAGCTGAGGGTTGGAATGTAGACTGAGAGCTTTGCCTTCAACATCCACATTACTGCTGACGCACCAATCGACCAGTCAACCTTATTCAGATCCGGGTCATGGTGGCACCAGACTATGCAAGGCAGTCCCTTTCCTCAACCACATCCTTCAAGTCCACTTTGGAGGATCCCGAGATGTTCCCAGGCCAGATGAGAAAGGCAGTCCCTCCATTGTGTTCTGGATCTGCCCTGGGGTCTTTTCTCCTAGGTGGAAGTGCCTAGAAAACTTTAGCACAGAGGAACCACCTCAACAAGTTCCTTGAAATGCAAAAGAGGTAGAGAAGGTTCTAGTTCAAGCTCTCCTGGATGCCTGAACCCCTTGCCCAAAGTGTTACCAAATCAGCCACTTGTGTCCACAATCTCATTCTATAGGTCAAAACTCATGGCCAAAGGTGAGTTTGAACGTCAAGAACTTGACCTTAAGACTCAACTCCCTTTTGTTGAAGCCCAAAAGGCTGTTAACAATACCATATGGCTGATCTAGTGTTCCATCTTCCATCTGAAGATACTTGAAGTCCTTCATCCGAGGCACTGACTCGCTCCCAACTTGAAGGGACCAATTCACCATTTCACTATGTGATGATTTAAATGGTTTGATCTGACTGATGTGGGGGTGCCAGCATGAAATAAGCCTAGGGTATAGTTTTATTGGATTCTTCTTGAAAAAAAAAAATAGCAAGTCCAATTTTTGTCTTCTTGCACAATTTCTATGAAGTACTCCTGAATTCCTGATCCTGGACGTTCTAATTAGCTTGTTTTACCTGATCAGTGTTGCTTGCTAGTGCGCTAGCTTCAAAAGTTGCCAGATGATTTAGATTTAGAAATAAAGTCGCTGAGAGGATCTGAAAGGTCGTTAAATCTAGTGAGAAAGTCAGTTAGTCGGCAACACTGTACCCAATCAACTCAAACAGAACATTGATAGGAGTAAAAATCTTGCCCCATTAATGACTTGTGCGAGTTACTTCAGGAACCTTATCTGCAGATTGCGTTTCATGTGTTGCATTTTGCATTAATACAGCATTTTCATATTATTTCAAAGTACTTCAAAGACACTTTAAATTTTACTGTTTGAATAATTGATTTATCATCATCATCACAGGAAATGTACAGGCACTTTGCATTTTTGTTCGTTCTGTTGAACAAAGACAGAAGATGGCGGACAGGTGTTGGACACATGACTTATTGTTGTGTTAACATGCAGTATTGTGTGCAAAACAATGACAAACTGACTTATGATAATAAAAGTTTTATCAGTAACATCTGAGTGCGTTCAGTGTTTTATGAGAGATCGGTTGGAGTGAACGAGTCAGAGGAACCTTTAGGCTAGTTTATATTTTTATATGAGAAAATTATTTCCAGACACAAAGTCTCTGTGTGTATCAGCTCCCAGTGTGTGTGTTGAACTGTGGGTTGTTTGCTGTTCAACCTTGTGAGAGTAAAGAAGAAAATGAAGGAGAATCTCCCAGCTGTCCCAACATCCTCAGTGTGATTCCCAAACAACAGCAGCAGTAATTAAAGCTCTTGGCTGTTTGTTCGGAGGCGTGACGAGTTCAAAAAGAGGAGGAGAAGGATGAAAGGAAACCATTAACTCTGTCAACAGGACAAAAGACGTCAAAAGACTCGACATAAAGCTGCTGTCACAGTGAACACAACACAAGGCAACAGGTTTTTGAAGCTGCTCAGTGTGGAGAATCAAAGACACAAGCGAAAACATCTCAATCAAGAATTCAGGCCAGAACTCACACTACTGCTTTTAGTGTTAAATAAATCATCACTACATTGATTCTGAAACATCACCAAATATGTCAGTATTGCTTCCAAATAACCTCAAATGGTAACTGGATGAAGAAATCTGATCACTGATGATCAAATCCATTAAAAAAAAGGTAGTAAAACCCTCGAGTACCCTCTAATACCATGTAAAATTCAAAGGGATCAATGCACTTGAATTTGTCAAAGGTAAACTTAAAGAGTAAAGACACATAGCAGGTGGATTAACACACCTCCCCACAATGTTTTTTATTCTGCTGTAGAGATTTCTACTAATATCTAGTTTGGTCACACCTCTCATTTTTTGCAGATAAAAGGCTCTTCTTTCTTTCTCTAACTGGTTTGGTGCAGAGTTTTTGACTTTTCAGTTTGATGTGAACCAAAATCACAGGTGACCACAGTTGAAACCAAACAACTAGACCCTGCAGGAGGCTGCCACAGTCTGGATCACACTGAATGGTTCATTATTTGAATGGGTTGGATTTTTGAGCCAATTACAGGAACCAATCAGACCAATTGTCAGGCTACTGTCAAGTGATAAGAGCAGCATAGCCCCCCAGTGGTTTTGCAACAGTGAGAGTGACAATGGTGGCACTCAGAGCCAGGCCATCAGGTGATCCCAGCCCAAGGCAAAGGAGGGGCCAGTGAAAAGGTCTATGGTTGACCTTTAAATTGGATCACGTATAGCAATTACAATTAATAACATGAGCCCCTCTAATGTCAACATGTGAGGTGAACTGCTGCCTGATTAGCTTTAAAGTGCCTCACCAAACATAAGGGTCTCCTTACAGAAAGTCAGGGTGCGGAGAGAACAAGAAAATAAAAGGAGCTGAGAGACAACGGCCACATATCTGACAAAAAAGTGTGTAGAAGCAGCAGGTGTGACAGGTGAGAAGAGAGTCAGAGTAATGTTAGCCAATAACACCTGCTGTATCGGCTTAGTTTTGAAGCTACGGTGAAAAAACAGGCGTCTTATCAAACTAAAAGAGATGAAGCATCCACTGGTATTAACCATGTTATGCTATCTTGTTGGAAATGGGGGCCAAATAATGCTCCTAAGTTACGCTAAATTTTGGCGAGGGGAAAAGGAACATTGCCTTTTTTATGATGTCATACCTTGCAGTAATTTCCTCAGTCAATGTTTGATTATACTTTTCTGTAATCATTCATTGGAGGGCATTTCTGCAGCCCAAAAAAATACAAAACACAAGTGGAAATATGTTTAATTGGATTATAATTGACCCATGGCTAAGTCCCGCCCAGTTTTGTTCGGTTTTATGACCTTTTTCTGAGATTTGAAGTTTAAAAATGGTCAAACGGTGTGCATGGGGTACATGCAACTCTGACACAAGGTATCCTGAGAGGCTGGGCGACCACGTGTATTTTTTACACTTTAAACCACATCTCAACCGAGAAAAGTGTCTCCTTTGGATAAAGTTGTGTGGTAACGTTAGACCACAACATCAACTCAACGTGAATAAGATTAACAATGATGTCTACATCTGTTCTAAGGTAAGTCAACATTGTGTTTGAGGCAACATATTGTCACTTTGCTGGAAAGAAATATAAAGTTATCTTTAACATCTCTAGCTAACGTTAGCTAAAGTTAGCCTAACGTTAGCTCCTAGCTGCGTTGTTCATCATGTCACCTTGTTTGCTGGGAGTTCATTAGCCTATTTTGTTCTAGTTTTGTACTTTGGTGATCGTACATCATTGTTAGCTGTTGTCCAAAGGGCTCTAGTTAAGCTAACGTTAACTTCTGGAGCTTAGCTTCATTAACTTATCTGTAATGGCAGAGATAACAAAGGTTGGCAAACGTTATGCTGAATGATTCAGTGTAAATACTGTAGCACCAAACTAACGGAGAGACACTCTTGGTAAAGATGGTAAAAAGGCCGTTATCCTTTTCTCATATTCTGAGCCAAAAACCTTAACTTCAGTGGCACTTTAACTTGTTGTCTTTGATGGTGACGGCAACCAGATGCGGTTCACAAGCGTACACTGTGACCTGTAAATTTTGGCTTGTAATTTAAGCTTTTCATCGACCTTCTCAACAATAAAATGATGAATATATCCCTCCAATGCGTAGTTTAGGCCCTTTTGGTTACTTCTCAATGACATCTGATCGTTATGTCCCCAAAAATCATCAGTTGCCTCCTGTGAAATGCCGTGTACTGTGACACCTGCCATAGCGCCGCTCACTGAATGATGATAGCTTGGGGAACTGCCCATTGGTCCGACATCCCATTGTTCCAACCATATTAAACCCACTGCTCCGAAATCATCATGATGCCCTGTGGTTAAGGTCTGGTTAGGTTTAGGCACAAAAACCACTTGGTTAGGGTCAGGAAAAGATCATGGTGTGGGTTAAAATGAAAAAGAAAGTGACAAACACATAAGCTGTGAGCCTGCTTCGCCTCAAGCCTTTCCCAGCTGACCCAGAGCCGGTTGCAGCGCACCATCAAGGCAGAAATACGCCCGCCGGGAGCCGTTCAGCACCACGGAGAGCTCCCCACACAACCCGGACCCCAGAGTTAATAACAGAAGGTTATGGTGTTTCACTCTCTTCTCTCTATGACACTTGTATCTCGACCAGTAGCTTACTTTTGTTGTGTTTGCTGATCCTCTATGGTACACAAATAGAGTATAGCCTAGTATAATCACATATCAGAACAACGGGACGTCGGACCAATGACATGGACCTTAGTTTGTCCGAGTGAGTGGAGGGGGGCGTGGCTTAGCCATAGGTCGATTGCAGGCAGCATGAAATTTGCCGCTATGATATGTATAGTGACTTGACACCCTCCCCAACCTCCTGATGGGTGTGGAAGGAGGGGCCACTTTGGAAAATGTTGTCCCCGTCCATATTTCCTAACGCTTGTGTTGTGTTGTTTTGTCCATGAACACCACAACAAAAAGAGCTGCTGTAGCATGTGGGGAGAGGAGGAGATGATTTTATAGAGTCAGTTGGAAAAACTCTCGACACTTTTCAGTTATTATCTGAGAGGCTGAGAGCACAGCAGAGCCCATCTACACACCAATCTGTGTCGAGTACAGGGAGACACAGCTCCTGTAGGGGATGGTGGTGTGTGCATAACTGCGATGTGAAACCAAATCTAACTATCAAATACAATGTAAGGAAAATGTGTGAAAAGGCTCTGAGACTCTGTCAGTGTAAACTAAACCTTGATAAGTTGCTCAGCTGTGTCACAGACTGGTTCAAATGAAGGTGAAGTGGAGGCAAAGAAATACTTCACCCACAACATGAGCATTTACAAATCTATTCGTCACGCCATGCTTGACTTCCTGAAGAACACTCTATCTCTGTGCCTCGTGCTGCCCACAGACAACAGCAAACATTTTAATTTATTGATTGACTGGGAACCACAGTTAACAGCAGCACAATATCTGACATTACAAACTCTCACACAGCTCATGCTGTATAATCAAAGTCTCATTTATCCAGTGGAAGGCTCAGTGCTTCACAAACACATGGATTTTCACAGAAAGAAATATTGGAGTTTGACTTATGACAAGTTTCACTTTCAGTTACAAATAGAAAGATTTACGACGACATAGATGACACTTGGTAAATGAGACTGGGATTATACTGCCTGAGCTGTGTGAGAGTTTGTGAAAGATGTTTTGATATAGTCTTGCTGTTGTTAAACCCCAAATCAATCAATAAATCAATATGTTCTCAGTTTCAAAACAAAGCTTTCTCTGTGACTTCGAGGTGACACAGCCTGACACATTAATATAAAATGGTCATTTTGTGGGTGAAGTGTTCCTTTAAACCTCCGGGTGAGTCATATGAACGATGGAGTGTTTAAAGTGATAAATGTGGTGTGGAGGTGTTGAAGGTGCAAACGTAAAGCAAAGTGACAGGGTGGATATCAGCTGTAGGAGGGAGAAACAGAGTGAACACATGAGCCAGCTTTTAAAGCCTCGGGGCCCAGGTGAGTTTAATCAGTTGACGTCCCTCCACCTTCAGCCTGGTGACTGCTGAGGTTGGAAATCATGAATCACTTTGCTGATTCAAATCATTTCACTGTCCTATAATGATTACAGCCTCAATGAGCTCCTGTGTGTCTGTGAGCCGGCTGCTCCTGTCTTTTAAATCCTGTCTGAAGCGAACGGATCTTTGAGTTTCCTCCTTTTGCTGCATTTTATCAGCTCAGAGTGAAATCTGACCTCTGTGTAAATGTGGAGGAAGTCAAAAATGTTATAATCTGATATTTGCCAACATGCAAACAGCAACATATAGCTCTGTTTGTGAACCGGTGTGACAGCAGAAAGACTTAAAGCCATCAGGAAAGAAGGCTCCCTGTAAGAGCTCATCACATGATCTGCTGTAATGTCAGCTACAGGGAGGCAGGGCAGGCATTAGGCGTTCTGGGTTTACACCATCAGTTGTAAAAACGTTATCCCTGTTTACACGAAAACGCAAAAACTGCAGCTTTTTGCTGCAATTAGCATGCCAGGCCAGTAGGTGGCGATAAGCTGTATGTCCAACACCATAGAAGAACGTTCTGCACATGCACAGTGATTTGCTTTCCTCTTGGCGCTAGTGATAAAAACAATGATAAACTACATTTTAACCTTATGTAGCATAGTTAGCTGCTATGCACTAATATTGGGCACAGCAGACGTCTTTGTGCGCCGATGTAGCGGTGATGTTGATGCAGCAGTGCTAAGTTCATTTGTAAACTCGTAAGTAGTCCCAAAAGTGCTAACAAAACATAAACAACCCGGCATAGTATACCTGCCATTGTTGTTGTGGTTACCGGGCGCCTAATGGGCATGTGCGAACTGGGTTGCAACGTCGTCGTTTTCCAGAATCTCCGTCTATCCTGTTTAAACGTCTCCATAGAAACGGATATTTTTAAAAACTTTCACTTTGGAAGCCGTTCTTGAAAATCTCCGTTTTCGTCAAGAAAAATGCCGGTTACGTGTAAATGATAGGTGCAAACGCAAAGACAGATACCCGTTTTCAGAAACATATGGAACCGTATAAACAGGCCCTTAGCGGCACTTGTGAGTTCTGCATCCACACCTGCCCCATGTCAAATGGACCACACTATTTCACAATACCTGCAGGGGGGTGGGAGCATCAGATGGCACGCTGAAAGGTGTTACAATTATAAAATCACATTTATCATGTATACATGCAACTATACTGTCACTTGATCCAATTTAAGGGTTAAGACCTTTACATGGGCCCCACCCTTGGCCTTGGGCCAGGGTCATCTGTACCAGTTGAGACAGCATCACAGCTGCTTTTGCTATTTTTACTTGCTCCACCAATTTATTTGCAAAACAAAAACAAACCAAACAAACAAAAAACACATCTATAAACATCACAACGTGCATTGCAATTCTTTTTTAGAAAAGCTGCCGTGGAATCAGGCGTTTCAGGCTGTGATGATCCAAACAAACAGCCCATGAAATCCTGGAGGAGCTGGTCTTCGTTCTTTAGTGATCTGGATGAGTAGAGGAATGAGCCTTTGGTGAGCTCGTCCTGGACTCTGGATACAATGGCTGCAGGTGAATGGGTTGCTGCTGACAGCATCAGAGGAGAGAGCAGATTCAAAATTTTGCAGTGGCACCTGATTGGCTGATAGAGATTGTGGCAAAGTTTGATTGGATAACTAAAAGAGTGAACACCTATCATCAGCTGATTGAAGGAAGCAGTGGGAGTCTGATGGAGAGGATTGTGAATGGATGAAGCACAAAGAAAGTCTTCCTGATTGCGCTTCATTTAGCCAAACAGTCTGCATTAAAAGTGCGCTGAATGATCAATCAGCACTTCCTGTTTGTGACGTGCCCACAGACGTACAGACAACCGTCACTGGATCACTGTGATACGGGAGAAAACTTTAGAACATGATATTCTCAGGAAAGTTCTGCAGCATATTTTTGTCTAAGTTTATGGAGGTTTATCCTGGATGGAAATCAGAGATAATGACAACCTGAGGAAGGAGGAATGATATCAGTGTGTGTGTTCCAAAACAGACAGGAAACACACACAGATATCAGAAGACATTATGAGGATCTCCTGCAGTATCTTTGCCTCCCCTCCAACCCTCCAGCGCCCCCTGGAGATGTTTGAAGCTTCGGACGTCATCAGTCACCTGGTGTTCTTCATTTTACACAACAGACTGAAGCAGTGATCTTCATGGAAGTGAAACGAGCTTCAGAACGTGTGTATCATACACTCCTCATTAACAGTGACCCTATTGATTAGATCAGTTTGGATGCACACAGCCCTATTAATAGCAGCCAATCAGATGTCCCCCTGAGGGCTTTGACATTGGTGGCTGAGGGGAGAAGCAGGAAAGTCTGCAATGACAACAGAGGCATGAAACAGCTAAACTGGTTTTAATATTCTCCAGCTAACATGATCACTGATGATGGGAAAGCTCTTGAACACATCCCACTGAAATCGTTCGATAATAACTGAGAGGAGGAGCCCCGGGGACAGATGGAGAGATCGGTTCCTGCTTAAAGCTTGTGCTAAATGTTTGATAAGTTCTGCAGGCATTAGACACAGACACGTATCGGACAAAAATATAGATTCTGACCTGATAAAGTCAGAGGATCACTGACGTTACCAGAACCACCACCGTCTACCAGCTTTTTCCCACTGGCTGCTGAACTCTGTGCCTCTCTGGGTAGACCTAATCCTTTCTTATTGTATTTGTTCTTATTGTGGCACAGAGGAAAGCATTTTTTAATGTCACGGCCTGTGGAGTCCAGCAACAAAGAGAGGACTCTAATGCAGACAAAACACACCAGATCAGCAGGCAGGATGAAAGGGAATTTACTGAAGGCTTAAAGTTAGGAACAGGCTTACAGGATGGCAGCCCAATAAATCCAGGAGGGGCTGGACAGGTGAGAAGGTCGGGAACTGGAACATAGAAGCAGAATCAGGTACAGGTAAAGATACAGATGGCTGGCAAGCAAATAGATAAGCAACATTAAAACACTGGCACCAGACTGGGGAATGAGGGCTGATATAAGAACTGACAGGGTGATTGGAAATGAGATACAGGTGCGTGTGTGCCCATGCTTACTGGAGCTACAGAAAATGTTCAGATGTATTTACAGCTACTTACATCAACCCCTCAGACACCAGCTTCTCTCTCAACTGCAGGTGCCAAAATTTATATCATCTCATTTTGAATGGTGTTGGACAGACCAGCCTGTCTGGGCTATTGATTAGCTCCCACTACCGCAAATCTCTCCCCAAGTTTAGCTGACTCTGACCCTTGAACTTTGACCTGACATGATGACACTGTCACACCAGATTGGAGGAATTAATTAAGTCTGCACTTTTTGGTGGTGTTTTTTCATATATTTTCTGACAGGCAATTTATCATATCATTAATTTGATTCATTATCTGTAACCATTTATTCTGGCGCAGGATCGTGGGGGAGCTGGAGCCTATCCCAGCTGACACTGGGCGAGAGGCGGGGTAAACTCTGGATAGGTCACCAGACTATTGCAGGATGACACATAGAGACTTATACGCCTACAGGGAATTTAGAGTGAGTAATTAACATCTGGCTCTGCATGTTTTCAGACTGTGGGAGGAAGCTGGAGAGCCAAAAGAAGACCCATGTTGACATGGAAAGAACATGCAAACTCTGCACAGAGGGGCCCAGCAGGATGGGGGCTTTGAACAGGAAACCGTTTTTGAGGCGAGGGTTCACCCTGGTCAGGTCACCAGACTATCACAGGGCTGACACATAGAGACAGACAACCATTCACACTCACATTCACACCTACGGACAATTTAGAGTCACCAATTAACCTGCATGTCTTTGGACTGTGGGAGGAAGCTGGAGCACCTGGAGGAAACCCACGCTGACACGGGGAGAACATGTCGGAGCACCTGGAGGAAACCCACGCTGACACGGGGAGAACATGTCGGAGCACCTGGAGGAAACCCACGCTGACACGGGGAGAACATGTTGGAGCACCTGGAGGAAACCCACGCTGACATGGGGAGAACATGTCGGAGCACCTGGAGGAAACCCACGCTGACACGGGGAGAACATGTCGGAGCACCTGGAGGAAACCCACGCTGACACGGGGAGAACATGCATACTCCACACAGAGGGGCTCACCTACCAGGAACCAGGAACCCTCTTGCTGTGAGGCAACAATGCTAACCACTGCCCCACCGTGTCCCCATCATAAAGGTCAGGTGATGTTTAAAGGGGAAGAAGGGCCGTCTGGCTCGATCTGTAATGACAGGAGAGTTGTTAGGCTTGTTTGAGATGAGCCAGATGGCCGTCTAGCTGAGTGTATTGCATGATGGTGGTGGTGGAGGTGCTACAAACTGCACTTCCTCAGCTGGCCACTTGAGGCTGGTTACATGCATTGTCTGTTTTCAAAATACACTTCTGTTTTCGCAGGAAATGTACAGTTAATGTTTTTTCCTTCAACAACAAACATGTGGTTGGGTTTAGGAAAAGGGCTTTACAATCTTACAGGAAGTGAACACTGGCCTTCCAGGTGAAAGTCAGTGGTTGCTGGATCGATCCACCACCCCTCCCACCCTCACTACTCAGACTTTTGCTTCCTCAACTTTTGTTGTTGTTCCACCAAGTTTCCCCCTGACGATGCCAGGTGCCGTAAAACAACAACATCAAGTGGCTGCTTATCATGCCGACATGAAGAGACAGCTTTGTCGTCTGTATCTGACGCTGGATGTCACGGACCAAACGCTAGTATTCGATGATTTCAGAGTGGAACCAGGTTGTCACAGTCAAACCCTCTTGTCCAATTATGGTAACTTCTGGCTCCAATAAAAAGATGGTGATGGCCAAAATGTGCACCTGAGACTTCAAAAACCAGTGGGTGAAGTCACAGTTGCTACGTCCATGATTTTTACAGGCTATGGCTTTTAACGTGTGCTGCTGATGAAACTCCCCTCATGGCTCTGGTTTACGGTGCCACTCACAATTAATCACAACACTGCCATTATCTTTTTTGAATCATTACTCCATAGCGTTTATATCAACTTAAGCAGTGACAAATGAATTTCATGAGTACCTTTCTGACATTAACAACTTAACACATTTTCCATGAAGTAAAACCAAGCTGCAGGTTGAGTGAAGCCGACTCTGAGCTGTCTGACTTCAGGCTCTGTGATTCCTCCCCTGACTGCAGTCGACAACTCTTTCCAGGCCGCAACTCATGTCTAACAAGCCTATTAAGGTGGCAGGAAACACAGAGCAGACAACAGGATGAATACTTGGAGCTGGCTGGAGCTGTGACAACACACTGAAAGACAGATTCCTTGTAAGTTTAATTCACCCTGTGTACAACGTGAACGTCTGAACCATGTTTCATCACAATCTATCCCATAGTCGAGGTGTTTGAACCAAAGTGGTGGAGCGACCACGTCTGCTGCAGCTAAAAATACACAAACTGAACAAAACTTTGGATCAAATTTTCCTCCAAGTAAAACTTTTCTGAAGTAAAGTTTGTTTTTCATTCAGGTTACCATGACTCAGCATAAACTCTTCCCTCTGATTGGCTCTGAGTCACAAACAGCAGATTAATGTCGAGACCTTCGGTTGCTTTTTCTCTAAAACGCCACATCTGTGAAACACTGACCCACGCAGGTCTCCATTTAAACTGTTTAATTAAAACAGGTTCAGCAGGTCTTTACCTCAGCTGACAAGCGCAGGAGGTCTTCTTGCCTAACGAGGAGGTTAATGAGGAGCAGCCAATAGGAAGCCAGCATGCAGCTCTGTGCTATAACCAGAAGGAGCTCCGCCCAAAAGAAAGAATCTTTATTTGAACAACAAACGTGTGACTCAGACGCTGACAGATGATCTAACTTAAATGTGTGAGGAGCTTTAATACTGTGTTTACAGTCATCATGTCCTGCTCTGTTTCCATGGAGACCATGTTTTTCCATAACAAAAGCCAACATCAGCCGAGATCAGACAAAAAATAAATGAATTCTTTCTCCAGGTTGGAGCACAGTCAGGTCCAGACTGCCAGAAAACACCCACCTGCTCTGTGAAATACAAATGATCTGACACACCGTGTTGGCACAAGTCTGTGGACACACCTGTTCCTCCTTTCTGATGTGTTTTTATTTATTTATTGTTGTCTCTTAATTCCCTCCTTTCTTCCTGCCTTTCAGTTTATAGTCTGTTTTTCCTGGTTAGGTCCACTATCAGACCTTTTCTATTTGATGTGCCGAGTCAAACTGATTGGGTTGATTTCCATCAAGAGTTTAACTGCAGTGTAGTGTTGTGTAGTGTCGTGCCCTAAGTTGGACCATCACAGAAGTTGGGCCAAAGCATTTCCCATTCCCTAGTTGCATTGACATCAGATGGGTTACATCATTATTTGAGGCGTGTCAAAAAATACGCCATTATTTTCAATGTACAACCCCACACCAGGGACGGCTAGATGCGCCTCAGCGCTCCTGGATGTGCCAAGTGGCACTTATGCCCCTGTCCTATTTCCAGCCTCAACACTCGCTCTCTGCTTGTACAGACCAGCTCCTGTAGCAGATCTTTTCCTCTGCTCCTGTGGCAGCTCGACTCCTCTCCTCACCATGGATGTGTAAAGAGAACTCTGTTGCTGTTGCTGTGTCTCGTGTGTGACGAAGAATGGATGAGGAGAGACTCGTTGTTGAGGTTGAGAAACATCCCGAGCTAATGACCCACAGTCCTGTCATTATAAAGACAATGGCCAAAAAGATACTTCCTGTTGAGCAGACGTTGCGCTAGACTTTTTCGTCGGCGGTCATTTTGACCGACAGGGTAATCAAAATCCGGTCATAATCTATTTTTACCAGTCATTTTAATTTTCATTTTTAAATGATAATAAAGACATTCAAAGACATTTAGTTTTCATTCGTTCATTTTTAATAAATCCAACAAGCAAGTTATAAAGTGTGCACCAATGACTGAGAATATCCGGTTAACGCGACCCCTGCTGTTGAGTCATACCTCTGGAGATCAGCTCTTCAGGTGAGAAGTCAAGTTTAAATAGTGGCTGTCCACACATGATGTTAAGCTAATGCAGAGGTGGAGGAAGTTCAGATCTGTCAGTAAAAGTAGTAATAACTTTGTGTGGTCGTCTGTTGACGAGCTGCAGCGCGACGCATCCAGTGTGTGCTGGGGGCGGCACTTGAAGCCGCTGTGGCTCTGATGTGTTTTCAGCTTTAGTGATCTACTGCTTACAAACCCTCTAGAACTCTCAGATCATCAGACGCTGGTCTCCTGACTTTACTCATCATAGGTGACGGTGCATTCAGATATTATGGGCCCACACAAACAAACTCTCATATGATTGAAGATTTAAGACAACTGTGTTGTCTTTTAAAAGCAAGATTAAGACCAACCTGTTCTCTCAGGTCTGTGGTTAGCTAGTGCTGTTATCTCTCTCTCTCTCTCTCTCTCTCTCTCTCTCAATTCAATGAGCTTTTCTGGCATGACATGTCATATGTGTTGCCTGAGCAAAGTTTCAGTTTAAGACAGTGAATTCAAAAAGTGCTGCCCCTAGCACACACTGGATGGATTGCTCTGCAGCTCATCAGTGAACACACAAAGTTATTGGTACTTTTGCTGAAAGATCTGTACTTCCTCAATCTTTATCCATGGCCTCTCAGTCAGATCCACCACCGACTCCCCCACAGTGCCAGAGTCTCGCTGAAATATGGTCACTTCTGAAAGTTAGTAAGGGATGAAATGAAGAAAGAAGAGTCTGGTCTCAGATTCAGGCTCCGAAAAAACATCCAGGACAGACTCTGAGTCAGTTCTTAAAGATGTGGGTCAAGTTCTCAGTTTGATGTCTCGTTCACGCAATGTGATCATGGATGGTAGAGAGTTGAGGCCACTGGCACACCAAGTTAACATTCATCTGAAATTGTCACAAACGACTTCACGTTGTGTCAATCATGTTTGGGCACTGACTCCAAAACTTTTGTCATTAAAAGCCTTCAGAGAGCTGTTTGACCAAGAAGCAGTGAAGAAAAAGTGGCGGCAGGACACGTCAGCAACAAGAGAGAGGAACAGGGCGCACAGTCACATGTCATAAGTCAGACAGCTACTTTCAGCAGGTCAGATAGTAATATTCTGGTGGATGATGATGACGAGGAGGATGTGGACTGCACACAGACAGAGAGGGAGGACAGCTCAGGCCCATCAGCCACAGTGCCAAATGCACGATACAGGGAGATGATGGCAACAGGCAGATGGGTAACTACAGTGGAAAGAAGCAAGGGACCAAAGTGTCTTTCCATTTTGCCTCCTATTGTGAATTTTGGCAACAGTTATAACAATAAAATACAACAGACTCAGTGTGCAAGGTTTCTGTGTGTAACTTTTTCAGATGATGGATTTGGTGTGCAAACGTCTTTAAAATACTATAAACTGACATTACAACAATACATCTGTTTAATTTGTTACACTGAACTTTGGCTGACATCATGAGGTCTCCATGTTTGTTTCAGATCCTGCTGTATCATTAAAGTCAGACACGTCAGAGCTTTCAGAAACATCTGTCTCCCACTTGTAATCATGACATATTGATATGAGCACTATAAATAATCAGACTCTGGTAGTGACAGTTTGTCTGATGTGAGCCTGCAGCAGCATGGAGCTCATGATTTAGTCTCAGTTTTATTTGTATCTTACACATGAACATATGAGTGTCGCCGTTTAATGCTAAACAGTGTCAATAACACACCAAGACATGCAGCAAGCCGGTGGTAGACATGAGTCTGTGGGCAGGAATTTGATTTCCATGAGCGGCGCGTTGTAAACATAACAGGCAGCTGCTGACACAGGAATGTATGCATCAGGCTGATTATAAACACTTCCTCTCTGTCTATATTTAGCATGTGCACGTGGGTTGTATTCCAGGCTGGAAACATGGTGAAGTCACTGACAGTAAATATTATATTCAACAGGTCAGAAACGTGACACAGCTATTTTCTGTGGCATGAGCGATACAAGTAAACATGACTTCAACACTGGACGGCTCATCCTGGATGTCTGAACTGGAATCAGGGAGCGATCCTTCTCCGCATTTTTTTCTTTTGCTGCCACGTGACATCATCAGAGAACACACTGTTTGTTTCCATAGTTACGCTGATGACACGCAACTGTACATCTCTGCTGAGCCAGACGATGCTGCAGCCATTAACTCCATCACTACCTGTCTTTTGGCGAAAGATAAATGGATGAGCATAATTTCTTAAAGTTAAATGAAGACAAAACTGAAATCCTGCTAAAACAAAAAGAGAAATGCTGCTAAATAATTTGGGGTATTTAACTCCCTGGATTAAATCCGAGGTTTCAAGTCTTGGTGTGATCCTTGATTCACATCTGAACTTCATGTCCCAAATTAACAAGGTGACGAAGGTGACTTCAGAAACATCGCTAAAGTATGACTATTTCTAAATTAAAAACATGCAGAGAAACTGATTCATGTCTTTATTTCAAGCCGCCTCGACCACTGTAACACTTTTTACTGGCCTCCCAAAAAACACCACTGAGAGATTTCAGCTGATTGAAAACTCTTCAGCTCGGCTATGAACCAGAACCACGAGGAGAGAGCACATCAGTCCAGTCTGAGCTGCTCTGCACTGACTTCCTGTTACATTTACAGTTGATTTTAAGCTCTTCCTCCTCGTATACAAAGCCTTACATGGGCTGGGACAGAGCTACATCGCTAACTCCCTTGTTAACTATTTGCTTCCAAGAACACTGCGATCATCTGCTGCTGGTTTATTGGATGAAGATCTGGGATGCAGCCGTCATCAGTGACGCCCCAAAGCTATGGAACACACTTCCTGTAGATATCAGAGAAGCTGCTCGCTAAATATTTTTAAAAGAAACTAAAAACATATCTGTTCACTTTAGACTTTAACTGGCTCTGACGTCCTGATACAGGTCTGAAACTCTTAAAATTTACACTTCACGCTGCTGCAACTCTTAAAATCTTACTTGATTTTATGATTTATAGTTTTACAGTTCTAGGATTTTATGAACTCCCCACTCTGTGTCAACTTCCTGGTTCCATCACGACCTCCCCCCTTCAGCCGACCACCATCTCGCTCCATCTTCCACCTGTCTGCGACCGTGATTTCTCACATCATCCTCACACCTTCCTTTCTTCCCTATCCCTACAACCCCTCATCCCTCCATCCCATGACCCTCATTCCTTCATCTCACATCTCTCGATCTCCTTCTCTCCTTCCCTCGACCCTCGTTCCCTTCATCCATCATATGTAGTGAACTGATTGCGATCTCTGAGTCTGTTGGCGTGGTCTTTGTGAGTGAGTTATGAATTTTGTTGTAAGAAAAATGTACACTCTGTCACTCAGGGCTGACCAGCACACACACATCCTACACACACCCTACACACACACACACACACACACACACACACACACAAACACTTAGTTTACAGACCTGCATCATCTTTGACAGGCTGTTATGTTACAGGGACGGTCTCACATTCACACACACTCACACAGGCCTACACTCAGAGTGATCAGGGTTATGCTCTGACAAAATGACCTGGCGACACAGATGCCCGTAACCATAGCAACTGTGCACAGTGAGGGAGGAGGAGGAGGGAGAGACGCCGCTAGAGGAACTGCTTACCGAATTTGCTCTGAGCAGCAAGTCGCTACAAGGCTCTGAAAGTCGCTAAGTTGGCAACACTGTTATTATGTGTTACCAACCCCCCAGAACCTAAAACTGTGGGTAAATGAGGACCCATCATGCCCGTTGTGTTCACGTACCGCAACCTTAAAGCATATTTTGTCAGGCTGTAAAGTTAGCTTGTCACAAGGCCGATATACATGGCGACATAACCAGGTGTTGAAATGTTTAGCTGCAGGCATCGAAGGGAAATGAAGACAGGTGAATTCAGAAGGTGTTAAGGATAGGGGCTTAGTAATTCAGTTTGTCCGTGAGGGAGAGAAACACAGAAGAGATAAGTTAGTGAAGAGGCAAGGGTGTGGCCGCCTAGAAGGTGCTTGTGATTGGGAAATGCAAGTAGATTTAGGGGGAAAGCTCGTTGTTCCCCAGGAAATAGTCTGTACCAGGCAGAGGCCTGACTTAGTGTTGTGGTCAGTGAGTCAACAGATAGTTTATTTCATTGAGCTGACAGTTCCTTGGGAAGACTCAGTGGAAGAAGCCTATGAAAGAAAAAAGCTTAGATATGCAGACTTAGGAGCAGAAGCTGAGCAGCGAGGATGGAAGACTAGGATTTGTCCAGTGGAAGTGGGGTGTAGGGGATTCATAGCAAGATCAGCTGTCTCGCTCCTGGGGGAACTCGGAGTGCGGGGACAGAATTTGAGGAAGACAGTGAGGGAAATGTCAGATGAAGCAATTAAATGTAGCCACTTTATCTATAAGAAAAGAAATAATGTCAGCTGGGGGCCAGCAGGGGGAACTACTAAGCAGGGCACATAACTCCTTGAGATCAGGTGGAGAGATCCACTTCCTGTCAGGAGGAAATCCAGGAAGAGGAAGGTTATTTAAGTGTGGGAGTGGCCTATTGGAATCCATTTTGTTTGAGGCCATGCGGCAAGGTGAGTGTGTTTGCTGATCCTGTAAGTTCATTTAGCTCCTTTAACTTTAGCTTATATTGTAGTTATGCTATGTAGCGCGTGAAATAGAGTATGGTGAATGTGCTAGGAAAGGTAGTATCAGCCCTGTTTCTACCTAGAGCTCACATGTACGGAGCCTGGGTTTGGTTGAAGGTGGCAGTGCTGTTTGGGCTGAGAAAGCCATGTGTAAGTAAGGTAAAGGAGGTTATTGGGTTGGTGCGGGGAGCAGTGATACCTGGCATTAGGGGAGTGTCTCTGGGACGCTGGAGATCACTGTCCAGCCTCCTGGAGGTGTCGTGGGACCAACTAGACGAAACACTGGTGAAAGGAGGTTCCCACCCAGTGACCCCAAAGACATGTTAGTTATCACTGCTCATTGGTTTGTATAGTTAAGCCTTGCCATATTAGCTTATCATAGGGCTTAGGTTTTCACTGAGTGTCGATCCTTTCTATAGAGCACAAACTTCTTGTGTTTATTTGAACTGAAATATTGTGGCAGTAACATCTGATCGTAAACATGCCCTGTTCTGCCCACTCCTTGCCAAACCCACCACACCTGGTTTGGCAAATCACAAGAAAACATCACCATGGTGGAGCTGATGCTGCAGCAAACAGCTGTCCATTATCTGTAACCGCTTATCATACAGGGGCCTCACAGAGGGGAGGCTGGAGCCAGCTGACAGCAGGCAGGAGGCTGACTGTGACAGAGCTGACATATAAACCCTTTTCACACCATGATCGCACCACAGGACCACAGAGTCCCTTCTTTATGCCTCCTTTACATTTCTGCACAGAACCAAACGACAGCAGCAGCATCAGGCTTTAATGTGTGATTTCAGACAGTATTTTATCTTTGGCCAACCAAAAGAGGCGTCTAATGTGACCAGCACATTCTCTGACCTCGTCACATGTCCACGTTTGGTCATGGACTTTCCACGTCCACATACGACGTCCAAGGTACCCTGGGTGTGTTGGTTGTTGACATTCTGGGACGCCGTGTCAACTTCAGCCTGTTACATGCATTGTCTGTTTTCAAAATACACTTCTGTTTTCACAGGAAATGTACAGTTTGCATACAGTCTCTTTCAAAATAAAAGCACTATGTCGGTGCAACACTGTGAATTGATGCGTTTTTCCTTCAACAACAAACACGTGGTTACGTTTGGGAAAAAATAACAAGGTTCGGCTTTACAGTCTTATGCCCTCTATACACTGTGTGATTTTAGCAATCTTATAAGACCGTTGCATGACACACTGTGAGACGTGGATCTAATAAACTTTGGTACGACGTCAAGTTTGATGTGGTCAGATTGTACGATGGCTGTTCGCTACTGAATCGCAGGTTATACCATACGTCATTACGCACCGCATCAGCGTACATCATCCATCTGCACCACCACAGGTAGCTTGTTCACCTGGAAGTTGCAGTTGCAATTTCCTTCCGTGCAGCATCTTTTTTCTGGCGGTCATGATAGCAGCTGGAGGAAACATCAAATCAACAAGGCTTCTGCTGCCACAGCTCCACCAAACTTTCCTCTTTCTGGGAGTTCCACACACTTCTTTTTGTTCGTTTTACCTCCATGGCAAGCAATCATTTGTTTGGGTTTAGCACCGGTGTCGCGGTGACCATTGCGTCATTTCGTGCTGCATTTCTATTGGTTGATTAGTAGACGTAGGGCGTAGCAGCTGTCACACTGTGAGATAGTCATCCTAAATTTCTGACACTGTCAGAATTTTATCTCAGGTTATCTTTGGTCGCAAGACGTTGTCAACGGCCGTCCTTGAACCTGTCTCACAGTGCGACGTAAGACCACCGTTTTAAAGCCACGACCAAAGATATCGCCACGTTTCTCCCACGATGGTCATCTTTCGTCTGGGACAGCCCAAAATCACACAGTGTATACCTTCTTCTTGTCAGGTGGGAAATAACAAAACCCCATCATGGTCAACAATATGGTGACAAGTGAGACTGACAATGGTTGCAACATTGTCTGATATATGAATGACAGCTGACCATAATGCCGATGTGAAAGGAGGGCTTCGTTCGTCAGTGTCGGACGCCAGAAGTCAAAACATCACACCGTCCAGTCGGATGTCCTGTTTATAAAGACACCATTTTGGTGCTGTTACTACGTCCTGTGGCGGCTTAAAGCCAAGACCACTCTGTCCCCCATTCCGTACCTTATACAGGACAGTGTGGGGGCATAACAGCGCGATGTTCCAGCCTTCAACAGGCAGTGTAAAGAGGCTACAGAGACAGATAAATATTCACATTCACACACACAGGCAGCTTAAAGCCACCAGTTAACCTGCACGTCTTCGGACCTGGAAAACATGCACACACTACACAGGAGGGCTCTATACGGCTGGTTCCAACCTGAAACCCTCTCCCTGTGAGGCAACAGTGCGAATAGTATAATGACAATTTAGGAAACAGTGTTCCCCTGACTTCCTGTTTGTCTCTTTCCTGTTTCAACACAACACAAAGCAGCTGCAGGAAGACATGGTGTCCCCAGTTTGGTGTGGAGGGGCTTGGCTGGTCTGCAAAGAGCTCTGACCTCAATCCCATCCAGCACCTCGGGGATGAACACCAACTGTGAGCCGGACCTGGTGTGTGTGAAGGGGAGCAAATCTCTGCAGCAGGTTCAACATCTGGAGGGACGACTGAGAGAGCGGAGGCTGCCACATGTCACATATGGAGGGAATGTTCAGCTGTCCACATACTTTTGACCATGTGCTGGATATGTGATCTTTTCACTCAAATATATTTTTTAATTTTTCAGGTGGAGAATTTAGTAGATTTACAGGAACTAAAAGTTTTTTTGGCTCTGGGTCGATGAGATGAGTGTTTTCAGTCATTATGGGATGAACAGTGTCGTGTTTGCTGGCAGCTGCTGATACTGGAACAGGATGAGAGAGAGGAGCTGAGTGACGGCTCGCTGCTCCACAGAGGAAACTCATTATCATATCCAACTAAACACTGCTGCCAACACACAGAGACACAGGGACTCCTCTGTGATGGATTCCTCCTTCCAGATGTGCCCACATTATCATTAATTCAAAGAAATATTTGAATAATTTAATCAGTTGTAATATTTGTACGGCAGCCGTGCTGGAAAGTGATGAAACGACGTGTGCAGCAGCAGCCGCGGGGTCAGAGAGGAAACTATTTTAAAATGATATGTTTTTTAGAAATAAATAAATAAATAAAAAGGTAAAGAGAAGAGGAGGACAGAGGCATGAGACACACAGCTGATATTAAATTATAAAGTAAAGGAAATGAAAAGAAAGAAGCTCTACATGGAAGAGGAAGAATTAAAGCAGGAGAGCAGAAAGAGAAGCAGTATTCGCAGTGATATGAAGGAACGGTTGTAGAAGCGAATATATGATAATGTTCAGTGAGGCGGCAGCATTTCATCTCCCCGGGCTCTGAGAGAAAAATCATTTTATTTTAATAGAATTTGACACAGATTGTAAGAATGACAGTTCTGTTTCTGTCAGTCAGGAGACAGTGGAGGACAAATATTATAAATCATACTAACACAGAAACGTTCTCAGTGGAGGGGAACTGAAAGTTTCAGTGTGAAAACACGAGTGTCCAGTGATTTAAGTACAGACGTCTGTCGACACAGAGACACATTGTCACTCCGACCTCGTCACATATGAACATTTAGTCATAGAGTTTCCATGTAAAGGTACAGCGTACAAGGTACCCTAGATATAAGTGCATGAATTATTCGGTCTAGATTACACAGTCGACCCTCACTGAGCAGCTTTGTTACAAAGGACAGAGGCGAAGGATCTGAATACAGGCAGTCGAGGCAGGCAGGAAGAATTCTGTGATTTACTGATGAAAGGAAGGAAAATAAGCTCACAGGCAGGTGGAGGTTACAGGGTTCAGGCAGGAAATAAGGCACAAAGCAACAATTACAATCTGTCAGCTGTCTGAGGAAAATGGAGCTGGTATTTATATGAATATGACAGTCTGTCCGCCACAGAAGCCCCGCCTCTCAAATCATCCAAACAAACAATGGAGTAAAAGACGGTGATGACACAGAGCGCTTCTCTGCTCTGAGTTGAAGTTTTTTCAACTCAAAGAGTTCAGAGCGCTCCGGCAAAAACGCCAGGCGCCTATAGCGCAGAATCACGAGGCACGTAGCAACACAAGCGAGCAAAAAGCTTCAAAAAGCAGTGCTCAGTCCTCTCTTTCTTTAATCTCTGCAAACATAGGCAACGGTGCCAGATCTTGATATCAGAAGTGTTTTGGTTTACGTTTGTAGTCTGAGTAGCACTGACCAATCATGTTTCAGCGGGCTTTGGTTGCCTGCAGGTAAACAGTCTGTGTGGAAAGCAAAAGAGGTGGAACTCATTGGCTAAATACAATAAAACATTTTATTAGCTTTTCAAAAATGTTTCTGCATTCATATGCAAATATCTGTTTATAGAGATCCAGCTGAATTGACTGCCGCACAGTCTTGACTCTGATATCCGCTAGCTACACCGGATCCCCAAAAATATTTGCCATCCCCCCCTTAGGCATATCATTGTCAGACCTACAGCTGATTGGTTCAGAGACTCTGTCCTCAACTCCTGTCTTGTGCTCTAATCAGCTGTAGTTTACCAACAAGGTCCCGGACAGGTCCAGATATCTGGGGAGCGTCTGCAATGCAGTTTATACATGGTGCTCAAGCGCTGCTATGTCAACACATCCTCACTGTGACCTCGTCACATGTCCACGTTTGGTCATGGACTTTCCACGTCCACATATGACGTCCAAGGTACCCTGGGTGTGTTGGTTGTTGACGTTCTGGGACGCCGTGTCAACTTCAGCCTGTTACATGCATTGTCTGTTTTCAAACTACACGCACATGGTTGTGTTTAGAACAAAGAACAGGGTTTGGCTCTAAAATCTTACAGGAAGAGAACACCGACCTCCCGGATAAAAGTCAGTGGTTGTTGGACCCATCCACAACCGCTCCCTTCCACCCTACTTGGACATCAGCTGCCTTAACTTTCACCGCGTTTCCCCCTGACACACCGCTGGGTGCCATTAAACAATAACTGCAAACAGCCACTTTTCATGGGGATGTGAAAGGACGGCTTTTTCCATCGCTGTCAAGGACCAAGCGCTTGTTTTCAATGACTTCTGAGTGACACTGGGTTGGCTTTGTGAGCACTGAGCCAACGCCAATTTGTCTCTGATCTGGGGCTTTAGACTTCATATAATTCACCTGAGGCAGACATCATAACAAGCTTATGTCAGCTTTTTGTCCCCGAAGGTACTGAAACACCCAGAATGACTTTTAACATTTCTGCACTCTGGAAACTTTTGGAAAATGGAGCTCTGACACTGAGAGAAAAATATGTTTACCTGACTGAATGTGGAGCAACTGGTTAGATTAGCTTAGCTTAGCATAAAGACTGTACAGTGTGACACTAATCACCGCCTGCACCGCTCACAACAACCCATAATATTCAATCATGTGTTCCCCCACTAACAACTTCAGGAACTCTTGACTGCATGAATAGCACCCACTGGGAAACTCATTTCCAGCTGCACCTTCCTCCTCCTCCACCTCCTCCTCTAACACCCTCTTTACTCGGGGGGGTCTCGAACCCATCGGGAGGCATTAACGTCTCCCCCCAGCTGGCAGCTCTAATCTCCCTGCTGTGTCGGTGGTGTGCAGACATGGAGCTGCAGAGGTGGAGTAATCTCCATTTTATTATTGACCAGGCATCTCTGAGCTGCGTCTGTGCTCGGCTTTGTTCAGGTGGTCTGAAGCAGCAGCTGCTTTATCCTGATAACAAAAGAGGAGGATAGTCCTCAGCAGCAGCGGCAGCAGCAGCAGCAGGGCCGTCCTCACATCCCTGAGCAGCACCGCAGCCTCTGTGAACCTCTCACTGACTGACGGCGCTCTGTGTGATGATGTGTGAGAGATCCTACAGTCGCTATCTGATCACAGGCCCCGGCTTTTACACCTGCTGTTAATGTGACGTCTCCGTCCTGACAGGGCTGCAGCTCACAGTCACACAACAACAAAACGCTTTTGTCAGTTATGGTAATTGACTGGTTTCTCAAAAAAAGCCTCTGAAATGTGATGATTTATGATCAATAGACATTCGGTGATAATACACTAAATATATTTGGGTTTTGGGCTGTTGGTGTTTTTCACTATTCTGACATTTTACTGAAGAAAGGATCCATGTTAAGGAGCACTGCACCCACAGAATGATCATTTGTAAATCAGTTCTTGAATTTGTGAAGAAAACGTGGTTTTTCCACACGTGCCTCAATGCAAAATAGGGAACATTGATTTATTGATTGGACGGGGGAAGACATTTAACAACAGCAAATCTGTATCAAGACATCCGTTAGCAAATTCTCACACAACTCGTGCAGTATAATCCAAGTCTTATTTATCCAGTCATATTCAGATTCAGAATACTTTATTAATTCCCGGGGGGAAATTGTTTTTGTTCCAATGCTCCGTGCAAAGTAGAAATAGAAAAACAGCTTGAATGGAAACAAGAGATAAAGATGAAGATATAAATAAAATACTAAAATAGACAATGAAATAAATAAAATAAAATAGTACTTCACAAATGTGCATTTTCATTAAAAAATCCCAGGTATTAGACTCTGTGCAGCCATTTCTCCACAAAAGCCATGATTAAATATTTGGCTCTCTTTGTCCTCGTCCTTCTCCTCCTCATTATCACCTGCTCATGAATTCACTGGCTCCCAGCGCACTTCAGCTTATAAAGGAAACCATTAACACTGACTTCAGTGGCCTCCTTGTTAACTTCCATATGACAGCATGCTAAGTAGAGCTGCCCGCTGGAAGGTGAAGATTCAAATCATCAGTCGACTGAAGTCTTTTTTTGTCATTCAGTGGAACTCGTGGGAACGTTGTCTCCAAAAGTAGCTGCAGAGTGAGTGCTCTCACTGTCACACTGCTCTCCAGTACAGGCCGCTGCAGACACAGACCCAGGGTGAGTCTGAGTGAGACGGAGGCAGCTGCCTGGAGGAGGAAAGGCTTTGTTATCTTCTGCCTTCTGCTTGGAATTTACAACTCACAGCAACTCAACATGATATAGTTTTTGGCTGTCATGTGGTGTGCAGCAGGTGGACCCAAACGCAGGAGACAGCAGGTCACAGGAGCTCCAAAAGATCAGGGGAACAGGAACTGAGATCACACAACCAAATAAACACAACCAGGACTTACCTGCAAACTAGTTTGATGAGGGGATGAAGTGCAGGTGGAGAAAAGGGGTGGAGGAGCTCAGGTGAGGGGAATAATATGATGAGGCAGAAGACGAGGCAGGAAGCTGACCAGCTGGGGGAAAAGTCAGGAGCAGAGAAGGACCAATGAGGCTGACGCAGGGCAGGTGTGCAGCTGGGTAAAGGAGAGGGAGTAGGAACAGGTGAGTGAAAGTAATCAGGGACAAAGACTGAGGCCAGGTAACATACAAATGGTGCATTCCTTTTGTACTTGGAGGTTGGAAATTCCCAGTTAGTTGGAAGTTTAAACTTGAACGCACCCTGAGGTCGGATTTCCAACTCAGAAACTCGGAGCAACGGCGTCAACCCAGATTTACAAATTCAAGATGGCTGCTGGTCACATATATAGTGAGTCAACGCTCTGCTAAAGTACTGTTTATAACAACTTTATCTTATTTGTTTTACATCAGGTCAGCCTCATGTGTGGCGTTCATCACAGTGCATGATGGTTTTGTATATACTCTGAAAGTGCAAGGGCAACAAAGGCTTTCTTGCGGGCATCCATGTTTTGTTCTGACTTCTCCACCGTTGTCAACTAGAATGCAAAAACTGTTGTCAACTTGGAGGTGACGTCATTCCCACTTCTGACTTCCGACCTCCGAGTACAAAACAAACGCACCAATAGACAGGAAATAAAAGCAGACATGACACATAAGGAGTGGATCCTGGAAAAGAAACAGGAAACAGCTGAAACATGAAACAAGAACACAAACAGAAAACCCAACAAACATAATCCTCGAATTAAGACTACAGACAAAAACCCTGCATCATGACACTGGCTTTTGTTTAAGATCTTTAAGACTTGAAGATCTAAAAATGTTGCTGCACATCTCTGATCTGTCATTAGCATAGTTAGCATGCATTAGCTCTAAGGCTAACTTGGCTTGTTTACTATGGGTGCATTATTAAATCCAATCTGATGCTCTTCATAAATTATCTTCGCGGAAGCAATGCCTTCACGCCTCCGCGTCGTCCATTAATTCCTGATAATGGACACCTCGTCGGGCATTAACCCTTACGTGGCTCCTCTGTAGACTTTTGCTGTTTTGGATGTGGAATCCACAGGAAGACTCAAGACGACTGTAGCCATCGCTGGTGATATTTTTGCAGGTAAAGGTGCCAGCCTACACGTTTAATGCACATTTAGTTGATGAAATGTTATAACTTTTTAAAGTCAGTGTATAGACTACGCATTTCTATAGTTAAAGAATGTAAGAATCACTTTAGGCTTTGATGATCTGACGCTGGGAAATATGAGCAACACACATCAGAGACAGCTTGATATATTTCAGCTTCTTTACACATCATATTTTCCTGTCCACTGTCCAGCGTCAGGAAAGCAGCATTACATCATGTTTTCTTCCTAGATTGTCGCCCTCAGGCTACCGTACTATGACTACTGTCTGCCTCTGTGTGCTGTGTGCTGTGCTACAGGAGACAGGAGTGTTTCAGTATGTTGATGTGCATGAAGATGCAGCTGGTCGGCAGATTTACAGGGACACATGTTGCGGTCGACATCCAGCCTGTCACAGTTATACTTCTCTAGAGGTTTATTTCTAACTCTTCCAAATCAAGCTGTGAATGTTTGTTTGTTTTGGTGTCCTTCAAAACTGCTATAAATGTCATTTGTCATTTGTCATTTACTTGACAAAAAGTCTCAGACTGCCATCGTGTGAAGAGTTTCTGCTTCTCTCTGTTCAGGTCATCCCAGTCTCACTCTGAAGCTGTGGAAATCCAGCGTTTGGTCAGTGACTTCTGGCGTCAGACACCAACAGAAAAAGCCGCCCTTTCACGTTGGTATGATTCGTGGCTGGTCGCTGTTATTGTTTAACGGCACTCGGTGGCGTCAGGTGAAAACACTGTGGGACAACAGTGAAAGTTAAGGCAATGGAAGTCGGAGGCCGGTGTTCCCAGAACGTCAACAAGCAACACACCCAGGGTACCTTGGACGCCATATGTGGACGTGGAAAGTCCATGACCAAACGTCAAGAGGTGATGAGGTCAGAGAATGTGCTGGTCACATTAGACGCCTCTTTTGGTTGGCCAATGATAAAACACTGTCTGAAATCACACATTAAAGCGTGATGCTGCTGCTGTCGTTTGGTTCTGTGCAGAAATGTAAAGGACGTCATATGTGGACGTGGAAAGTCCATGACCAAACGTGGACATGTGACGAAGTCACAGTGAGGATGAGTTGGGTCGTACGTCTCTTTAAACTGAATATCTTAAATTTAATTTATCGATTAATCTGAGAATGTGTCTTTGGGCTCTGGGTCAGTGTGACGCTTACCGGCTGAACAACCTATTAATTCATCAAAAACTGGTCAAATGATGAACTGATAAATAAAATAATTGTCAGATGCACCCTAAGGTGAAACTATAATGTGATCTGCCACCTGTATCCTCGGGGTTTGGTTTGGTTAAGACACAAAAACAAATGACTAAAGTTCAGAGACAGGTGGTGGTCGGGGCTGAAATGTTGACTAGAAACCAGGAAACAAACAGGTAAATAAAAACAGGTTGTTTTCAGCATTCTCCTCTAGTCATGTGTCTCCCATTAAAACACCTGACCTGAGTACTGTTGATCTGAGGCTGTGAACTAAATTAAATATATTGATTACACAGAAGTGACTGACTGCATCAATCAGTCCAGTTTATTTTGGCCAGAGGGCAGAAACTATGAGAGCATGAGATGAGAAACCTGACAGGAGAACAGAAATGAGAGCCGAGGCAATTTAAATAAAAAGACCCTTTTTATTTTTATACATCCGACCCCTCCCCCCGAAGCTGCTCCCCAGAGTCTGAGCGGGAAAATATATTTTCCCTTCTCTTCTTTAAAATGAGGCCATGCCCGCCTGGAGCTGCTCCATCAGGGCAGGTAATAATGGGGCTTCACCCCCTGCACCTCCTCCTCTTCCTCCTCCTCACCCACCGACCCTCCGGTCATGTTTCACCTTCACCCAACACAAATTACAGCCGAGAGCTCGTTACTGCAGAAACATGAGATAATCACAGGTGGAGCTCATGTTTTAAACAGCAGGACACCTGGATCACTAGCATGAAGCTAATCTGTTAGCATGCTCACTGCCAGCTGAGCACGACTGACTGAAGACACTAATATTATAAAGTAACAGACCTCACTGTTTAATGGGGCTGTTTCATTAGACATACTTCAGTAAGACTGATTATGAAAATACATGTGTTAAGTGTTTAGAAGACGTACTCAGATCATTAAGTTAAACTGAAAGCACTCATTATTATGCATTATTATATTTATTGATGCAGTACTGTGTTCATCACTTTAAAGTCCTGTTAAAGCTAAAATAAATGTGTAATGAGTTTGTCACACAACAAAAATGTGCTGTTAATCACGCAGCCAAATTTAAATGATTAGAACAGGCAGCTAGGCAGGCAACAACCACTGACTTTCACCCAGGAGGCCGGTGTTCACTTCCTGTAAGATTGTAAAGCCAAACCCTGTTCTTTGTTCCTACACCCAACCATGTGTGTTGCTGACGAAAAAAAAAGTAAATTCACCGTGTTGTAAGGACGTAGTGCTTTTATTTTGAAAGAGACTGTATCAAACTGTACATTTCCTGTGAAAACAGAAGTGTATTTTGAAAACAGACAATGCATGTAACAGGCTGAAGTTGACACGGCGTCCCAGAACGTCAACAACCAACACACCCAGGGTACCTTGGACGTCATATGTGGACGTGGAAAGTCCATGACCAAACGTGGACATGTGACGAGGTCACAGTGAGGATGAGTTGGTCAGTAAGCCATGATTTCAGGCCCACCCAAAATATCCTGGACTCAGAAATGGTAAAAAACATGAACTGTTCACATGTTCTCAACAAGTATTTTCTAACATGTTAAATGCGTTTAGAAAGAAGTCTCTAATTTTACTTTACCTGGACATTAATGTTGTCGCTGCTAAAGGTGGAGCTCTTTCCATTTACCAACTCAACTCAACTTTATAAAGCACCTTTCACACAAACATGCTGCCCAACATGCTGCACATGGCGAACATGGAATGACACAGACAATTTAAAGGAGAACTCAAACAGCTGCACATAATATTTTTGCAAGACATAATTACAAGGCACCATGGACGTGAAACAACCTCCGAAAAGATCTAACATCAGATACACTTACATCCATCAGTGAATTTAAGGGCATCATAAAGAACATGTGACAGAGACATGTGCTTGTTTTTCTTGAGAGGCCGCCATGTTTGAATAGCTGTTGTTTTATTGTGTATTTTTGTATCATATGCTGTATTTGTTGCATTTGAATGTGTTCTGATTGGCTGCTGCCTCGGCCAGGTCTCCGTAGTAAAAGAGATTTTCAATCTCAGTGGGACTTCCTGCGTAAATAAAGGTTAAATAAATAAAATGAATAAATACATCAAACACTAAGTTTACTACATTTACAAGAAATATGTGTTGTAATAAGCTGTTTGTACAGATGACCTGTGGTCTGGTGCAGAGGTTGTAAATGTTTACTGAGGTGATCCTGATGTGGTTTTCAGAATGTGATGAAACAGAAGTTCTGCTCGCATTAAGACTAAAATAAAAGTTGTGATGTCATACGTCATGGTGGACTCTGGTGTTTCTAAGTGAGACTGACGTTTAATCACTGCTGTGAACGTGTCAGCATCATTTTTCATCTTCACACTGAAACATCCATCATTTGTGTCAGAAATCAGGCCGCTGATGTCTGAGACCACCTGAGATAAGCACACACACACACACACACACACACACACACACACACACACACACACACACACACACACACACACACAATCATGTGCTATATGGACAGTTTTCAGAATAAAAATACATGAAGGACAAAGTGCTGTGAATCAGTGATGGAGCCATAAATAAAATGTGATTTATATGATCGACCTTGAGTCGGTTGTCAGGGTCGTGTTTCTATGAATACTTTCTGAAATTAACTGGAAAGTGCTGAAGTGAGCATCAGGAGCTGAAACTGAAACTGTAAGATTTAAAAAACAAAAACCTTCCTGTTCTTTTTCTTTGAGGGTTTTGTGGTGATGGCTGAAGTTGGATGTTGTCGTGGTCGTGTCGCTGATTGTTGAGCTGCAGACTCTGCGTAATGTGATTCTCTCTTTACTGCCGTCATCAACAACATAATCCTTAAAACCAAGTCGTGTTATTTTTGGGACAGCACCCTCCATGATAGCTGCCGTGTAGGTTGGCCTCTGCTGGTCCTGGTACGCTGCCAGATTTATGGGCACTGCACAAGAAATCACACAATCATGTTATAGACAAAATCTAACTTCTCAAAGTCTGGAAAAAGGCAAAATATTTAATTTAAAAAACAGTCAAGTCTTTGAGACATCTGTCTTAAGTCTTAATCCTAGTACACACTGTGTGATCTTCTTCTGTCCCAGACGAAAGACCATCATGATCATATCTTCGGTCGTGGCTCTAAAACAGTGGTCCAACATCACACTGTGAGAGGTTCAAGGATGGCTGTTGTCATCGTCTGTGATCAAAGACGGCCTGGGATAAAATTTGGGATGACCATCTCACTGTGTGACTGCTGTTACCACCTACGTCTGCTAACCAACCAATAGAAACGCAGCATGAAATGACGCACTGATCAGCACTAAACCCAAACCAACAGACAGACAGCAGCTCGCCATGGAGGCAAAACACCCTAAAAGAAATGTGTGTGATTCCAGCAAAGAGGAAAAGCTTGTGAAGCCTTGTCTGTATGATGTGTCCTCCAGCTCTGACCATGATCGCGTAAAGAAGGACGAAGCATGGAAGGAAATAGAGGCGGAGCTACAGCTGCCAGGTGAGACGCCTAGCAGCTAGCAAACACACACACACACACACACACTGCAGTGTATATAGTGCCCACAAAAGTTCAGTTTTTTGTTGTTTTACATTGTTTGAGACATTTTTTTCTGACATTTTAATATTTTTAAAAATGACAATAATATTTTTGGACATTTTGTTAACATTTTTTTTCTGACATTTTTTGATACTTTTCAGACATTTACAAACACTTTAATAATATTTTTCTGACTTTTAAAAAAAAATATTTTTCAGATATCTAATTAATATTTTTTCGAGCATTTTATTTTTTTTTTCAGACATTTTTTTAATGATAATAATTTTATAAATTTTTATTTTTTATCTATTTTTTTTTTATCTTTAACGTGACCCCATATGTTGTTCTCCACAGTTGGAGTAATAACCCTGCAGCATCACTCAGTATGTGAAGCTGTTAATCGTACGTCGTCGCCTGTGACTCAGTGACGCTGTCATCGTACAGTCTGCAGACATCAAACCTGATGTTGTACCCAAGTTAATCAGATCCATGTGGCACAGTGCAGCTTCTCAAGTCCCAAGTCATGAATACCAAGTCAAGTATTTTATCAGTGTTAGCCAAGCAAGTCTAACGTCCTCACACCTTAAGTCTGACTCGAGTCAAGTCAAACACATGAACATAAATCTGACAGAGGGTAGAATGGAGCGTGAGATGGATCGGCGGTTTGGTGCGGTGTCTGCAGTGATGCAGGCGCTGTGCCAGACCATCGTGGTTCAGACGGAGCTGAGTCAGAAGGCAAAGCTTTTGATTTCCTGGTCCATCTCCGTCCCAACTCTCACCTATGGTCATGAGCTCTGGGTAGTGACTGAAAGAATGAGGTCACAGATACAAGCGTCTGAAATGAGTTTCCTCTGTAGGGTGTCTGGGCTCAGCCTTAGAGATAGGGGGAGGAGTCAGATATCCGGAGGGAGCTCGGAGTAGAGCCGCTGCTCCTTCATGTTGAGGTGGTTCAACATCTGATCAGGATCCTCCTGGGCGCCTCCTGTTAGAGGTGTTCTGGGCACGTCCCACTGGTAGGAGGCCCCGGGGCAGACCCAGAACACACTGGAGGGATTATATATCTCATCTGGTCTGGGAACACCTCAGGATCCTCCAGGAGGAGCTGGAAAGTGTTGCTGGGGAGAGAGACGTCTGGGGTGCTTTGCTTAGCGTGCTTGCCCCCGCGGCCCAGGATAAGCAGATGAAACTGGATGGATGGATGGATGGATGGATGGATGGATGGATGGATACCACGGCGTGCTGTGAATTTTTGCTTAATTCTGATTTTTATTGATTTTCTGTGTATCTGTACTATTTCTGTCTTTGTGCAGCTGCAACAATTGAATCTCTCCTCTGGGATCAATAAAAGCTTCTTATCTTCAGATCTGACTCATGGTGTGACTGTGTTTAGCTGACATCAGCTCATTATCCAACCAGACTCCGTTTACCCTCTGTTAGTTACAGATGTGTTTTTTTTTTTAGGTGGTTTTTCTGATCTAATCGTGTATTTTACAAAGTGCAGTGTGAATATTTGATATTTCATACAAGTCTGTGGAGCTCTGATGTTAACAGACAAAGTGAGGTGTAAATTATTAAAGCTCAGAAAAGGTAAAGAGAACATTTGGATCTTTGTTCAGCTCATACAAAGTGAAAAAGTCTCTCAGCTCCGTGTCTCTGATAAAGTCTGGACGTGTGTGACTGAACGAGCCTGATTATAAAAACATGTTCAATTATTAACAGTCAATTAACATGATGGGCTGGAGTCAGTGTGGAAGTGTGTTTCTCTGCAGCTTAAATTATTTCTGCTGCGAGGACACTCCCCATTAAATAGCCATTAAAATGAAGCTGAGCAGAAATGTCCCAGCAGACGCTCGATCCAGGGGTCAGAGGTCAGCTCAGGCCTGTGGGAGGAGGACCTGGAGTCGCCCCTCCCCCTCCTCAGGTACATCCACCATCCATCTTCCCTCACCTCCAGAGAGACGACATAAATCACGCTGCCACGCCGGGGCTGAGGCGGCGTTAATGATCCTGACGAGGAGCAGCGTTTCTTGTCAGCGTGTATCGAGCGCCATCGCTCTCTCTGACTTATTAACGCTGAAATACCAAATCATTCGTCTCACTTTACACGTGCTCGGGTGTTTTTTCTGCTCAGGTCGGCTGTTGAGCGTCGGCCTCGCTGCTGTCACCTGCAGATAAACAGTCGGGGGAGGGGAGCCTGTATTCACTCCCCGAACGGCTCGCTGAGAAGTCATCCAGCGCCGTAATAAGCAGGTTCGCCCACAACAATGGAGCAGATGGAGGTTTCTCTCCGTAGTCATTGTCTCAAAGTCCTCCGTAATGATGTTTCTGTGCAGACCATCATTATTGTTTACATGATGGTTTCTATAATGAAGGGTCAGTTCATCCAAATTACACAACAGCACATTGCTTCACCTTCGTCTCGTGGTATCTCTGCACGCAGAGACAATTAATCCTCAAACTGAGTCCTGGCTCTTTATTTATTCATTGTCTCATCTGTCGCTCTGCGTCATGCAAACTCTTCACTCCCTCCATGTTTACCTTTAAAAATTCATCCTAATGTTCATCACCACAGCTTTGGTTACATCAGTACGACTGAGTCACTCTGCTCAGAGCACTGTCTGTGTAGGCAGCAGCTGAAATGAATAGTTTTATAATAATGTATAGACTTGTAGATTTCTAGTTTTCTGTGTGAGCTCACACACATTGAGACACTCGAGCCTTCTGAACAAGGTGCTCATCAGATAAACATCCACCAACACTCACGTTATCCTATCATGGCTTGCCTAAAGATACTTTGACATGCGCCACGGATCAAACAACCAATCCTCCAATTAGTGGACGACCCTCTCAGCTCTTGAGCCATATCAGCCGCTGCATATGTAAAAGACAACGGCCCTCATTTATCAACGTCGTATAAACCAGCGCAGATCAGAGTGCGGAAATCATCTTAAGAGCTATAACCGAAAAATGGCTGAAGGCAGAGGCTCCTACGATGGAGGACTGGGTGGATGTAATACATGATATATATGTGATGGAGAAGTTGACTTTTTCTTCCAGATTGGAACTGGATAAATGTCATTCTTGCTATTATTAGTTATGCATAAACATACCTGCTCATTGATTTTCGCCACAGCTCCCGCACTGAATTCCCCGTGAACTACAGAACTCCCATGATGCTTTGCAAGCTGTCATTCCGATCGAGACTGGCCAATAGAGACGGGTCTTGCTTTCAGTTTAGGCCCCGCCCACCAGGTTCAGCTTTTTACTTGCAAAACTTTTTGACTTGCAAACGGAAAAAAATGACTCGCAAACAAAACTTTAGGATTTGCATTTTTTAATCAATCATTTTTTACTTGCAATAAAACAGTTTTTGATTACAATATTGATACTTTTGCTCTCAAATCTTTTTTGATTGCAACACCTCCTCTGTTTGATTGAATAATAGAGAAACAAATGTAGCTCCATAGGCATAAGGTAGTTATAACGGGCCCCAGTGCACATGTTAAGTATGGATCCTTGGTCACGCCATTGTGCACATATCGTCTCATCACATGATCAAACAGAGACTCAACACTGGACAACATCAGCGTATTTTTTACCCAGCAATCATCTGTATGTGACAAAAAAATACCAAAAAATATTAATTTAATTCAATCCTTTTATATTTTATGTAGAGTTTGAATGAGCATGTAATGTTACTATTTTACAAAAAAAAAAACATGACAGATGAGTTTACCTTCTTCAAGGGCAAATATAGCAAATGGCACTCATACTCGTACTCGTCGTCCTCCGCTTATCCGGGTCCGGGTCGCGGGGGCAGCAGCCCAGACAGTCCTCTCCCCCGCCACTTCCGTCAGCTCTTCCGAGGGAACCCCGAGGCGTTCCCAGGCCAGCCGGGTGATGTAGTCCCTCCAGCGTGTCCTGGGGCGGCCCCGAGGTCTCCTCCCGGTTGGACATGCCCGAAACACCTCCCAAGGGAGGCGTCCGGAAGGCATCCTTACCAGATGCCCGAACCACCTCAACTGGCTCCTCTCAATGTGGAGGAGCAGCGGCTCTACTCCGAGTCCCTCCCGGATGTCCAAGCTCCTCACCCTATCCCTAAGGCTGAGCCCAGCCACCCTCATCACAAACTCATTTCGGCCGCTTGTATTCATGACCATAGGTGAGGGTTGGAACGTAGATCGACTGGTAAATCGAGAGCTTCGCTTTCTCCCTCTTCACCACAGTGGACCGGTTAAGCACCTGCATCACTGCTGACACCGCCCCAATCCGCCTGTCAATCTCCCGCTCCATCCTACCCTCACTCGTGAACAAGATCCCGAGATACTTAAACTCCTCCACCTGAAGCAGGACCTCCTTTTGAATTTAATGAGAGTTTGAACATAGGCATATTAATGAGGCAGCAGTCACTCATAAGGGCCCACTGTCCACCCAACACACTGTTGGAGGGCCCACACTCTCTATGGGCCCCACACCTCACAGGCCCCAGCGCAACCACACTGTATGCACGTCTATATTTATGGCGTTGGTTCCATAACTTGTTTACATGTGATGTGCATGAGAGGGGAGGAATAGGACAGAGAGTACAGAGTGTTTGTCTATGTTGTGTTTTTCTGTGGGAATTTTATTATGTAATTTGTAATTTGACTCTCATCCCAGCTGCTTCACACTTATTCCCCCCGTTTTAAAAAATACATGTGGTTGAGGCCTGAGGCTGCTTTCACACCTGCCCTGTTTGGTTCAGTTCAGTCGAACTCAAGTTAATTTGCCCCCTCAGTGTGGTTCATTTGTGCAGGTGTGAACACAGCAAAACAACCGGACTGAGACCTTCTTGAAGAGGTGGTCTCAGTCCGGTTCCAAAGGAACTCTGGTGCGGTTGGTTTGTGGTGAGAAGGTGTTCCGACCTGGATGTGAAGCAACTGCAGTCACATGACACATTGTTTGGGTTAAACATGAGCATGTTACAGTCCTGGAGGATTATTAATGTGCACCTCCTCCTGTACTGCCTTAATATGCACATTCAGCACATCCAATGCATCAAAACATTGTTTTCTAGTTGGAGCCGCGCCTCGTTTTCAAACTGTATGGTTTGACTAAAATGAACAATGACAGCAATATAGTCCACGATGAGCAGCGCTAAAATCAACCTGCGTAGTTGTCCCTCCATTGTGACATTAGAAAGTGTCACATTTATCTTGCAAGTGTACTCTTCTTCAACGTTTGCTTTACTTCCTGGATTTTTCCTACATGGAAATTCTGACCAATCAAGAGCAGCTTTCTCACACAAGGCATTTGATCTGGTCCTCTTGTAAATGCTGCCGTGAAAACACGAACCAACTCTAGGCAATTATACAACTTTGGAACAACATGAGTCCCTGATTCAGACCAGAGGAGACCACTCTAGGGCTGACAGCAGCCTCAGATTACGACCACTTCAGTTGTCATTGTGTCCCAGATGGTTTTATCCTCGACCGTCTAAAACCAACAAATGGAAAACCTGCCTGTTACTGATGTGACAGTTCCATGTTTGAATGGAGAGTTTAAGAGGTGATGTAATAGGAACGAAGGGTCCAAAACCTGCCGAGTGTCTCGTTATAACTGATGAAGATAGCCCAGATAGCACACATACATCTGGCCGACGTCGGCCTGAGGACGACACATCGGCCCTGAAGACAAGACGTTAAATTTAATACTCTTTTGTCCCAGCTCATCAAACGTCTCTGTTACGTCGGCTTTGGGTCGGCCCAGTGCCGTAGAATGTCTGCCCACATACGGAAGTCGCCAATGAAGGCGGAATTTCATCTCCGTGGTGTTTGTTTGGAACTGAGCTCGCAGCACACAGCATCTCATCGCAGTTGGTTTCAGGTAAGCTAACTGGAATAAATTGGCGGAAATTGGTTTGTTGTTTATTCTGTGACCATTAAAAGAGGTTCCTGGTGAGTGGCGAGGCGCGACTGGGTGTATATAGCTTAGCACATGTCCCCACCAACTAACGTTATCTTTCGTTAGCTGTTAGCTAGTTTAGCGGTTTAGCTCATGCTAGCTAACAGGCTACAACTCTGGTGTTTTCATTTTATTTCCCCTAGTTGACGTTATCTGCTCATCTGGTCATCGTGAGCACTCGTTTTGGGTTAAAGTGGAAGTGCCGGAGCTGCCACCTGTGGTCCCGCGGCCCCCCGGCCCCCCGGCCTGACCTCTGGGGCCCTGGACATGTGCTCAATTGTCTGGGAGAGGAGCGGAGAGGAGTTTTTCGGAGATGAAGGACTGATTGTTGAGCTGCTGTTAACAGTTAACAGAGTTAACGCCGGATCCCGTTATTTAACAGTTTCCACACTAAATGAAGCAGAGTGACGGACCCACACCCTTCAATCTGGCTAAAAGACAGCTGAAATGCTAAAAAAAAAAAAAAATACAGTGGTGAAGTTGGGATTTGTTTCTTGAAGTCTTAGCGACGTCTTGGCAATGAGCAAACGCTCTCCCTGCTACGTCTTAACGATCTAAACTTGACACATCGGGAGAGAAGTTATAACTCTGAGGGCTGTTATTGAATTTAATGAACGATGTTGACATTATAAAGTTAGTCAGAAGTTTTGCAGCTCAGACCAGAATCAATGAGACAACAGTCATTGACCTCCAGCAGAAACACACGCTGTGTCTGCAGAGCTGAAGTAGCTACATCAGTGTGTGTTCAGCAGTCGATTTGGAGCAGCATCACTGTCCACGCTGCTGAGGAGAGGGGAGAGCAGTGGATTATGGGTAACACTTCAGTCAAACCGACCGCCACCAACGATTTTTTAAAAGCTAAAGAGGCTGTTAGAGAGCGAAGTGCCGCAGCGCTGATCCAATTTACAGAAACATCAAGTAACTGCAGTCAGCAGGGATGAGACACACACACACACACACACACACACACACTTTAAGCGCTGCCAGCTCAGCTGTGTCGTCACATTTTCCTCATTAAAGCTGCACAAAGTTTGCAAGTTGAGGATTCTTCCTCTCAGAGAAACGATGAAGCTGCAGCCAGAAGACTGAAGCTTCACTAACAAGATAAAAACAGCAGAGATCGATGTTCAGAGCTGAGAACAGAGAAGAAGAAGAAGAAGAGACCAACCCTTCGCTTTAACCCGCCACTACAGACAAAACGCCTGCTATCAGATTCTGATGAACCACTCATCTCTCATAAAACAGAAATTAAAGAGTGAGAAGAGGAAATCTGAGCTCACAATCAATTTACAACCAGTGGTGGAAAAATGGAACTTAATACATTAGCAAGTACAAATCTGAAGCACTTGTAGTTTACTCATTCCACTCAGTGCTCCTTTATACTCCTCCTCTTCCTCTTCCTCCACATCTCAGGAGGTTAATATTGTATTCTTACTGCTCTACATTTGTCTGACAGATGACAGTTTTTCATCCCCTTCATGTCCAGTGGAAACCATGTATCTCCAGATGTGCTGATGTTGAGTGTTTGTGATGAACTGAAGGATGAAGTGTTCGTTAAGGTGTTGAGAAAAGTCCGAGTGTACGGACGTACACGGACGTACACGGATGCAGAGCTCATTGAAACTGAAGAGCAGACGAGGAGAGAGAGGGAGCAGCAACAGGCAGAGGAACATGTCTGAATGCAGCTAAAGGTAAACACACACGTTCATTTCTCCTTTCCGTTATGTTGTCAGATAATTATACTAACAATCCGAGCCTATCTGTGTGAAAAAAAAGCACTTTTAGTGGACGTATTTTGATGTTGTTTGACGCTGTCTGAGTGCCCCGGCCGGCCAATTAATGCTTGTCACATGATCAGAGTCCTGCGTGGGTGCATTTTTGAAAACTTTCACCTGCCCGTACCTGTAAAGCTCAGTACCAGAACCGACCCGTTAACCATCATTATGTCTAAGTCAATAGACGTTTGAGATGGCTAGGCCATGTGCTAAGAAGGGAACAGGGCCGGATTACGAGAGTCGCCTTATGATGGACACCACCAGGCAAAAGAAAACCCGAAAGGCCCAAAACCAGTTGGCGCAGAGCTGTAACACTGGAGTTGGAAAAGATGAACATGCTACATTATTGAAAGTTTAAAGCTGAAGTGACTCAATGATGACCTTTGGTTTCACACAGGACACAAACAGCAGTCTCCTGGGTGAAGGTCCTGTGTTTGTTTGACCTGTCCACCACTCCGATCTCCTTCCCACGCCAACTTTCTTGCTCTACCTCTTGTGTGATGATGACCAGGGTGTTTGTATCATCACAACCAAGGATCCTAATGGACTTTGTTTCCTCAGTGCTGGTGATCATTTTAACACATAACATCCCACCACCATGTGATGTGTTGTTAAGAGGCTGTGGTTGTTTTGTGGGTGCAGAACTTTAGTTGTAGTGGAGTATTTTCCCAGTGTGATATCAGTACTTATACCTCTGAATACTTCTGCTGTATGTAGAGTCTGATAGACGCCACTGAATCACCACGGCAGGTGCAGCTACCTGTTCTCCACACCAAATTACCTTTTCATAGATGGACTAGAGCTTTGTGGACTTCTGTTGCCCTGGGTTTGCCTCTTAGGCAGTGTATTTATGGAGGCTGTTGAGTCTGTGACAGAGCTGCAGGAACAATTTACATGGCATTTGTAATTCTTTTTTGTGTGTGGTTGATTGAAAAACCTCTGACCTGATTGTGTCCCTCCACTCCTGGAACCAAACCCTGCTTATAAATATACAGCCGCCTGCCTCAGTGCGATTAATCAAAGAAAGTTTATCCTTGGATGAGAATTCACAAACTTTGCACTTTGCAGTCAGACTTGGGTGTGTTTGATTTGGGTCACATAGACTCTCTGGGTGCACTTAATCAGTGATTTGTAATTAAAATCCCCTCCTTACCTTCTTAGAGGTGTAATAATGCTAACCCAGGAGTCATCCTTTATTTTGTTGCATTGTTGCACAGTTTTCGACCTGTTCATAAGATACTGATGAAGGTGCAGCTCCACAACATGCACCCCCCGACTCCCTGAATTAATCAGAGAAGTTCACAACTTATCTACATCTGTTGATTAAAATATGTGGGTAAAGCTCTGAAAATGATAAAATACAAGTTGAGATTTTTCCAAACAGAAACATCTTTCTTCAATTATTTGGCACAAATGTCCGTAAGTGTTCCAACAATCTGCACATTCAGCTCAGTGGATCTGTTGAAACCACAGACGACTGGTTGACTGTATGAGCAGAACATTATAAAGACGGTATCACAGAAGCTCGTGTGAAGTGGAACAGATGAGTACGTGAGTGACGTCAGTGTCACCGGCACACGCTGCCGCCGTTAAAGATGTGGACAGTCAACTCTGACTGGCAGAAAACAGATCAACATCAGACATGAGAGTCCTGCGAGGAGTCTGGGTTTTTCTGAGGGGCGTTCTCAAACTCTTTTATTTGTTGTAGATCTTTACAACAGTTCCCTGAAACAACAAAGCAGGCGTCCTTATTGCACGATCCAAAATCTATGTAAAAAAGTGCCATTTTCAGCGTATAGCTTGTTAGCTTGGAGGTGTTTGTTGTTGTTTCCCGTAGCAAAGGGAATTTGGAAATGGTAGATGGAAATAGCAGAATGAAGAGAGAACGCCGGCTGAAATAAGTGACCCAATGGGAGGTTTAGGACCTGTACACCTGCCGTGTCTTTAATCACCTGGAGAACATGAGGTCAGGCACTGGGCTCTACTCATGTGCCTTTTTTGTGCCAGCTTTCAAGATCCCAGCGGCAGGTTGCGTCTGAGTGCAGAGCTGATCTTCTTCCAGGAGCTGTTAATAAGTGTGTAGGCCTGTCGTCTGTGGGACAGATGTAAAGCTCTGGGGAGCCCTGCGCTAACATGATCAACGTCTCCGTGTTTATCAGACTGAATATTTACAGAAGAAGGGAAAGATATCTGTGATTGGTTGGTCCTCGTCACGTGACATGTGGTGCGTGATGCTGCGTTCCAGAAGTTGAACTCTGTTTATCTCACAGTGCAACGGCTGTGCCCTGAAAAATAGGCCCTTGTGAATGCGTGCACGACGGCATCGCCCTGGCGTTTTAGCACGCCTGCTGTGAGTCTACGCTGAAAACAATGAATTTGAGGGCGCAAAAAACACACCATATGTACGGTTCCTTATAGCTACAGTCTACATCTGCTGAGTCAAAAATCTAAAATCACTCACTTTGAGTTTCTTTGAATAAAATCTGCAGAAGGCGTCAGCAGCATCTGTGAGCACTCACATGAAGAAAACACGCTCCACACTGTAAAAACCAGACCGCTTATTTTCCATCCTTCAGATTCAGAGTAATGTGTTCTTCTCACCATCATTAATATAAACTAATCTTTAATTGGATCTTTGACAAAGTTCTGATCAGTGATGCAGAGTGAAGTGAGTGTGACAGCCTGCAGCTTCTCTCTGACTGATGATGCTCGACACATTCATGAATACACAATCGCTCTCGTGTCAGCTTTCATTTCAGATTCATGTGTTTCGGTCATTTAACACACAGCGGAGGAAAAAAAAAAACTTCAAAACAAAAAGTAATTGGCTTTTTTAATTGAACGATATGTTTGAGTTGGCTGGAGAGGGATTCAGACTGTGGAGCCTTTGTTGTGACTGCTGCAGAGTTATATATTAGTTTTTGTGTCATGATCCTCCAGCGTCTCCACAGACTCCTCAGGTGATCAGCACCTTTAAATTCTGCATCGTTGGTTTATGTTTCACTTCAGATGAGCGTGCCCAGAACACCTCTAACAGGAGGCGTCTAAGAGGATCCTGATCAGATGTTGAACCACATCAACATGAAGGAGCAGCGGCTCTACTCCGAGCTCCCTCCAGATATCTGACTCCTCCCCCTATCTCTAAGGCTGAGCCCAGACACCCTACAGAGGAAACTCATTTCAGCTGCTTGTATCTGTGACCTCATTCTTTCAGTCACTACCCAGAGCTCATGACCATAGGTGAGGGTTGGGACGGAGATGGACCAGGAAACCAAAAGCTTTGCCTCCTGGCTCAGCTCCCTCTTCACCCAGCCCTGCGCAGTCTGCAGTAGGGCATTAACAGAAAAGTCGATTTGTCGACATGTCGACGTCAGTGGCACAAGTCGACACCCCCCGGGAGGAGCCGACAAGTCGTGTGTTTTTTTCCCCTCTCTCTCTCTGTGTGCTTGTGTACGGAATGCAATCGCTGCCTCTGATTGGCTTATGCTGATACTTTATCCTTGACGTACTCGGGTGTACTATAGGCGGAGCAGACTCCAGTCATTCGGGCTTTCATAGTCGAGCGCACTTCCGCGATGTAGTTTCCTGTAAAAATGTCCGTGACAAATCCCCGCGATGTGAAAAATACATGCCTAGCAGTCAGTGGTGCACGGAGCAGAGTCCGCGCAGTCGTAAAATCTGAGCTTTGCGCGCACAGGGCTTGCGGACGTCCGCTTTGAGTCTGCGCGGACCTCCGCAGAGTCCGTTCTGCGTACGTTCCGCCCGAGTATGTTCGGGCCTTGACAGACACACATCACATGTGTGGAGATACTTCACTTTCCTCCGCCGTGTCAATGTGATGACGTCATCAAATGACTTGTCGACTCGACTTCAACTTTATTGACAGATAAGTCAACCTAAAAAATATCAAAGTCGTTAATGCCCTAGTCTGCAGCACTAAATCAGCATCCATTTCACGCTCCATTTTACCCTCACTCAGGAACAAGACCCTGAGATACTTAAACTGGCTTGGGGCAGTAACTCTCTACTGCCCTCACCATCCTGGAGGGAAGAAATGTGCCTGCTGTAGCTGGTGAACATGCTAATACTGGTCAGTAACAACCATGAATGACTATTTGTTTTGCAGTTACTGCAGATTTAAGGATGAACAATTGAAAAGTGAGGCTAAAGTGTTAGAAATCAGGGGCGGGAGGGTTAGTTTAATCGACCTCTTCCATGCAGGAAGCGTCGTCTTCACCCTCGCCTTCTAGGGGAGGAATCACATCTGGGATGGATGTGGATGTGGCCTCCTCTGCGGGGACATCGTCGTCATCGATACACAGTTCAGCTCTGTGTAAATGTCATTTTCGTCTCACTAAATCTAAAATAGCTGTCAAATGTAACACTGCTGGGCACAGCAAAGATCACCTGAGCACACTCACAAAATAGACGATGCTAGAAGCTCAGCAACTTGTCAGAGTTCACTGGACCTGATGTCTGTATCCACAGGTGCTTGCGGGCCTTTTTGTTTCATCACCTGCAGCGGTCTGAGGCTGAGGCGTGGGTCAGGGTGTGTCCTCTGGTTCATGATGAAGTGCAGCGCTCACACTCTGTTTGACACAGTTTGTGTCGCCGCTGTTTGACCTTTCAGAGACATTTCAGACAACAGAATAAACTCAGCTGACCTTTGATGCTCAGACACACTCTGCTGGGATATTGACCACACACACACACACACACACACACACACACACACTAGTATTACTGTAGAACCTTCACTGATGTCCTTTAAAGAGCCCTCAGGGTCCAGTAGTGATCAGGAATTGGTCTCTAAATGATCAGTTGATTGACTGATCTCCTTCCATCTCCTCGACCTTTTCTTCTTCCTCGTCTTCTTCTTCTTTTCTCCAGCGGTTGATGGAGCACAGATGGTGGAAGCGTCACCCGAATAATCTTTAATCTGAGCTCCACCTGTGCAGACGGTCTCGTAACACAGTCCAGACTGAAGGAACACAAACTAAATAAATTCACCACCACTGCTTGATAAAAGGGTGGAGGAGCCTACCCCAGCTGACACTGGGTGAGAGGCAGGGTTCACCCTGGACAGGTCACCAGACTATCACAGGGCTGACACATAGAGACAAACAACGATTCACACTCACATTCACATCTACGGACAATTTAGAGTCACCAATTAACCTGCATGTCTTTGGACTGTGGGAGGAAGCTGGAGCACCTGGAGGAAACCCACGCTGACACAGGGAGAACATGCAACCACTAACCAGGAGAAGTTTCAGCTGGCTGTAATTTGCAGTCCTCACTGATAGATGCCACCAAATCTCTATAAATCTTACAAACTGGAGTTTTAAACCAGGCTGCGCTGTGCTGATGTACGACGTGCATGTTGTCTATGTAAATGTTGTTTGAGTGCACACAACATGACAACAGCAGAGTAGCTGCATATGTTCATGACAAGATATTGTAGAGACACAGACAGTTTTACTGTTGAAACACAAATACATAGAGGACAGAATCTTCTCCATCGTTCCAATCGATCCTGACGCTAAAATCAATCTTTAAAATCAAAGCATTGTATGGATATTTTGGTATTGATCCATCCACGCCCTCATGAGACTTGACTCAGCACTTGTTTGTCTTGATGTGAAGTCGCTGACTTAAAAAAAATCAATGACTTTGTTCCTCTGCTGCGACACAGAGCAGCACTTTACACTTAACAGCTGCCTTCATTTATGGAAATGTAAACCATGCAGACTGTTGTTCATTTCCTCCTCTCTCACATATTTAACATCTGACAGCTGATGAAACCGACTTCCTGCTTCACCAATTTGCTGGAACTTGAGCCGAAACCCAAAATGAGGATTAGCAGCATGTGAAACTGTCGTCGCTCTTCTGAGGGCAGAATGAATCCTCCCGTTCCTGTCTCTGACGCCAGCGCACTCAAACTGTGAAGCGCTGATTTAAAAAGCATCCTGTTTCTAACAGATGCATCATTTTGGATGTAAACCTGGTGTGAAGACGCTCAGTGGGCGACTGCAGCTCAACCTGCCAAACATCATATTTTATTCACCTGAACACAGCTGATGTTTTAACCTGAACATGTTTCTTCACCTCATGCTGCAGGTCACCTGTTGGCTGCTGTTAACGCCTGATTTCATTCTCACAGCGGTGAAATGTGTCCTGATGTGTCTTTCCTTGGAAAAAGTAGATTAGCTTCGGGCTAAGACGGAAACGTTCAGGATCAAATGATTTTAAAGAAACACCTCGGAGCCATCGATAAATGAGGTTTTGGTGTTGCAGGAAATTAAAAGCCTTTATGTGTCCGTTAAATGGGGCAACAGCTCAATTTTAATTAGAGCAGCGGTCAAATCCATCAATCTTATAATCATCTACCTCATTTTACTGTTTTAGTTTCTGTCCATTTTGCGGTCTTTAAAGAAACTCCCTTGAGGCCTGTGTTGATGGGGGAGGAAGAAGTATTACATGCATTGCCATGACACCACAGTAACAACCAGACAAACCAGTGATCAGAGGTGGTGGGGGGGACATGACTGTTCAGTTCGCTGCTCTAGCAACTCAAATTCAGCCAAAGCAAACCCCAGAGGCGGCGGTCTGACCCTGGGCCGCCCGACTCCCTGCAGGCTGATCAGCAGCTTCCTGTTGCTGGTTAGACCGAGCGCTGACGAACGCCAGCCACCAGCACGCTGACACCGGCTGTGCTGACGTCTCTGCAGCTGTTAGTGAAGCTCAGATCAGACCAAAGATTCATGATGAGACAAAATCATTTTACAACCTTGCAGAGAAAAGTTGCAGCAGTTAATACGGCCGCTGCAGTTACTTTACAACATTCCACCACTGAACGTTGATGAATTATTAAAGTTCTGTCAGTCTGTGTAAAAGTGTAAAAAGAAGCCACATAGAAATAAACCTGAAAATGCCGCCCAGCGTCCGGCCCTCCTGCTCCTCCTGCTCCTCCTGCTCCTCCTGCTCCTCTGTGGGCGATAACAACCTGCTGACGGAGGCTTTTTTTTAAAGGGATAAACAGACTCTGGAGGAGGCTGCTTATTGGATCTCTGTGGCAGCGCAGCTGACAGGAGCTCCAGAGAAATAAAGAGAATCATATCAGCTGTAGTGAGTTGATGGATGGTCCATCGATGACTCACTGAGTCTCTGCAGGTTTGTCAAATACAAATATCCCGCAGACACAGGAAACACACACACACACACGACATATACTGTACATGTGAGGAACAGCTAAACCAACCTGTGTGTTGAAGATGGCGTCAAGGACAGGATCACAGCTTCTAAAGTCTGTCAGGTTTCACTTCCTGTAACCGTTATTCTCCTCTTCTTTGTTGGTTTCTGTCAACAGCCTGACAGAACTTCCTGTGATTGGTCAGAAAGTCCGAACCATCCAACAAAATGTTTTCACACCAGAAACGAAAGGAAACAAAGGAGCGACAAAGACTCTTCTCGTTGCCCAGGGAGGTTTCACACCTGTGATTCTGTTTCAGACAAACTGAGAAGTTCAGACACTCAAGGAGATCATGTCAATGTGAGCTCGTCACATGCATTACCGCTTTTCAAAATAAAGTTTGTTTTCACAGGAAGTGACCTGTTAAACGCAAACAGTCTCATTTCAAAATTAACACAGGAAAAAAAATCTTGTTCTTTGGTTTACTTTTAGGTTTAGGCAACAAAAGTACATGGTTAGGTTTAGAGAAAAAACATTGGAGGCACCAAACGGCACACAAAAAGACGACAAAGAGATAGAAAGGAACTGCAAAGAGACGTAAATTAAACACAAAACAGAACAACCACAAGGAGAAACAAAATGACAATAAGAAGACACAACTTTATGTCAGAAAGACACACAACTACATAAAGACAAAACAACCACAGCAAGATACAAAACCACAATATAACAACTCCAACGAGACATTCCCATATGTGAATTCTTAGATCGATCGATGGACTGCGTTCTTTCATCTGCGTAACACTGCAATAAATTAGGCCTAACGCGTCTCAAAAAGATGCAGAAAAATTGGTCCCCGCTTTTGTCACCTCCAAACTGGATTACTGTAAGTCCCTGTCATCAGGTAGCTCTAATAAGTCTCTGAAAACTCTCCAGCTGATCCAGAACGTGGCGGCACATGTGCTGACAGGAACTAAGACAGGGAATGCAGGAGGAGGCAGGAATCTCAGAGACGAATATCTCCAAACCAAGACACACAGTAAAACCAAAAACGACAGAAAACCACCTGAAGCCTGCAGGTCTGAGATCAGATCCTGACTGCTTCATGTTGCTCAGACTGGTTCCTTGAACACATCGGGAGTGGACTTGTGACTCTGACAGGAAGTTGCTGAAGTGCAGAATAATGATGCGACCTGCAGGCTGCACTCAGATCACCTTTACTTCATCCTTCACGGTGTGTCAGCGACTCTGATAGCATCAGCAGGAAGCTTCAGGTAGAAGTAAAGACTCGGGCTGCAGCAGGTCTGCGTCCTCTCTAACAGGAAGTGTTGGTCCTGTTGGCCTCGGATCTCGGCAGCGGTCGTCTTCTGACGCTGATGGAAACGGCTTTGAAAAATGGCAAAGAGCATCTTGATGGCAGTTTTCTCTCTCTCCCCAATTTCATGAGAGCAGATTGCTTCAGTCAGACTGTGTGGCAACGCTGACGCAACCTCACAGCAACATGTAGAGAGCAGATGAGGCGAGAGATGAAATCCACGACCCGACATCCAGCAGAGGGTTTAATTCAGTGCACAGTGACTCCACAGGGTTAACACTGCAGTCTGAGGTCAGCTGCTTTACATTCAGTAACATCTGAGAGCAAAGTGAAGCTCTAAATGTTCCTTATTCTCCTCAGTCTGACAGTCTGCCCAGTCATGACTTTAATTACTCAACTGAAGGTCACAACACCTCCCTCGTCCAAACACAGGTTTAAAATTGCTGCTGCCTCCTTTTTTCATGACTGTAGAGGCGACTTCAGGCTTCACCTACATTCTCTTATTAATAACTACCTTGTCCATTGTTTGGTCTGTGACGTAATAGGTCAACAGGAAAAAGGTCCAATACTAACAAGCTGAAAGGGGGCATATCTCCACCTATCATAGAGGAGTCACACATACTTGGCTCAATAAATGGATTCCCCTCCCGTGCTTGTCTACTGGGACAAGGACAGTAGGCCAGTTAGATGTCCTCGTCCAGCTGGGACTGTAGCTCCACTTCACTGTGACTGGAGACAGACTGATTGTCATGGTTTACTGGGACATTATCAGTAACACATGTGATTTTCATGCTCAGACAGGTGAAAATATCTGCTGAGGGAAAGTGCTTGACAGAGTTTTATCCAAGCAACCTGGTGCTGTATTTTTTTTTTTAATTTAAGGGAAATGTGACTAATTGATTTAAGAGAGTTTGAGTTCTCTGAAAGGTAGCAGGATTTGTGTTTTACATTTTATGAAGATCTTGGATTACTTTGAGAAAAAGTTCCATAATTTGGAGATAAAGTGGTCATATTTTAATAAGCAGTATTTTCTACTGTGAGACTTTGATTATCTCTGACATGGATGGTCCTCATATTGCACATTCTGGCTCATTGTCAGACTGTCATGGTTTACACGGACATATCATTAATGTTAATAGTAACATCTGTGTTTTCCAACCTGGTCTCACTCTGAAGTCATGGAACACTGGTGCTTGGTCAGTGACTTCCAGCGTCACACACCAATGAAAAAAAGTTGTCTTTTCATGACGGCATGATACATGGCTGGATGGGTCCAACAAACACGGATAGTCACCCAGGAGGCCGGTGTTCACTTCCTGTAAGATTGTAAAGCCAAACCCTGTTCTTTTTTACTAAACTCAACCATGTGTGTTTGTTGTTGAAGGAAAAAAACATCAGTTGGCGGTGTTGTACCAATGTAGTGCTTTTACTTTGAAAGAGACTGTATCAAACTGTACATTTCCTGTGAAAACAGAAATGTATTTTGAAAACAGACAATGCATGTAACAGGCTGAAGTTGACACGGCGTCCCAGAATGTCAACAACCAACACACCCAGGGTACCTTGGACGTCGTGTCATGTGAGACATGAGATGTCAGACGTCAGACATGTGACGAGGTCGCAGTGAGGATGTGTTGGATTTTCTTGCTCTGACAAGTCAAAAAGGTCTGCAGTGAAAAGGGTTTAAAACGTTTACAGTAATTTACAGAGTTGTATTCGAATAATCTGACCTTTAATTTTTATCATTTAAGAGAATTTTGAAAATGTGAAATTTAAGAGTGAGTCGTCCTGTCAGCAGCTGATCTGTTGTACATTTTGTGAGAGACGTGGTCATATTACAAAAACACAGATGATTTTGACCTCCAGCATGCGGTGATGCAACAGTTCTGTGAGCTAATGAATGAATACAATCATTAAACTTGTCGTGATGTGTTTAATGACTATGAACAAACTGTATTTAGTGTTTCTGTGGAGCTGAGAGGTGACCTGACAGCGCTGGTTAAAAAAGGGTCTTGGTATTTAAAAAGTGGGAACAGAGGGCATGTTTGAACCAGCAGCAATTAAAGAGCATCAACATTCATAAATTCTAATGCAGTCGGGTGGCTGAGAGTTACTGAAGGCCAGCTCGCTAACCTTTATTCAAATCAGGACGCAGAGAGGCGCCGGTGGCAGCGCTGCAAAAACAGTTTTAGGAAGAATAAAGTGTGGCTTCACTGCAGCGTCCTGCACTCACTGATTTATGAATGATAAAGTGATGAAACAGAAACTCTGACCTTGTGAGGCTTTTAGAAATCATCTCAAAGAGTCTGAGAGAGTTTGGAGGACAAACATGAGTAATTGTTAGACTGTCTCTTTGTCACAAACAATCAGCTCCTCTTCTGAGATCTCAACAAACACTGTCAGTTTTATCAACGTTTATTTCAGCACTCAATGACTCAGAATTTATTTACCAAACTAATCCAGTCATTCATTTAGATTCAAACATCTTATTTTTTATGCTCCAGTGATGTGGTTAGATATTATTTTTTGGAAATACCAACTCGTTCCCATCCCAACTCATCAGATACAGTCGCTCTGTCAGTGGACCAACACGTCAAAACATGAGACGCTGCGTAGCCTCCTGCGTCAGTTTGGACATTCAGGGACGCCATCATCTCAACTGACGCTTGTCACATGTTTTGTGTCTTTTTCTTTTGAGGGTGTCTCACATCATATACTTCTGTACTCAACACTTAATACTGTGAGTGCACTGAGTGCGTTCACACTGCATAGTACGGTAAAATGCAGTGTACTACTGGTGCACTCAAAATGGTCAAGAAGTTGAGTGTGGAATGACGGACACTTGTCCCCCTTAGCGCTTGCCATCTTTGTGACATACTGTACTGGCTTTCAACTTTTGACATGGCGGCTGGAGACAACACGGAGCCTGAGCTGCGTTTTACAGATGGAAGTTATACATGACTTTGGTTGTTCTTTTATCTCAGACACGTTAGGATGTAACATACTTTGACATGTTTCGGTGGAAACTTGCGCCTTCGTCAGAAGCAGTGGCGGTTCTGGGCCAGTTTCAATGGGGGCCATTTTATATCTTTTTGGAGACTATGGCGGGGCAAATTAGTCAATGTATGGGAAACACTGTATTTAAACAATAGAAAAATCGCGCCCTTTTCCTTCTTGTGTGGTGTATTCTGCGTGATCCAGTGGGTGCGCCTCTTTAAGTGGTCTGACCAGCAACCTGTTGAGATGATTTAGTTCCACGATCCCCCTCTGACTCTTCGGGGGGGGGGGGGGGGGGGGGTCAAACGTTAGCACTCGCTAGTTAGCAAACTTCCTCCCAGCTACAATGGCAAATTCTAATCAGCAGCGATGCCGCAGCGTAAGTTTGGTTTATGTGTGGGTGGAGATAGCGGTCAAACGTTAGCGATAATGCTCCACTGTCTGTTTGCAACTTGGCGTTTAAAAAAGAGGAAAAAAAGCTGTCGTCACGTCTGTAAGTGCGAAACAGCAGCGCCCAATCTGAGACAACACTACCCTGTTGAAATTAGTGCACCATGCAAGAAGTACGTAGCCTACGTACTACATTGAAGTTTATTTACAGAAGTATGAGATTTGAGACACACTATTGTTTTAGGTTAATTTCCTTAATTTTAGGCAACTGCAGTCCCTGCTTAATTTAAAAAAATAAATAAATAAAAAAAAATCATGGTTTGGCTTGAAATAAATATTGTTCTTACCAGCATCTTTAAGTCATGTGATGTCACATCTGTCGCTAGCACAGCATTTTACACAAATTAGCACACTGTGTTGTTCTTAAAATATCTCCACTGACTTTTAGTTTTACACAGGAAACAAACAGCGGGCTCTGGGGTGAAAGTCCAGAGTTTGACCCTTCACCTCTCCTCCCACCATATACTAACTTTCTCACTCTTTATACAACAGTACTTGCTGTCAGCGTTCCTAATTTAAAGGAAAATGTGAGGACTGACTTCTTTCAGAGTCTGAGTTGCCTGGTTTTTGGGGGGAGTCTGTCTGTTGTTCACCACAAACCACTCCCACGACAAACTGCCCCTGAATGTTGAACTGTTCCTTTACATGAAGCTTCACCCTCGTTCTTCCACTTCATGGTGTACTCCACCACGTCCACACCGATGTCATGTGAAGTCTCTTTCCACCAGTTTACAGCCATTTGTGAGTCTTTGTATTGGGGTGACGAAGAGTCGTATGAATGCACGTATTTGTGGACCTCGATCAGCCTCTCCTCCATTTGGTCCATGTTTACAGATTGAAGATTGAGCACCCGCAAATGCATTGCAGGAAATATGCGGCCTACAAGCCGACCAATCACCAATCAAAGTTTTTGTGGTCTGCGTCGACGCGTAGTTACAACTCTGGGGAGGTGCACATCAGGCTACGGCAACGTGGAGCCCATGCCATTCAACGCAGAAGTATAAATTAGGTGTCAGACTGTCAGGTGAGCAGTGTGTTCCTCAGTAAAAATGTAATGAGACAGTTCAGGTCTGAGCTGACATTTGATTCGCGGCCATCATTTGTATTAAAATATAAAGTTTCATGAGTTAATTGGACGTTGAGGAGAAAGTTAACTCCACATTTAAACTTTAGAGGAGCTCTCAGAAACACCTGGAGGGTTTCTTCTCTAATAGCTGCAGACGTCCTGAAGATAATGAGGTAAATATTAGACTGACGGAGAGCTCACGGGCTCTGGACAGACATTCAAATACCCTCACGTAGCCTCGTCAGGTTTATTTAAGAGGCTCAAAAATACACAAGGAATAAATAAACTCAGCAAAACAAAACTGTTCAGAAGATGCTGAAAAATAAATGTTTATTACAGAGTCATTTGTCGACACCCAAAGACCTGATTACTTTAGAAGTGAAAAAAAACAAAAAAAAAACAAAAAAAAAAACAATCAATCCAGTGAAGCAATAAAAAAGTTTTTTCAGAACTTTTTCAGGAAATACTTGAAACACTTTTTCACACTCCAGAAGAAAATGTTGGCGCTGTATGTTTCTGCAAACCTCGTATACATAACACTTACATGTTTCAAACGTATCTAATAAATGTTTCTGAAGTGACGTAGTACATAAGCTGACTGTCGTCTGAGGTGGAGAATATGGTGTGTCACCTCGGCGAGATGGCTGCCACGCTGCAGACCACTGTGACCTCGTCACATGTCCACGTTTGGTCATGGACTTTCCACGTCCACATATGACGTCCAAGGTACCCTGGGTGTGTTGGTTGTTGACGTTCTGGGACGCCGTGTCAACTTCAGCCTGTTACATGCATTGTCTGTTTTCAAAATACACTTCTGTTTTCACAGGAAATGTACAGTTTGCATACAGTCTCTTTCAAAATAAAAGCACTACATCAGTACAACACCAACTGACGTTTTTTTCCTTAAACAACAAACACACATGGTTGGGTTTAGGAAAAAAGAACAAGGTATGGCTTTACAATCTGACAGGAAGTGAACACAGACCTCCTGGGTGAAAGTCAGTGGTTGTTGGACCCATGCACCACCCCTCCCAACCTCCCTACTCAGACTTCCGCCACCTTAACTTTCACTGTTGTCCCGCCACATCTCCCCCTGATGCCATCAGGCGCCATTAAACAATAACAGCAATCAGCCAGGTGTCATGCTGACATGAAAGGACATCTTTTTTGTTGATGTCTGATTGATGTCACCAACCAAACGCCGGATCTTGATGACTTTGGCGTGAGAGCAGGCCCCCAAAATCTGGATACTTTAAGCCAAATCATCATCTTTTCCAAACCACAACCAAGTGCTTTTACCGCCTAAACCCAACTGCACGTCAGCCAGTGTGTTGCTAAAATGTTAATTTTCATTATATATTGTCTTCACAATAACAACAAACAAATGTAACGTATCAGTGGTTCACAGAAATCTACGATGTCAACATTTTCTTCTGGTGATTGATTTTGATTTGTTTTTCCACCAAGAAAGCAAAATCTTGTGGCAGTACTGATTCCCAAATTTCAGCAGGAAGAAGTGTGAGAAGCAGTTACCAACCACATAATAAAATATATATATTCACATGTAGAAACAAGTCTCACAAGAGTCTTTACAATGAAAATACCTCCAGATCAATAATATTTAAAAAATGCCTCTTTGAAAACGAACAAATGTGTTTATAGGTGGGTACAAGTTATGTTGGGTCTTAATAAAATAAAATAATAAATAGGTGATTGTTTGGTGAGCTAAACTCCTGCACGTAAACAACCACAGGGGCCCACATGCAGGTGACTCAGTGTAAAGGGATTCTTTAATATTCCCTCCACTGAGATTTAAGATGCACTAAACCACCCGCTCACAGCTCAGAAAAAAACAGCACTGAATCATCAAACAGACCCAGAGACCAGAGTTTCTGTCTGACAGCGTTTGCTAACATGAGGTCTGCACTGGATTGATGAAGGGTCAGAATGTCCTGATTGTCCTCACCTTTCATAAGCCCTAAGGACGGGCGTCCTCACACCCTGATTGGTCCAGAGGGGAAACACACCAAGCTGCTCTCCAGTCTTCATTAGGAGTCGATGCCTACACCCTGCACAACAGGTGATCTGAATTACCCTCCAATCAGCCATGACATGCAGCCAACATGAAGTGGAAACTGCTACAACTTCACATGAACTGTTCACCCACTAAATGATCATCTGTATATCAGTTACTCACAGTTGGGTTGGGTTACATTTGGAAAGAAAACACACTCCTCCACAGTGAACGTAAAATCCAAAAAAGGATTTTCTAAACAAAGTGAAGTAAAGAGGGACCACATTTAACAGCAAAACTATATCAAAACATCTGTTTAGAAACTCACACAACCCCTGCAGTATAATCTGAGTCTCTTTTGTCCAGTTGTATGTTTAGTGCTTCACAAACAGGCATTTTAAATTAGACTACTTTATTGTCATTGTACAGAACATACAACGAAATTCAGTTGCATTCAAGATCGGACTCAGAATAAAAATAAATAAATGGAAAGTAAGAATAAATAAATAAATGCATTCATCCATCACACATACTCTCATCTACACAGTAGACAGACAATACACTCATCATGCCAACGTATGCAGTTAAAAGATTATGAATTAAACACTTCTAACTACCAGTAGCACCCTGAGCCACACATGCGTATGAGCTTTGCTTGAGTTCAAACACACACAGGTGCTGCTCAGCTGTGCACGAGATTGTTTGTACTGACGTGTTATAAATCATGATGCTTTAGTGAAAATGTATGTGCATAAAAAAGTACTGCTCACACGACTGGATAACTGAGACTTGGATTATACTGCATGAGATGTGACAGTTTGTAAAAAGATCTTTTTTAAATAGTGTTGCTGTTGTTAAATGTGTTCCCTGGTAACTTCAGTTCATGACGAGTGTTCCCCTTTTTTGGGTTCTCTGTTCCCAGAGAGGGCGGAAAAATAAAGTTTTCTTCACCAATTCAACGTAACACCAGCTGAGTAACTGATGTACAAATGGTCATTCTGTGGGTGTTTCTTAAAACCCGATCTCACAACAAAGTTGTCTGATGCTTGACCAGTGTCATACAGAGTCAGACACTGACACATAAAGCTGTCCTTTCATGTCGCCATGATAGGCGACTGGTTGCCATTATTGTTTAATGGCGGACAGTGGTGTCAAGGGGAAACACGGCGGGACAACAACGAAAGTTAAGATGGCAGAAATCCAAGTAAGGTGGTCAGGAGGGGTGGTGGATGGGCCCAACAACCACCGACTTTCACATAGGAGACCGGTGTTCACTTCCTGTAAGGTTGTAAAGCCAAACCCTGTTCTTTTTTCCTAAACCCAACCACGTGTTTGTTACTGAAGGAAAAAAACGACAATTTACAGTGTTGCACTGACGTAGTGCTTTTATTTTGAAAGAGACTGTATGCAAACTGTACATTTCCTGTGAAAACAGAAGTGTAGTTTGAAAACAGACAATGCATGTAACAGGCTGAAGTTGACACGGCGTCCCAGAACGTCAACAACCAACACACCCAGGGTACCTTGGACGTCATATGTAGACGTGGAAAGTCCATGACCAAACGTGGACATGTGACGAGGTCACAGTGACCTATCAGTAGCTGTGTTTCCATCCAAAAGTGATTTGAATCATTGGGAAATGCGCATTAAAAGAAATACAAATCCTGTGTGTTTCCATTAAATGTACGGACTTTGGTGAAAACTATGAACTTGCGTGAGTTTTCCGCAGAACCGGAAACAAAACAAGTCTCGCATTCTTCTTCTTCTTCTACATTTTCTGGCGGTTGGCAACCAGCTTGTAAATGCATTACCGCCTTCCCGACCCAGAGTGTGGATATCACCATGGAGAGAGGTGCACTACGTCAGACTTAATTCGAACATAACTGTTTCCATCCCCCGTTTTGCGAATCAAATTTTTTTCGAATCAACCAAAACCCGGCTAAAGCGAGCGTATTTTAGTTTGTGCGAATCAGGGGATTTGAATTTGAATTTTGGCGTTTCCATCATAATTTTCTGATGAGATACTTCTAGATGCTCATCTAAACAGGCTGAAGGAAACATGGCTAGTGACCTATCAGTGAAATATTGATGCTGTCAGTTCAGTTTGTTATTGGGAGGTGGGTTTGACACAAACTTTCATTCAGTAAATTAATCTCAAAGTTAGTTTGTGATTTCAGACAGAATCTGATTCACCGAATGATTTACAAAATGAAAGCAGAAATCCCTTCGGATGTTTTTACCTTTTTTGAAACAGGAACATTTTGTGAAATGACAAAAACTATCAGAGTCAGAGTTCAAAGGTGCTCTGTGGATAAGTGGACAGAGGCAGAGGGAAGTTTGATAGTGTGTATTCACTCAGAAATAAAGTCAGAATCAAAACTTCTGACAAACAGACAGAGGAAAGATTGAGAGCTGAAACACAAAGTGACTGACAGCTGAGCGTAATCAACAATCAGCTCAGCTGGACGCACTGACACTAACGAGGCCGTCACCACACTGAGCAGGTTGACTTGTTTTTTAAAGCTTTGCCTTGTTTTTGTCCCTTTTTATTCTAATCCAGCAGATTGATTGTATGTGGAAACAGGAAAGAAGGATCTCTGCTCATCTGACACAGGTCGGACTGAGAAACCTGAAATATTCTGCAGCTCAGATTGAAAGACCCACTGAGGCGTGAAGAAAATGAAACTGGATAGATAGATAGATAGATAGATAGATAGATAGATAGGTGTTTCTTTATATCATGCAGATATATTGATGATATTATCTGCTGCTGCTCCGACACTGTCTTTATGAAAGCGATTTATTTTTCCCTCCTCTCAGATTTCTAATAAAGTTCCAGACTGACTGCAGATCAGTTTTCATCTTCAGACAGACAGACGACCAATAATATCACTTATTTAGAGGCTAAGCATCAAACGAAGGACAGAACTCGTGCCTGATAGCTGCCAGAGAAAGACGAAAGACTGGTGATCTTCAGTTTGACAAATTAATCATCACAGCTCAGAGAGACACATAAACTCAAAGTAAAAAAAGAATGTGGGGCGTAATGTTTCATGAGAGACCCAGGGGTGAAACACAAATTTTGATAACTCACGTCAGTGTTATCCAAACTACCCTGGACAGGGCTGAAAGCAGCTCATGGTCATGTTCACAGTCTGAGAAACAAATATCAGGTGTATTGATCATAAATAATATCCATATTTCAGCAGACACTGACCTGGATTATACATCATCTGATAATACAGTGAATATTCAGAGTTATGACATGTTTACAGAAAGGATAGGAACTTGCAGAGAGGAGGGGTTGCCATTACATTCAAAGTCACATCCCAGTAAAGATGAGTCGAGTCTTCAGGCCTGACAGTGTGGAGGTTCTGTGGCTACAGCTTCACTCACCATGTCAAACCATCACTGACTGGATGCTGTCACAGGCCACCATGAGCCGACAGCTTGTATCTGAGTGACTGTGTGACATGATCGACAGTGTTTATGACACTGGAAATTAAATATTCCCCCGGCCTAAACCAGGCTGTGAAGCACCCACATGTACAACAAGGTTCTTAATAGATGGTCAAACCTGCCCGACTATAAGTTTATGCTTCAATAATGAAATTAATTATTCATTTGGTCCGTCTCATTAAGACCCTTGATTATTTGATTTGACCCCAAGGATGTTGTTTCCTGCCACACTTAACAAGAGCAGTTATGCTGCATTCATGTTCACCAGTTGGTATTTTGTTGCTAGAAGCATTTAAAAACATGTTAATCACAGTTTAAAGCTTTATATGATTGATTTTGTCCCGGATTTGTTCACTGTGCTGAATCCGTAAAAATATACAAATGCTACATTCGTCTGTCCTCAACATAGTCGATCTCTGTCCTCTTGGACCGCCTTCAGCATGTTGTTGACATTCATGGATCGGCCCTACAGTGGTTTGCCTCCGACCTACTGATCTGAACTGAACTGATCTGTCTCAGTTTCAATCGACAATGTGTCCTCTTCCTCTGCACTCATCTCCTGTGGCGTACCACAAGGCTCCATGTTAGGCCCCATTTTATTTTCCTTGTACATGCCTCCCTTGGGGTCTATTTTCAGAAAACATACTGTCTCTTACCATTTTTACGCTGACGACACTCACTTATATCTCCCGCTTAAACCTTGTGATCCATGCACTGTCAACATTCTTTTAAATTGCATCGAGGAAAATCTTGGATGGTAAAAAAGTTTTCTTAAACTTAACCAGGATTCTTGGAACTGAAGAAGCTTCTTGGATGAGTAAGTAAAGTAAAGTAAACTTTATTGTCCCCCAAGGGAAATACGTCTTGGGCACAGTGCTACATTTCATTGCTTCACAACACAAGATAAAATCATCATCACAAGGACAGTTCTGTCACATAAAACAGACGTGGACTATATTTAACAATCACAACACAGGGACATACAGAGACGTCTAAACTGCAAGAAAAAGTGCTGAGTGCTTGGGTGCTGTGTGTTCATTGCTCTGTTGCACTAGTTTTTTTAACATTGTTCAACAGCTTAATGGAGGCTGGAACAAATGATAATTTGAGGCTGTTTGTTGAGTTCATATTCAGAGGACAGTTGGTGAGTAGAGTCTGAAGAGCTTTTTGTTGCTTGTTTCATGACCGACTGGTTGTACAAATTCTCTATGGACTCATTGTTTGTTTCATACCAATTATCTTCACTGCTGTTCTGTGCATATTGGCAAACCTGTTTTTCAGTTGTACTGTTAGGTTGCCAAACCTAATTAGAAGGGAAGCATCTTCAAGAAACTCAAGCAGGTCCAGTTGCTTCGATATAGCACTTATGATTACCATGACCTGGATGACTGAGAATCTTCACTGACGTATTATATGTTGAATAAATATGGACATCCAAAAGGTGTTGGTGAGAATAAATTAGGATGCTGACTCGTTATCAGGGTTACTGCTAATAAATAACTTTTCTAACTAATCTCGGTCACTTCAGTGGACAGTGACTAACACTTACAACCTAGAAGGCTGTTATATCACAAATTACGTGTGAGCAAAACCTAGTAAGTTAGACTTCCCTGAGTGAGTGTGACCTTTTGCTATCTGGGGGTTATGTGTAGTTTGACTCACCACCAGGCCACCGCTCTTGCTCCTGACCAGCTCGCTTGCACCGGGTGACTCTCCTGGACACCCCTCGGGTACTGTTTCGTCGGACCAATCAGCAAGCTCGCTCTTCTTCGTTGTGCTCAGAGTAAAGGTGTATTTACACAGATAATTTGTGGTTGCGTGTTAAAAGTTTTCTCAGTCTGTTTTTGTCTTCAGAATGTCCTGCCTCTTGCATCTTCCTCGTGGCGTGCTCGTTCAGCTCAAAGGCCTCAGCAGCTCTCCTTTCAGGTGATGCAACTAGCGCCTAATGAGTCAATGCACCAACTCCTGAGTGTGACATCAGTGCTGACCCTGCCTAAACCACACCCACATCTACAAGGCATTCATTAAACTACCAGTAAAGCTGTCATAACAGATGGGTGCCAAACTTTTTACTGACTTTCTGAGTTGATGCTACGACTTGAAATTTTCCCAGTTTGGAACTCATTTTTCTGATTCATTCTTCATTCTGACGCCTTCATGAATCCATGGAGACTCACAGGATATCATTTACACTAACATCTCTATCAACACAACATCAGCTGTGGCTCAGCCCTTAATTACACATGTAATTCAGATGAGGAGAAACATCCAGAAATCACGCGTTGACCTATAAAGTGCCTCCAGCATCTCAATTTACTGATACGTTAACAACAACCAACTGTTTACTGTGTGTTTGTTAAAGCTGAACCATCACTGAGGGAAATACACACTGTCTGTGAAGAGAAATGTCTGGGGCTTTTATTTTGAAAGTCTCCACACACACAGAGAGCATTTATCGGCTGGTTTACGTGTCTTCACTCCAGAGAGCCTCCAGCAATAAACTCCTGCTATTTGTTCACAAACACAAACACAACGAGAAACACACACACCTACACACTGATCTGTGAGATTTATCTCTCACACACACACACACACACACGCACACACACACACACACACACACACACACACACACACACACACACACAGCCGTTTGTTTTAATTGCACTCCCTATGACTCACCAGGGAACAAGAAGAAACTCCTCTGATATGAGCTGAAGTATAATTACTCACTGGAAATATTTTTCACTGTGTATGTGTGTGTGTGTGTGTGTGTGTATGTGTGTGTGTGTGTTTTACTGCCATATCTTCTCAGTGACAGTAACGATGATCATAACTCTGTGGTTTATTTTATTTTATTTTTACGAGATAATTGGCTGAAGAGAATAATGTGAACATTATCAGCACAAACACAAAACTCTCTAAAAACAATAAGAAACATTAAATGTGGCCTTTATCCGTCTCATTTGATTTTCATAATCAGTTTTTATTTGGCTTTATGTAATTTTGTCGCTGAGGGAAAAACTGCTTCACTGAAAAGCAAAAAGCAGAATTTATCTTTTTGTTTTTGCATCAAGAGGATTTTACGTTTTTATTCAATATAATTTATTAAAAGATAAAAAAACAACTGAACTTAATTAATAACAGTAATTATTTAATATTAGGAGCCAGGAACAGGTTGGTCTGGAGGGATCTGTTTCCATGGTAACACGAGTTTCGATTAACAGACTGTTTTAACTGGGAATCTGTCTTCATGAAACACTAGTGTGAAACAATGAAAATCACGAGTGTTTTAATTTAATTTTAAGTGCAGGTAAATGTTCATTCGTCAACCGCTGACCAACATGACCCCTCAACCTTAAGCACGTTTTTTTTCCTTCAGCGACACACACGTGGTTGGGTTTAGGAAAAGAGAACAGGGTTTGACTTTACAGTCTTACAGGAAGTGAACACCCGCCTCCTGGGTGAAAGTCAGTGGTCAGTCAGTGTTGGACCCATCCACCACCCCTCCCTCCGACCCGCCCTGCTCTGACATCTGCTGCCTAAGTATTATGATCCGAAGCTATTGAAGTTGTCTATTGATGGTGAGGGAATAACTAAAGTTACATCCACAAGATTTCTTGGGATCTTCATGGATGAAAAACTCTCATGGAGAGAACACATTAGTTTTGTTTGCAATAAGATTAATAAATCTATTGGGATTATTAAGAAAATTAGAGCTTTTGTACATTTATCTTGTCTTTTAACTTTATATTACAGCCTAATATATCCTGATCTCACTTACTGTAACATTGTATGGGCTAGTACCTGTCCCACATACCTTCACAGGATACTGCTGCTGCAAAAACGTTTTGTAAGAATAGCAACTTCTTCCAAGTCTTATGATGCATCCTCTCCACTGTTCTCCAAATGTAATATTTTGGTTATTAACAATATCAACACTTTTCAAATATGCACCTTTGTCTACAAAGTGAAATTCATGGGTACAAAATTGCAAAATATCTTTCAAAAATATTTTATTTGTAATTCTCAAATCCATTCTTACACAACCAGACAAATGAATAACCTTTATTTACCTATGTTTAATACATCTCGAGCACAGTACTCGTTAAGATACAGGGGACTACAATTATGGAACATGTACCATTACTTATTATCTGCTTCCATGTCTTTGTCAGTATATAAGACGAAACAAATCAATTGTCCACTTTTGTTTATTGTTTGTTATCGTGTATGTTTTGTTTATCATTATTTTTTGCATAGTTTTGTTATGTTTGTCTCGGTGAGGTTTCTTAACATAAGCCTGCAATGGGTTTCTACCTCACCTGCACATGCTATGTATGACTATATTACTTCTATGTTCTGTTTGCTTATTTCATATGTGCAAATAAATGAAATGAAATGAAAAATGCGTTACATGTCGTTCTTGTCCAGCCGCGTTTCCCCCTGATGCTGCCAGGAGCCGTTAAACAATAATGGCAACCAGCCGGCTATCATGACGACGTGAAAGGACAGCTTTATGTGTCGGTGTCTGACGTCGGACAACTTTGTTGCGAGATCGGGTTATAAAGGAACACTTGATCTGCAGAATGAGCATTTGTACATCAGTTACTCACCTGGTGTTACGTTGAATTGTTGAAGAAAACTTTATTTTTCCCATCATGCCTTCACAGGGTACGGAGAATCCAAAAAAGGGGAACACTCCATTTATCAATCAATCAATCAATCAATTTTATTTATAAAGCCCAATATCACAAATCACAATTTGCCTCACAGGGCTTTACAGCATACGACATCCCTCTGTCCTTATGACCCTCACAGCTGATCAGGAAAAACTCCCCAAAAAACCCTTTAACGGGGAAAAAAAACGGTAGAAACCTCAGGAAGAGCAACTGATGAGGGATCCCTCTTCCAGGACGGACAGACGTGCAATAGATGTCGTACAGAACAGATCAACATGATAAATTAACAGTAATCCATATGACACAATGAGACAGAGAGAGACAGAGAGAGAGAGAGAGAGAGAGAGATGCAGGTAATAACAGTAGCTTACAACAACATTATTATAATTTACTGAAGTAAACAAGGAATAAATTTAAAAACGTGAAAGGATGGCTTTTTCGTCTATGTCTGATGTCAGAAGTCACTGACTGAGTGCCAGATTTTTACAACTTCGGTGAGACCAGGTTCATGGCTCAGGATATTTCTTGATCTGAACAACTCTCATTTTTGGAACAAATGTACGACAGAAAACTGGGCGTACGGAAAAAACTTAGCATTCATCAATGTGGACGTGAGCAGAAGCTACGAACAAGGTCAGGTCTCAACATGTTCAGCAAGTTTGGGTCAGCGTGGACTTTTGGTGCAGCACAGTAAATGTGGCTGAGCTGGAGAGTTGTTATCAAACCATATTGTGACTGACATAAGTATTTGCAGCCACATATTAATCACTTAAAAATGTTTGGTCAATGAGGAAATACACTTCGTAAAGGCCTTCATCAACGTGTGCTCTCTAACACAGCTGGTGTTTGCCTGGCTCTGAGTGGACGAAGGATGAACACTCTCATTTATCTGAAACTTTACTCATTTCTTTAAACACTGACAAACCAAAGCATGTTTATATCATTTATCATGAAAATTATTCATTATTTTATTTATTATTTAAAAGAAATGAATCATGCAACGGTGTCGTTATTAACATACAATCAGTTTAGGTGATTAAAGTTTCACCATCTGTTCTGCCTGATGGATTCAAACCTGATACGCACAGTCACGTGCTCCTCACTCTGGGTCAGTTATAAGCTTTTATATAAATATTATAATAATGTTTAAATTATATAATTTATAGGCTCATATTATCAATACACGTAGGGCTATAAATGGGTAAATATCATGGATGTGTAAATTAGATATTCCAACCTCAGCTGGAGATTGACTGTCCACTGCAACGCTGTCGGCTGCAGCAGTGATTTCCTCCAATACTGCGTTTTTCAGACCTCACATGGGGCTCTAGTTTCGCAGACCGGGCGAGGTGGAGGTGCAGCGCATCTGCACTTCACCAACTGGGTGTTGCCAGGCGGATTTTGTAAGTTTGGCACACCGTGCGCGCTGGCGCAGCTACTCCTCTTTCCCACCTCCGTCCCTCCTACCTGCACAAGTCGGAAGGAGGGAGGAGAGAAGGCGTGGAGTGGGTTTTACACACAGCACACCAATCAAATGAGCCCCTCTCCTCCCCCTTAAATGCGCCGCGCAAAGGCGTAATGAGAGTTTACTCAATTCGCCATGGCAGAAGAGAGCAGCAGCGTCAGACGGCCAAACTTCTCCCAGGAGGAAACTGATGTTTTGCTCCGGGAGGTCCAAGCTCGCAGCGTCTGAATATACGGAACTGCGAGCAGACCTCCACGGGCTGATGATGCAAAGGTAGCCTGGGAGGAGGTCACCACAATTGTAAATCAATGTTGTGTTTCTCTCGTGCGCGCGCTCTCTCTTTCTCTCTCGCAGTCTCACTCTGTTTCTTTTCTTTTGACTTTTCTAAGATGACAGATGCTGAATATATACTCCCTATCTGATGCTGTGGCTGTTTGTGGTTGGCTGAGAGGGATGTGAACTTATTAGTTTGCAGCTGTTTAATCAAATCAGGTTGGGTTTCCATTACACGTGCCAAACGTGCCAAACGGTGCCAATCCCCTTTGATCTGACATCAGATGTGACGGGACAGTCGATACAGAGATACATTTATGTGCTGATTGCAGATAGTTGCATTGAATAGTGGTTTTTGTGGGTATTTATTGCATTGTTAATGTGCCTGATATTCTGGAAACCTGCCTGTGAGGTTTTGGTGACGTGTGCGCACTGTCCGCCGGTCAGCCAAACTTCGGCTTACACCGGCTGCGCTCCGCCTGCGCTGACAGTAGACCTGGTTTCAGATGGCGAGCTTTTAGCACACCTTCGGCGAAGCCTTTTGGCGCGAAACTGTCACTGCGCCAAGCTGGATCTGTGGACACCTCCCCCTGCTGCACCGCCACACCCATCTCAGCGCACCTTGGTCTGCCAAACTACGAAACTGAGCGCGCCTCGGGTTGCGCTGCTCGAAACTAGTTCTGCGTGGGGTTCGCCACCCTGCGCCACCTGCGCTGCACTGGGAAACTAGAGCCCTCGATGTCACTCTTCAGTTGGTTAAACTGCACCTGAGACAGCTGGGGTCAGTGTTTCCATTTTTAGCTCAGAGAGGTTTCTCCTTGGCCGTATTACATCTCTCCATTTTCAGATGTTGAAGGGGGCCTCAGCACTGAGACACCGTCCAAAACAAATTAATACACACACACACACACACACACACACACATTATTTTAAAGACAGAGAGAAAAACAACAGATGAGATGAAAATGTTTCTGGAACTAATTTTGTGAACTGTTTGATGTTAGATATTAGTGAGAGACTGATTATTGATTCTGATAATGATTATTGACTGTGTGTATAGAGAAGGAGTTTCTGGGACTCTCTGGAGAGAGACAGACTGCAGCTGTTTCTGGGTCTGACAGATTACTGCCATCCAAAAACTGAACAATAGAACAATGTGTGTGTGTGTCTGTGTGTGTGTGTGTCAGTGTGAACTGATAATGATTGGACCAGTCGGTGGGGGGAGTATCCAGCACAACGCCTTCGAGGCTTCACAACATTCAGAGTTCACATGTGGGTCAGAAGCACAGGTGGTTGGGTGCCCATCACTCCGGCTCGGCCTCCAGCAGCAGCGGCTGCACCGTCACCGTTACAGAGCGACCTGAGCAGCAGCAGCAAGATCAGCAAATTAGTGAAGATCCTGCAATGCAGCTGGATAAATGACGGATAAGGAGACAGTTGGTCTCATTAAAAAAAGGCAACACAGGAATAAGGGCACAAAGATGACCCCCATGAGGTTTGGAAATGAAATCTATGAGATGACAATAAAAACTTTTTTTATGCTGGATTGTCCCTGAAGATCTTTTGGTGAAAGAAGACCTGAGTGGGACTGTCAACCCAGTCCTAGCATCACAGCACACTGTCACAGGCTCTGTCAGCTGGGCTTAGCTCTGCATTGAACCTCTGTGAGTTTGAAAGGGAGCGTGGTGAAGTAATTTAGTGAGACAATTCAGACCAGGTGGAAAACGGCAGGTGATGAGAGATGTGTCTGCGAGGAATACTGACAGTGGAGTTACTTCCTTCCCTGTGAAGTTTTGTTTCCAGTTATTGTCTGCGTGTTTTTATATCAACAAATTAACAGTTAACGCAACATGTTCTCACTTCCATCTCGTCAAGTATCGCCATTTGGTCAGTGGACTTCTACGTCTATATGACGAACAAGGTATCCTGCGTCTGTTGTTGATGTTCTGGGACGCCATGTTGATTTATGCCTGTTACACACGTTGTGTCTTTTCAGAATACACTTTCACAGGAACTTTACTGCTCGTTAGATGCATGCACTCTTTTTCAAAATAAACTTGCATCAGTAAAACTCTTCATATTTACTTCTATTTCATTGTGCAACAAAAGCATGTGGTCAGGTTTAGAAAAAGAGACATCATGGTTTGGCTCAACATTCATACAGGAAGTGAACGGCGGGCTACCAGGTGAAAGTTTAGGGTTTGTTGGATCCATCCAGCACCACTCCCGCCCAGCCAACAGGGACTTTTTGGCTCATTTATAATATGTTGTTACGGCATTCTGGTGTTACAAAGTGACGACACCCGGCAGCGTATCGTACCACCATAAAAGGTACCTTTTTTCGTTGGTGTCTGATGCTGAAATCACTGATAAAGCAGTGGTATTTGATGAGGTGGAAAGAGAACAGGTTAGGTTAATCCTTCTTTGTTCTAAAAAAAATCCCGTCCACACAAGCACTGCTTTGAAAAAAGTCTCTAAAATCTCCAAATGAAAAAAACGCAGCATTTCAAACTGACACCTCCGAGCAGCGTATCATACCTCCACGAAAGGATGGCTTTTTTCTTTTGTGCTAAAATCACTGACAAAGCAGCAGTATTAGACGACTTTCAAATGAGAACAGATCGGTCAAAGGAGTGCCAAAGCCAAACACTGTTCGACCACGGAGAGCGAGCTGACAGAGTGACGGCCATCGGATCAGGATCAGGACAGGAAGGCAACAGCTAGGCACACATCCCTGACCTTTAGTCTGGCAGCTAAACGCTCTCTGTCTGGTAATATATGTACACGCAACCGAGCCCTGGAAGCCCTAGACGAGTGTTTGCCCTAAGTAACAGTATCAAGAGCCCGGGGCTGTGTTTGCCTTGACACCAGCAAAAAAAATTGACATTGTACATGTTTGCAAACTATGAACACATTACATTGGCATGTTATACTGAAACAATTTTTCCACAATACTGTGTTTAACATGTGGTTATATATAGGCACAAAAACCACTTGGTTATGGTCAGAGAAAAATAATGTTGTGGGGCACAATCCTGAAGAAAGAATGAAAAAACTGACTCTTTTCATGCCAAAAAAAACCCTGCAGGAAACACAGCAATGACTCTTAAAATCACAACAGGTTTTGTTGTTTCTAAGTGTCGAACACTGGTCTGCAGATTGGCAGGTGTCTCATCTAGGCGTCATGCCATCCACCATCATGACCCGCTCTCATTCCCAACTTGTTAAATACCACCGCTTTGTCTATGATTTTGGCATCAGATACCAACGCACAAAGGCCCCTTTCACAATGTGGGATACACCGCCAAGAGGCATCAGCTTGTAATGCCGCCGGCAACAACATAATATAAAGAGCTATAAAGTCCCCATAGGGCAGGCAGCAGGGAGGATGGAGGGGCCCGACAATCTCCTGACTCTCTCAACGATGTCCTTTCTCAATGTAACCACAAGCTTTTGTTGCACCAGGAAATAAACGTAAAAACAAGGTTTTTTACCCTCATTTTAAGTTTATTTTGATTTCTAAATACATGTCCTGTGAAAAATCGTATATTTTCAAAAGACAAAATGCATGTAACAAGTGTAAATTTATACACCATCCTGGAGCGTCAGCAAGAGATGCAGGAGGATACCTAGCACGTCATATTTAGACGTGAAACTTGCTGACAAAGCAGCGATATTCAGCTGTCAGCGATACTCGTTGACTATACTCCCACCTCCACCTCCAGCTCATACACTATGTCACTTTAGAAATATTGATATGATTTGTAAGAAGTGCAAACATAATGTATTTGTGATTTGCAGAAACAGCAACTCTGGTAAACTTAAAATACAGAAAGCTTTCCCTGGCAATGACCCAGGCTGACTCAGCATTATGTGAAGTCGTTTAGCGAGGGCTGAAATGTACCAGATGTTCATTTATATGTAAAAGTTCCACACTCCAGCTTTAATGTATAAGCATGTCTTTGTCACGTCTTGAGCTCTGAACTGGATTGTCAAACTAATCCGACACAGATCACCAGTCAAGCACCAAAGCCTCAATCAGAAGACACACACACACACACACACACACAGATTTGTGGACTTTGGTCCTTTACCCCTGCAGAACAGTGGATGTTCGAGTGCTTTGTGAAGAAGCATGTTAGATACTTGTGTCTAAAAAGAATTAACATACGTATAGTCTTTTTCTTGCTATATCGTCTCTTCTGTCCTGAGCCTGTCTTTTAGTTCTGTGGCTTTTTAAACTGAGAAGAGCTGCCTCCACACAGTGTTTGTTCACCAGCTATAAGGACCTCACACTGGTCTCTAAATCACTGAAAGCGCCCTGGGTCTCAAAGAACCAAACCTCCAGCTGCTGCTTAATGCTGAATATATCTCATGAACCTCAAACATCTCTCTGTATTAATAAAAACCAAATTTCACGCTGAAACTTTAAACTTTAAACTCTTAACTTCCTGTGATAAAGACTTATTATCCACTGAACACAGAGCCTCAGGATTCCTTTGGATCTTTCTTGCCTCAACTTTTAACGACCAACCGAGGGATCCCAAGTTTTCCAGGAGAGTCACGTTTAGTTTAAAGGACCGTTAAGTAATTGGCCAGGATAAAAACATAATTATATATCACTGAACAGTTTAACTGGCTTCTCTCAGTGTGATACGAGGTCTGTCTGAACTGCAGTGTTTCAGTTTCTAACCCTGTGGTTATAAATGAGGTTCTGGAGCGACGATCAAACAGTAACTTAACACTAAGACTCTGCAGTCACGCTGGCAGCTCTGTGAGGCTCTACTTACACACTGTGCAGATAAATGCTGAAGTCAGCATGCTACAATAAAGGTGACCAAGCTTTTTGATGTCCAGGCCCCTCAAGGGCCAGGCCGCCAAACTCAGTGACCTGGTCCAGTGTGTAGAAGTTAGAGAGATGTATTGATAGAAACGGAATATAATATAGTGATTATATTTTCTTTAGTGTATAATCACCTGGAAATAATAATCGTCCTGTTTTCATTAACTTAGAATGAGCCATTTATATCTACATAGCAAGTGCTCGTCTATGAAGATCGCCACATTGCACCGCCATGTTTCTACAGTAGCCCAGGACAGACAAACCAAACACTGGCTCTAAATAGGGCGTCTTCACCACCCTAGTTAGCAGCCCCTCTGTGACAAGAGCATCGGAAAAACGCAGACTTTTTAAAACGTGAAACTGCTTTATTCAGTGCTATTCTTGGTTTAAATCACAGAGTCAGTTTGTTCTGAGAGAGGAAGAGAGAGAGAGAGAGACCTCTGTGGATAACTCAGCTCCTGGTGAAAACCTCCTGAACATCTGGATCTTTAGTTATCAGAGAAAAAAGGTGAGCACACATGAGCAGGTGCTGGGCTAGCAGCCTGTCTCTGACATGCCAAAGAGCATTTGTCAGCTCAATCCCCTTCCCACTACTCTCCGCAAAGCCTGCCTGCCATCCGTGTCCCCCATGATCACTGCAATAATCAACTCCTCCCTTACGTCTGGAACTGCACCCACCACTCTCAAACTGGCTGCAATTACACCCATCCTCAAAAAACCAGTACTGACCCAGCTGACCTTAACCACTACAAGCCAATCTCTAACTTCCCCTTCATATCCAAAATCTTGGAGAAGGAGGTTGCTGCTCAACTTCAGTCCATCCTTGACTCAAACAACCTCCATGAACCCTCCCAATCTGGTTTCCACCCAAAACACACATCTGAAACAGCCCTGGATAAAATCACCAATGACCTCCTCTGTGCAGCTGACTCTGGACTGCTCATCATCCTTATCCTCCTTGATCTCAGTGCTGCGTTCAATACCATCTGCCACCCACTACTCCTGGAACGCATGGCTGACACTGGGATCACTGGTGTTGCACTTTCGTGGGTCACGTATATCCTACTGACAGACAACAGTTTGTCCAGATGAGGAACCACAGGTCAAGGTGTTCTTCTGTTTTACTGGGTGGCCCCCAGGGATCAGTATTGAGTCCACTTTTATTCATCGTCTACCTCATTCCCCTGGGCACAATCTTCCGTCACCATGGTGTTATGCTATGCAGATGACACACAGGTCTACATCTCCACTAAACTCGCCACTGCCCTTCCTCCCACCTCCCTTCAGGATATCAGGAGTTAGATGAGCAAGAACATTTTGAAGTAGCCTGGAAATCCAGACCCAAATCTAGAAAGATTTAGGGTCTGGCTATGAGTAATGCAAATGGCCCAACTCGAGGGGCGGCACCAAGCATGCATTTGAAAATATCACTGCATGCAATTGGATAACACTACGACCAATCAGAACAATACACGGGGTGACGTATCCAGAGCTTAGCTACCAGCGGAGCTAACTGGTAGATTAGACTCTTGCCGTATCTGGTCGGCAAAACAGCAAAAACGTCCTTCTTGCAAAGGAAAGACTCAAGCGCCATCTTCTGTTCCTCTTTTAGAGAAAAAGCCAAGTCTAACTCGTTCATTGTAGCGGCCAAAGCCGTTTCAAACGACTGGTGTTCATCCGTAGCCATCTTGCAATGTTTACTGACTGATTCCGGACTTCGTCATCGCAGCGCTGTCATCATCTGTTTAGCTCGCCTCTGGCCTGCCTATATCAGATACCCTGATGTGATTGGTGCAGCTCGGCTCCAACGGCATGGGTAATGAGCATCATTACTGATTGCCAGAGTGACTCGCTGAGCAAATTCAAATTGTGCTCTCGCGAGAACTCTGGATTTCCAGGGTAATTTTGAAGCTCAATGGCAGTAAAACCGAAGCCCTACTCATTGGTTCCAAAAACACCCTGGCCAAATCCAAAGCACCCACGTCCCTCACATCATCACTGATAACTTCCCAGTCCCCTTCTCCAGCCATGTCAAGAGCCTTGGTGTCATTCTGGACAGCACTCTTTCATTCGAACCACTCATAAAAAATATTACCTGGATTGCTTTCCTCCACCTCCGTAACATTTCCAGACTCCGCCCATCACTGTCTCAGTCCAGCACTGAGGTCTTGATCCATGTTTTTGTCACATCTCGTACTGACTATTGTGACGCAGTAACTCTCTTGCCTTCCCACCAAACTCATCAACAGGCTTCAAATCATTAAAAACTCTGCTGCCTGGATCATCACCCGCACCAAATCATCCGACCACATCACCCCCATTCTCATCCAACTACACTGGCTCCCTGTTCAGTACTGGATTGACCACAAGATCCTTCTGCTCACTTTCAAAGCCCTCCACAACATAGCCTCCACTTACCTCACACCTCCTCCCGCTCCCTGCACTCTTCCTCCGCTGGTTTCTCCACCAGTCCGACCTCACGCCTCAGCATCATGGGTGCTGTAAGCTGCACTGCCCCCAGACTCGTGGAACTCCCCACCTCCACACACCAGACAGTCTGACAGCACGACATCCTTCAAATCATGAATCTGATTCTGCTGTATGAAATGTTTTCAGTGACTTTAAGCTTGTAATTCATGTTTGCTGCTGATAATTCAGAGAGTTGTTTAACTCCTGGATGTTTCTCTGCTGCTGGAAGGATTTTGTGGTGTAAAAAGCAGATGTATCTGTTGTTCAGCTGAAGCTTTCATCCAAACCAGCTCTCAGTGGGATTTAAACCTCCAACCTCTGGCAGGGTTGGAGCTCTTCTCTGTCAGCCTGCTGAGCTCCACAGAGCTGTGACGGAGGCCGACCCCCCCCCCCAACAATATAAAACCAGTTTGGATGGAAATGTTGTTGCTTTTGTTCCCTGCTGAGCTCCGACAGAAGGAAAGAGACAATTAAAGAGTTTAATTGTTTCTCAGAGAAAAAGTCTGACGTTAAACAGAAGGTTTGTGTTGTGAAGCAGGAAAACACTGCAGGATTACATTATACATTACACACTCAGTGTCCAGGTTATTGGAAACAACCTGTTCAAACTAAAGCAGTCCATGCAACAGTTTATCATATTAAAGACACGATATGTTTACAGGTCTCCTAAACAGAGTCAAAGACTGTTTGACAAAGCTCTTTGTAGTAAAGACAGAACTACAACATTATCTGTTTTTATACCGCCACAAATATGGAAAGAAAATAACCACCGTATCATAATTTGTCATTTGATAGTTTAAAATGGATGAAATAGCATACACATTACCTTCAGTAGTCTTCTGCCACAGAGCTCGATCAGGTCCAGTCAGATGTGTGAGAGGACGACTCCATATGTTCGATCGGTCTTTGATTTGTTTTAGGTTGTAGAAAATACTCTTTACAGATAAATGTTATAAAGTATGAAGCATTTGTTTTGTACGTGGAGAACAAAACACCGTACGGTTTAACCAGACTGACAACTGAAAGAGAAAAAGATCAGTTGAATAGCCCAGTTTACTGTTAGTAAACAGTGTGATGTTATTTGGTGGGCGGGGCTTAGCTGGAGGCAAAACAATCCTCCACAGACATTAGCTAGCGCTAGCTAACAAGTTGTGTTGTCTTGTTTTAGATGATGGAGGAAGATGATGTGAGGGTGCGTTCAGAAACACTCATTGTGAGTGTGGGAGCGCACTCTGGACACTCTGTCTGTGGAGATGGAGCAGCAGAGCGATGATGATGTCACAGGAAGCCAATCTTACAAAGGAGGACCACACTTGTTTGTTTTGCTATGGAAGCTAACGTTAGCTAATGTGCTAAAAAGTTAGCGTTGCAGAGAAATCCAATATTCCTCTTAATCCCTCCCCAGTTTCTGATGAGGTGGACATGATAACCCTTAATACACATAACCTTATTCATCCCTACAACAGGAAATACTTTTTCCCTAACCTGATATGAAGTGTGCGCTGCACATGTGAGCATTTTTGATGATGGCCTCCGTCCAGTCCTTTGGTCTTATCACATTTAACCCTGTAAAACCCACTGTTGCAAATTTACAACATCACTTTTAACAATTCTAAAAAAAGGCCTGCAAATTTTTTTTTTTTCTCAAGACCACATTTACATAGTTAATGGGTCCTATTGTTTGTCCTCACAATGCTATTGGATAGAAGAAGTGTTTATAGGTCTGGTCATCTGGCCATGAACTCACTCTACCTGCAAACTTCCCGTTGACGTTATACATCATGTGGTATATAATATATATTTAAACAAGGGTTTAAACTGGAGAAGGATCTGTGGCATGAAAACAAAAAAGGCTGTTTGTAACTTTAGAGTATTTAACACCAGAAGTCCTGAAGTCAGTGAAGATGTGACAGGCTGGACAGAAACCAGAGGATCTGTAACCTCTGTGATGGTGATGACGATGATGATGATGGTGTGGGACATGAGTTTCATATTCAGTTTGAATGTCAGAATGAGGCTTAATGACTACCAGAGAAAGGTATTAGCCAAAGTTTTATTTGAACCGTCCATCTAAAGTCATCTGTTAACTGGGTGTTTTGTCTAAAGAACGTTCTTCCTCTGTTTGAGTAACGTTGGTTGTACTTTGGCCACGCCGTGTGCCATCCTTCTGTTATTGTATGTAATGTGATGTGGTCTTGAAAATGAAAATAAGAAACTGAATGTATTTGCCATCATCCAAAGGTTTTTATCACCTTAATTGGGATCAGTGGACCAACAGTATCTCTTTAGCCCATGAATTTAACGATCCAATGCCTGTTGCATTGTTCAGGGACAGGTGCGAATGGTCTTGAATGTGAACCTGTAAGTGCTCTGGGGGGATGCACGTGTTCCTTTTAGTATGATAAGCAGAGAGCATAATAGGCCAGCCAGACAGTATTGTTTGTAGTAAACCACACTGAAAGTGACGGAGGAAAAAGTTTTGCAAATATATTTTTTCCAATATTTTTATTAATAAATGCTTATTCATAAAACTATGATTGTTGTGTGATTATTACTCATGATATATACTGTTATGGGGCTAAGTAAGCAATCAACCCTGCAAATGAATACTTAAATGTTCTGTATATCTGTTCAGACAAAGTGAGTACAAACACAGAAGTTCTGCTCCCAACTATGCCCAACGTTGCAAATTTACAACATTTCCCTAAAAACTTAGTAAAATGTAAAAAAAATGAAAACTCTTTGATTTCTGCATCAGAGGCCTCCTAAAACAATATCTGAGAGGTCAAAAAAAAAATTTGCTCATTTTTTTTCTGTATCTGGGTCTTATCACATTTAACCATAGTTGTCTTTGTTTTGTTGACGGGCAGTGGCGGCTGGTTTTGAGCCATGACTCCTTCTATTCTGGCTCCCAATAACTCAACAAGACAAACACATTTTAACACTCCTGTGGAGCCTACAGCCCTGTGGGGGAGAGGCAGCTGCACCTCCAGCTGATAACATGTCATTGCAACGTTAGCCTTGAAAGGGTCTATAAGAATTGCTGCTCCTCACTCCAATTAAGGAGTTCAATACGAATATCTGACAATTTGTTCTTTGTTTTCCATTTACACTCACCAGCCACTTTATTAGGTACACCTTACTAGTACCAGGTTGGACCCCCTTTTTAATTCTCGGTGTCATAGATTCAACAAAGTGCTGGAAACATTCCTCAGAGATGTTGGTCCATATTGACATGATGACATCACACAGTTGATCCATGATGAGAATCTCCCGTTCCAGCACATCCCAAAGGTGCTCTATTGGACTGAGATCTGGTGACTGTGGAGGCCATTGGAGTACAGTGAAGTCATTGTCATGTTTGAGATGATGTGAGCTTTGTGACATGGTGCGTTATCCTGCTGGAAGTAGCCATCAGAAGATGGGTACACTGTGGTCATAAAGGGATGGACACGCTCAGCAACAATACTCAGGTAGGCTGTGGTGTTTAAACCATGCTCAGTTGGTACTAAGAAAATCTCCCCCACACCATTACACCACCAGCAGCAGCAGCCTGAAGCGTTGATACAAGGCAGGATGGATCCATGCTTCCATCTGAATGTGGTTTTTCCAATCTTCTATTGTCCAGTTTTGGTGAATTGTAGCCTCAGTTTCCTGTTGTTAGCTGACAGGAGTGGCACCTGGTGTGGTCTTCTGCTGCTGTAGCCCATCTGCTTCAAGGTTGGACAAGGTGTTGTTGCTTCAGAGATGCTCTTCTGCACACCTTGGTTGGAACCAGTGCTTATTTGACTTCCTGTTGCCTTTCTATCATCTTGAACCAGTCTGGCCATTCTCCTCTGACCTCTGGCATCAACAAGGCATTTTGGCTCACTGGATATTTGCTCTTTTTGGGACCATCCTCTATAAAGCCTAGAAATGGTTGTGCTGAAAATCCCAGTAAATACTCAGAGCAGCCCGTCTGGCACCAACAACCATGCCACGTTCAAAGTCACTTCAATCACCTTTCTTCATCATTCTGATGCTCCGTTTGAACTTCAGCAGCTCGTCTTCACCATGTCTACATAACTAAATGTTAATGAGCTGCTGACACCTGATTGGCTGATTAGATATTTGTGTTAATGAGCAGTTGAACAGGTGTTCCTAATAAAGTGGCCAGTGAGTGTAACCTTTTCACATTAAACAGAGAAATATGTTGATAAATTGATTTAACTCTGATTAAATAAGTGCAGTCATGCTCTTATTTAAAAGATACTCCTGAATAAGAAAACAGGAAGTCCTTCCTCTCACCTGATTTATTAAAAACAAACGTGGTGTTCTTGTAGTTTTGTGACCTGCTCTCCGGCTGAGAGGTTTTAGTCTCCCCAGGACTGAGTCAAAGGGTCAAAGTGAAGCTCGTCCTCCAGCTGGAGGCTAATTACAGCCTGCAGAGAGAAAATGGAGGAAAAAGCCTCATTTGTTTTAGCCGAGCTTCACATCCTGCAGACGTCCTCCCTCCTGGATAATCCTCCTTGTTCTTTGTCTGTTTGATTAAAATAAATCCTCTCAGTCTCCTTTCTTTTAATCATTTTCCCTTCTAATAAATCACAGCAGATAGTTTCAGGGTCAGAGTTACCTTCTCTCCGAGTGTTGATCTTCACTTTCTGCCGTTATATCTTGTTGACACCTTTAAAATGCGAACAAACCTCATTACATCTCAGAGCTCTCATTAGCATTTACTGACTTCCGTCTCATTAGATCTTAATCACGCTGCGGTCATCTGACAGTTGGCTAAATATTCACATCACAACTCCTTCAGTATATTTAGTTGTATATTCACACGGCTGAAGCATGTGGACGTTTTAATCTCAGGGATTTCAGATGATTTGACTCGTCTCCTAAACGCAGCAGCCTTTACAATCACTCAGCTTTAACTGCAAACACCTGTAAGGTCTGCGCAGACAAGTTTCCATCTAAATATGTAAATATGCAAATTGAAAATGTGAATAAAAGCATGTGGATGGCAGAACGCTACTTTATGCTCACAGACAGAAGACGTCTCTGTCAGCTGTCTATTATTCATTATGAAAAAGAAACAGGTTTTCTGACACATCAGATGAAACAGAGTTCCTGATCGCTCTGAGCGACGACACAAACTGCAGGAGACAAACCACACAACTCACCTGCAGCCGGTTTCACCTTCTGTCACCTGTGATCTCAGCAGGAGGCTCCACCACGCTGTCACGAATCACATCAGACATTTAATATGTGTCGCTGTTTAAAACTGTAACTGCTGCAGATTCACACAGAACAAACTGCAACACACAGAACAACAGGAGTAAAAATAATAATGGAAAAACTTCACTTTTAATTTTAGACTCATGAAGCTCAGCGAAAGTTCAATCAGGAGAAAAATACTTTTCGTGCTTCACGCAAAGTTTTCTTTCTCACCCTGCCATTCGCTCCCGATCACTATCTCTACGTGTGCAGGTCTGTCAGTTGAGTCATCAGCTGTTCTTAAGCTGATTCGCAATCAACCAACAGCACAGCGACAATGAGCAGGTACAATCTGAACTTTGAGGAACACTCCTCCACCCATATATCGCCTCTTCGTCTCTTAGGTCGTCTTTTAGGTCTTCTGAACAGGACCTACTGACTGCCCCCGCTCCAGACTAAAAAAACAGGTGATTGTGCCTTCACCTTCTCTGTCAGCTGATCATCTTACTGCTCCTCATTTTAAATATGTCTTCTTTTCTGCCGTAGTTCTTTCTTGCTGTAGTCGTGCACGCCCTCCACCTCCCCATCACCACCTGGTCTTTATAATAATAATAATAATAGATTTTATTTATAACGCACTTTACATTTGAATACAAATCTCAAAGTGCACAGTACAAAGGCAAATAAAAGCAACAATAACAGTAAAATCGAGCAACAGAACAAAACAATAAAGTCAGCAGATAAAATCAGATAAGATTAGTCAGGATTGGCTTTCTGAAAAAGGAAGGTTTTGAGTCCTTTTTTAAAAGCATCCACCGACTGTGGAGCCCTGAGGTGGTTGGGGAGGGCGTTCCACAGACGGGGAGCAGAAGCCTCGAAGGCCCTGTCGCCCATGGTCTTGAGCCGAGTCCTGGGCGGGCGCAGACAGTGCAGTTGGCCTGACCGGGTTCTGGCTGAGGTAAGTGGGTTGAGGAGTTCGGTGAGGTAGGTGGGGGCTACACCGTGCAGACAGTGATGGGTGTGAAGGAGGATTTTGAATTCGATGCGGAGGTGAATGGGGAGCCAGTGCAGAGTGTGAAGGATGGGGGTGATGTGCTCATGTTTACGCACTCTCATCAGGACCCGAGCAGCGCTGTTTTGGACATATTGGAGCCTTTGTAGGCTCTTGCCCGGGATCCCGATGAAGAGCGCGTTACAGTAGTCCAGCCTGGAGGAGACAAAGGCATGGACGAGCCTCTCTGCTGCAGGACGAGAGAGAGATGGCCGGAGTTTGGCGATATTACGGAGGTGAAAGAAGGAAGTCTTGCAGATATGGTTGATATGATCGTCAAAGCTAAGATGGGGGTCAAACCTGACTCCCAAATTAGTCACGGAAGGAGAGAGGGAAAAGTTGTGGCCGAGAAAAGAGACGGAGGAAATGTGGGAAGAACGGAGCTGGTGAGGGGTGCCGATATGAATGGCTTCCGTTTTGGAGCTGTTCAGCTGTAAGAAGTTTTCACTCATCCAAGCCTTTATCTCCTCCAGGCAGGAGTCCAGTTGAGTGACAGAGGAGGAGGAAGTGGAGGAGGGGGTGACCTTGAGGTAGAGTTGTGTGTCGTCAGCATAGCAATGGAATTGTATTCCATGCCTGCTGACGACACGACCAAGGGGGAGCATGTAGATGGTGAAGAGGGTTGGACCGAGCACAGAGCCCTGGGGGACCCCACAGACAACAGAGTGGGGGTGGGATTTAGCATCCTCCAGGGCTACGAACTCGGTCCTTCCCGTGAGGTAAGAGTGAAACCATTGAAGGGCGGTGCCAGAGATACCGATGTCGTGTTGGAGGCGGTGAAGGAGGATGTGGTGATCAACAGTATCAAAAGCAGCAGAGAGGTCGAGAAGGATGAGGAGGGAAGTGGAGCCGGAGTCAGAGGTCATCAGGAGGTCATTGGTGACTCTGATGAGAGCTGTCTCGGTGCTGTGGGAGGGACGAAAACCAGATTGGAATTTTACATACAGACTGTTTGATTTAAGATGGTTGTGAAGTTGGATGGATACAATTCTTTCAAGAGTTTACAGATTCATCATCCTCTAAGCCTCATCAGCCTTACAGTCATCAGCCACCTGCACCACCGGTGTCTGGACTCCATGGGGGGATTTATCTTGCTGCCGTTCAGATCTCCCTCAATCACAAAATATCTCTCTCTGGTGTCCAAGCGCCAATGACTTCTGTTCAATTTTGCTGTTGATTCCTTTTTAATCAATTATAGCTGTTCATTAACTCATGTAATAAATATATAATCTGTTTTTATCAGTCAATCTGTCAAATTAAACACGTCTGTGGTCATTAACCCTGGCTGACTTCCATTTAGGAGATTTATGTAAAGGTTTTGAGATGTGTAAAATGCAAGGAAAATATTATTACTATTATTACAAGATGCACAAAGGACTTATTTATTCATTCATTTTCTGTAACTGCCTATCCCAGCTGACACTGGGTGAGAGGCAGGGTTCACCCTGGACAGGTCACCAGACTATCACAGGGCTGACACATAGAGACAGACAACCATTCACACTCACATTCACACCTACGGACATGTCTTTGGACTGTGGGAGGAAGCTGGAGCACCTGGAGGAAACCCATGCTGACACAGGGAGAACATGTGAACTCCGCACAGAAGGGCTCCTCCAACCTGGGTTCAAACCAGGAACCCACTTGCTGTGAGGCGACAATGCTGACCACTGCTCCACCATGCCGACAGACTTATTTTAGTCAAAAGATATCTGGATGACACTTTGATAAAAATCATAAACTCAAGGTGTACTTACATATTTTCCAAATCTTTCAGCTGTATCCCGTATCCTTGCTCTGATGTGATCCTGGGAACTACCGTAGACGAAAGCTGCCACATTAACTGTCGAGTCAGTTGAACAGTAAACTGTGACGTGAATACTTCACATACTGTTTTTGCCCCTCCACCACTTTAGCTTCAGGCTGATCTTCCTAAACTAAAATCTCAGTAAACATTGTTCTCTGTAATTAAACAAAGAAACACAACACAATCTGTTCCAACGTATCAGTTTCTAAAAGGAATGTAAATAAAGTTGGTGCATTAAAAAGTATTTCACTGTTGGAAAGATGCTCTTCTCATAAAACTGGGCTGTCTATGAAGTAAGAGGATCGAAATACTTTTGAGACTGGTGCCACAGAATCAGAGAAAACAGACAAAGAGCTGCGGCATTTGCTGTGGATCAAGAGGTAGAAAACCTACAACTACCAGAATGCACTGCGCTGCAGTGGACCAATGAATGCTCCCGCTGGTGGGTAAAGTAATGCGAGCTTGGCCAGTTTGTCACAGGAAACAATATGGAGGTTGGTCGTGAACAAACAATCTCGTATTACAGTGAAACCATAAGCTAAAACATTTAAGGCGAGAAACAGATGACACAGTTACAGAATCTCTGTCCATGTTTAATGTTTAAACTTTTCTTAGTATTTCAGCCTCCATTTTTAAGGAGGAAACAGCATGGCACCCACTTCCTGTTCCTCTTGTATTACAGCTAAACAGTGCACTAAAATATGTTTCTGAAGGCATGTTGTTAGGTGAGAACAAGGCAACACAGTAGATGAATTATTGTTTAAATTTGATCAACAGTGCTTAGTTTCATAGTGTGGTCTGTGTTTCGGGGGGGGGGGGGGGTGGCAGGTCTCTCTCTCCATCTGCTTCTAGTCTCTTTGTGTCAGTGGTGACGTGCACACAAAAATGAAGAAGTACAATATGTAGTTTGACCAACAGCCCTGGAGCCAGTGAAAATCTGAGCACTGGAAAGCACGGGGGGAGTTTACCACAATTCATTTAACATACTGCCCACATTATGACACTAAGCTGATCAAACATCAGCAAAGTTATAATAAATAAGTTAATTTCTGTTCCAGTGTTTCTACTCCTGGTGACCAGCTGACTCAGAGTCCCTCGTAGTGAATCTAAAGCTCTCCAACAGACTGTGATCTGAACTCTCTGTGTGTGCTGGCTGACCTACTTTCTACCACTTCTACCACTAGATGTACTTCTCAGTTCAGTCAGGCATGTAGCTGCGGAGCTACTGTAACACCAGCTGTCTGCAGGAATTAGACTGATGTCAACAAACACAAACAGCAGATCAGAGAGTGTATGTATTGATCAGTCTGTGCTGAAACTTACAAAGTGAAGTACTCAGATCTTTTACTTCAGTAAAATTAGTGGCACCACAGTGTAGAAATACTCTGTTACAAGTAAAAGCCTGCATTCAATTTTTTACTTAAAGCCGCTACAAGGAACTTTTAACTGGATATGCAAAAGTCTCTGATGTCTGTGCGTGACCTACAACAGCAAATGAGACCATCGCTGTGAAGATAAGCTATTTCTATATAGTGTATATCCATACCTTTAGGAAACTGTGTCCGGGTCCGCCCCAGGTCGCTTCCAGGACGAAACGATTTACGGCACTCAGACGGCACACGTCATCTTACCTAGCTGCTTACATTTAGTGACTCTTATAAATAGTCGCTATTCCTCCTCCTCGACCCGACGTCCGCGGGGAGTTAAAATAGCAGCAATCATCGGGTAAAAGTTCTGTGAAAGCACTGGACTCACCAACAGTCAGCCACGTCTCAGTCACACAGAGAAAATCCAATCCTCGGGAAGTCAGGAAATCCTTCAGGATAAACGTTTTGTTCCCTAGCAATCTAGCATTTACCAGCCCAATCCTGGCAGGAGCCGGTGGGTCCATGGCGTTAGCTGTCCGGGGAGCCACACACAGAGGCCGCAGGTTGCGCAGATTCACCCCGTGCCAGTGGGGACGAGGAGAGCAGGGGCCGCGGGGCTGGAACACCTTATCCGGGCCAACGACAGGTACCAGCCAGGCGCCGACAGGGTCCAGCGAGTGCCGAGAAATAAAGAGACGAGGCACCGCTCCATACTCAGTCCAAGTAGCCGTGGAAGTGCTCGCCAAACAGGCCTTCAGCCTTACCAGCCAACCGCTGCGTTTACCCCGGCGGCGGTGGCGCTTATGCCGGAGAGGTGGAGCTGGGTCACGGCAGAGGTGAGCTGGGATCCCCGATAGGAGCGGGGGCAAAGTTTTCCCGTCTTGTTGTTTCATTCATCCCCAAAACAAACACATGTGCGAGCCAGGTAAGCGTCTTTACGACAATACGCGCTAGAGCTCATGGGAAATGTAGGCTTCATTCCGGCAAAACACTACCGCTTTTGTCCACAGGGTCGCCAAAATCAACTCAAAATGAAAGTTCCTTGTAGGGGCTTTAAGTAAAAGTACAAAATAGCATCAAAATGAAGGGCTGACCCTGATTTGAAATCTTCCCAGTGGACCGACAGTCCTCATCAGGGTCCATCAGTGGACCAACAGTCCTCATCAGGGTCCATCAGTGGACCAACAGTCCTCATTAGGGTCCATCAGTGGACCAACAGTCCTCATTAGGGTCCATCAGTGGACTAGTCTCCTGCATGTTTCTGATATGAATGTAATGATGAAATGATATATTTTGGTGGTTTGAGTTGAAGGTGTGAGAAAGAATAGTATCAGTAACATTGTTAACACTGTGCTACATTACAGAGAAATACAAACCGTACTAATGAACCTTCATTAATATAGGCCTATATTTTATCTCCAAGTGCACGTCACACACTGAGCGAGCCGCCTGTTAATGACGCTGTGGGCTAATGGGCATGTAGCTACTTCCATGTTTCAGATGATACGTCATGTTTGTAGTCGACCAATGAAGATGAGTTTACATATCACCTTGGGTTCGTCCTTCACCTTCTCAAAATGATCCCACACTTTGGATTTCCTGCCCGACATGTTATTAACTAGCCTGTGGAATAACCGCAGGTACCAGCCCTGGAAATTAACCTGACTCCTGTCTGACTGCTGAGCGTGGACACTTCCTGTGTCTGTCCTTTCAAAGTAAAGTCCCACATGGTCCAGTCATATAGGTTTGGATTTATTTTGACAAGGAGCAGCTCCTCATAGAGTTTCATTTTTTTTTTTCCTGCGACTAAGCAACCAATTAAGTCTTGCTGAGTAATGACCTTCCTGGTCGACTAACGTTTGGCCGACTGTTAGGGAGCAGCCCTAATCAAAATATTCTTAAAGCACAGAGCACTGCTGTTAGTAATATATCATATTATTGGATAATAATTATTGATGCATTAATGTGTTCATCAGTTTAATGTAGAAGTGGAGCCCATTTTAATTTATAAACTGCCGGGTAGAATATGAATTAATGTAAAATCTCAAATCATTTCTATGTATAATGTTTCTTATGTTACAGCTCACAGTTTACCTGTCATACATCACACCTGGTTCTTCCTCAGCTTCTTGTTGCTCTGATGTTTCTTTCTACAGTTCAGTTGTTTCTCAGAGACAGTCAGACAGGTGGTCTGTCCTCCTGCAGCTGTCTCACTCTCTGCAGCTCCTCCTCGTAGAAGAGCAGCTGGTCCACCTGGAAACCATCATCAGGTTTGTCTTCCAGGTGACTCAGAGCCTCGGGGACGCCGCTGTCACGCTGTCTGGCCTCCTTCAGCTTTTCGTACAGCTTCTGGAAGACGTCTGAACCCAGACGGCAGTGGATTGACCTGCAGGGAGGACACACTCGGGTTTAATTAACACAACAGAAGTCGACATCAATCTACAGTCTCACAATTAAAGAGGGTGTCTGTCAGGACATCTCACTACCGCTCTGCTGTGTCTTTTTTGGGTCAGGAGCAACATGTGGCCTTTTTGGCCCCTCTGCAGTGGCTCCCTGTGACGTCAAAGAAATAAATTAAGATTTTAATGTTCATTCATCACTGTTGTTGCTTGAAAGTGATTCTTAAATTCTTCAATTGTAAAAGTGTGTAGCCTCTTCACTGAATAAAAAAATGTTTCAACATTTCATCAACTAAAATTTGCTCCGTCACTCTAAGGCCTCGAGTGTCTTTTCCTCTGAGGCTGCTGTCAGCCCTAGAGTGGTCTCCTTTGGTCTGAATCAGGGACTCATGTTGTTCCAAAGTTGTATAATTGCCTAGAGTTGGTTCGTGTTCTCACGGCAGCATTTACAAGAGGACCAGATCAAATGCCTTGTGTGAGAAAGCTGCTCGATTGGTCAGAATTTCCATGTGGGAAAAATCCAGGAAGTAAAGCAAACGTTGAAGAAGAGTACACTTGCAAGATAAATGTGACACTTTCTAATGTCACAATGGAGGGACAACTACGCAGGTTGATTTTAGCGCTGCTCATCGTGGACTATATTGCTGTCATTGTTCATTTTAGTCAAACCATACAGTTTGAAAACGAGGCGCGGCTCCAACTAGAAAACAATGTTTTGATTGAACTGAACCAAACAGGGCAGGTGTGAGAGCACCCTAAGTTTTGCCAAACCTCAATCGCTGGCCGGTCGTGCTCAGATAGCTTTGAATTCTTAATCCCACAAAGGGGGAAAAAAAGAGGATTTAATAATGTGTGAACAGGTTCATGTGCTTTCACCACCAACACTGCAAAGTTAGAGAACCAAATAATCATTAAACAGACCACTCCATAGTGACCATGTTGAGTTAAAACATATTAATGTGTGCTAATTTAGACCTGTTGGCTAATTTAGACTTAATTTCAATCCAATTTTATTTATAAAGCCCAATATCACAAATCACAATTTGCCTCAGAGGGCTTTACATCATATGCCGTCCCTCTGTCCTTGGGACCCTCACAAAAGACATAAGGAAGAACTCCCTAAAAAAACCTTGGATGGGGAAACAAATGGTAGAAACCCTAACAGGCTGCGTAACCTTCAATATAAGGCTTTGTTTTTGTGGCTCCAGGCATTTTTTATTTTCTCTTTGTTTGGGGCAAAAATGCCTCTTTTGTTAGTAAAGGTTGTAGCCCCCGGGTTTAGAAGAAGAAATTTGTGTTCGCCATTGAATGATTGAAAAGAAAGCAGCTGTGTCTGTTGGTGGGAGACAAACAGCAAACAACAACTTTGGTCTCTGGTTTAGCATTTAGACACTTCCATCAGTTCACCCCGACTTCCTCCTGGTTTCATGTGAGTTTCGCTCATTTTCTGTTTCTTTTGGCATGAAAAATAAATGTACTAAAGATCAGGTCATAAACCATATTCAGCATCAGAGTTTTCCTTCCAGCAGTGTTCCTCCTCTGTTGCTTTCCTTTTAAATTCTGGCAAAGTGCCAAACATCTTTTTAACTTATGACTCTTAATTACATTCACTTTGAACACCTTACAGTAATTTGCACACTCTATCTTTTAAGGGCATACTTTTAACTTTCAACTCTTTTGTCAGTGTTTGTGTTCTTTGCAGTGGTTTCATTTGGGCACTGCTGCAGTGACATGAGGTTTTGCCTCTGGGGTTTAATAAAGTATTTATCTGTCTTTTTGTGCCTACAGTTGGTGAATCTGTAGATCAGCACGTGGAGCTTCTGGTTTTCACAGACTTCACTTTAAAATCTAAAAGAATGAACCAATTAAATGTTATTATATATTAGGATTTTGTGTTTTCTGCTTCAAACTATTTTTCAACTTCCAAAAACAATTGTTAGTAAACCTGAAAACATAAAGAAACTGCACCTCAAGGGTATTTTCAACAACATGTAGACCACATTTTCTTTGTTCATCTAAAACTAAAGCTGAAATAATGTTGATTTTTTTTCTCTGCTATTTAAAACTAGACTGTATATTGATAGAAAAAGTAGACTCTAAACTGCGACTCATTTTTTAAGTGACCCTTCATTGTCTCAGAAATGTTCTTAGGAACTGAGAAATGGACTGAACCAACCCATAGACTCTCAGCAGGATTTCAGCTCAGACTGAATTTTAAAATGAGCTCAAATAGATTCACAGCAGCAGGTCGTCTGGTTCGTGTTTGATCATGTGACCTGCTGTTTCAGTACACGCTCCACCTGAGTGACAGCTCAGCAGGAGGACGGAATATATCTCTGTGTGTTTCTGTGTGTGTGTCTGTAATTCAATACTTGACTACTGACATCACAAATTATAGGATATTAACCCTTACCTTAGACTAAACTTAACCTCAAGCTTAACCCTAAAGCATGCCTCTGCCTAAAAAAATTGTAAAAATGTACTTACTTTTCAAAAATGTCACTGCTTTGTCACAAAATCCTCACACAACAAAAATACTTGTCAACAATCTTCTGTCTTTGCTGGAATCGTTTGTATAAACGTCCCCACTTTCCAAAAAATGTCCCCACTTTATAAAAATGTCCTCAATCACCAAAAACTACCCTCACTAGTCAAAAATGTTCTCACTTTGTAAAAATGTTCATACTTTGAAAAATGTCCTAACTTTCCAAGAATGTCCCCATTTTGTAAAAATGTCCCGACTTTCATCTATCAAAAAAGTCCTGACTTATCAAAACTGCCTTTAACTTTCAAAAATATCCTCACTTTTCAAAAATGTTTCCACTGGTCATATTTGTCCTCAGTCACTAAAAAGTCCTCACAATTACTGTCATTCTCAAGGACCTCACATTGATAGAAAAACATGACAGTGTGTGTGTGTGTGTTTCCTCACTGTAGTAATCATGACAGTCATTTTGGTTGTTGTCGTGCGAATATCTTAATATCTTTGGGCTGTTTGACTCCGTATCACCTCCTCCTCCACCTTCACCTCCTCTTCATCACCTCCTCCTCCACCTTCACCTCCTCTTCATCACCTCCTCCTCCTCCTGGGGGAGGTGCTGTGACTGACAGGGTGGGGCTCAGGACGGCTGACTTCCTTTCTGTTTATCTGAGCCCGTCACAGGTGTTTGACTCTGTGTTTGAGCTGCTGTCAGCAGGTAAACGGTGTTTCTTCTTCTTCCTCTCAGTGTGACAGACAGCAGCTCTCAGGTCAGATGAAAACATTGTCATCATCTTCTCTTTTTTTCCTCCAGAGACTGAAGTGTGATTGTAGATGCAAGAGGAGACACTGGACGAAATGCAGTTCCCGTTGTCTCCGTTTGAAGCCAAATCTTTCCTTCTGTCTTTATGTTCCAGGTTGATTCAGGACAAAATGTGAGCAGCCATCGAAGTGAAAGCATCCTACATCTGCTGTTGTCATAGAAAACCAAACGACTGTCATGGCAAACACAACCAACTGCGGTCCAATACCCAGTCCGAATCATCTCTCTTAATTACTTTGTCACCCCCCTATACAAAATAACTACTACTTTTTTACTGATACTGTTACTAATATTACTGTGAAATGAGACACAACAATATAACCACATATCAAAGCCGAGTAAATATTAGAGACGGCTTTTTTTTCTGGGTTCCTTCCGCCCCCCGGCCCCCCTCCTCAGCTCGGTACACTTTACCTGCTCTCTGGGGGGGGGGGAATGGGCAGAGTTATCTCACGTCACATGAACTCTGAAACACGCTGTATCTTTTCCACGTCAAAACGACTTAACTACCACTTCACTACTGAGAGGAGTGTATGTGCAGAGAAAGAACATGATAAAAAAAACAAGCTTGTTAAGTTAGCTGTTAGCTGTTAGCAGCTAGTTATCGCTACCTTTAAGCAGCTGGTGGCCACAACGCACAGCTGACGGTGGTTCCATTGATTTACATTGTAAAGCGTTCAAGCTCTGTTCAGTTAAAATGAGTATTAGGCAAAGGTACATTACAACGTTCTCATGATGTGTTCAGTGTAATCTTGTAAAATGGAGGTTTTGGTGAGAAACTTGAATAAATCTGCTGTTTGAAGAAGAAATGTGTTGATGTTTTCACAGCACTATGAACTAGATATTAGAGATGAACTATGATGGATCACATACAGTAAAAGGCTTTTACTTATTTTTTAAAGATGTTTTTCATGTGAAAGAAGGTCGTGTTAAAGGTTGTTTTATAAATGTGTATTATTGAATTTGTGCTCATTCAAGGGTGTGAAGTGTAACAAAGGACTGTTCATTTATTTTTTATAGTGTAGATGTCTGTGTTTCCGTGGCAACAAAAGAAGAGTAAATAACAAAAGAAACACCAAAATTAAAACAACGGTATTGGCTGTTGGTGAAAGTGTTATTTTAAACAGTGGTATCAGTATCGGCCTAGAATTTCAAAATAGGTGCATTTCTAGTTCAATTAAAAAGTTAATTTGTACATTTTATTATTACTTTAAAATGAGATATATTCTTTTATTGTTTATTTTTCTGAACAACTTCAACTGTTATTCTTGTTTTATTGATTATTGATTTCTGTGATTCTTATAACACATGTACAACATGTTGCTGAAAGCTAATCAACACGTTTTTGTCACTGGGTTGTTTATTTGTGCTTTAGAGCGTAACTGCTGTGAAACAATCAGAAAATAATGTTTCATTTGTGATTCACTGATTCGTTCCCTCTCTTCATTCACTCTCATGCTCACCGCTGCTCTCTCAGTGTCGTTGAGCTGAGGAGGGGGAGGGGCCTGGTGTGAATGTTGTGTTTACAAACAGTAAGTGACAAATCCTGCGAAGTGTGCCTTTAAATGACACCTGTGAAACATGAGAGCAGAGTGCTGCGTTCATGTTGCTCAGTGTACATCACCTCAGTGAGTCCACACCTGCCAGTCCTGATAAAACAAAGCAGCTGAGGGAGTTTGTGTTGATGGATAAAAAGGTTATGAGCTACAGGTGACCATGAGAGGAAATTGGAGGAAGTCTGTCTGAAATCAATAACTCATTTCAACGTTTATTACAAATTTTAAGTGCTGAATCAATAAAGGTCCGACTGCAGACCTCATGTCTGTGAGCCAATAGGAAGACAGTCCAGTCCACATACTCAAAACATGAAGCACTAGGTACCTTCCTGAGTCAGCTGTGGACGTTCAAACTGCAGGTGACAGTCCAGAGTTTGTTTGATCCATCCACTGCAGATATACAGACTTTCTTCTTCTTTACACCACGGTGCCGTCTGCCTCAGAGACAAATGGTGCGTATCATACCGCCATAAATGATGCCTGTGTGCGTAGGCATCTGACGCCGAGGTCCATTTACAAAACAGTCGTATTTGATGCATTAGAAGTGAGAACAGGCTGATTTCATGAAGTGCAAGTGATGTTAAACCATGTGAAACGGATTCGTTTGATAAAGCTTAAACATCTTCTGCTCAGTTTTATGTTATTTGATGTTTTCTGTAACTCTGAATATATAACACACACATCAGGCAATGAATACAGAAGAAACACAGTTTTAAATGCAGTGAAAGCTGGCAGGTGCACTGTGTGCTCAGTCTTCACTCTGCAGACTAATCCTCTCTCAGTGCACACTGACGGAGGCTCGCGTTGTGAAAATGTGCTCATTCTGTATCAAAGTCAATTAATGCTTAATTTTTAATTATGTCTGTTATTCTACAGTCGGACCAAACAAACAAACTGTAATCACACACTGCTGCATGGCTCTGCTTTCTATTAAGTCTGTTTACACTCTGTATCTCTTAATTAAAGTCCATTACGTCTCAGTTAATACAGATTGATGTATTAACTTGTGTGTATTTTGCAACATGAGAGCAGGAGTTAGAATAAAGGTTCCATTATTTATTAATGTTTTGTTTTATATATCGTTCTGTAGCCTCCCTGCAGCGCTCTTTATGTATTCAAATATAAACATACAAACTTTGGTTGAAGTTTGTATGTTTAAGCATCACAATGCTCCTCAGCCTTTCTAGAAATGTTTTCCAACATGAACATATAACCCCCCCAGTGTGCCCCTTTGACACAGAGCCAAGCCTTCTTTGAGAACTGTGTGTCATCAATCTTCCAAATGAATCAACACACATCTTGGAGCAAATTCACTTAATATGACCTTGTTGTGTCCCAGAGTCCCTCGAGCCCCAGATCTGATCTAGAGCCTTCAAAGTGAAGTTAAAATAAGCTCTCAAGCACTTGGTCTCATATATGCACATGACATATGAAGCAGATTTGGTGTGTATTCATGAGTGATTGAAACAGGGGGACAAAACAAGATTTTGCACAGGGCCCCAAAAAAGCCAGAAACTGCCCTGCTAGCTGGTGTCTACTGGACATGACACAGCTGTCGTGGGGAGAGCAGCAGTGTGTTGACAAGGACAAAATGTGATGGACAGATCTCACTGCAGCCTTCAGTCTTACAGAGGATGAAGAGGACTCAGTAAGTTAGTACGTGCTTAACTTTAGTTGGATGACTTGTTGCAGTTTTGACTCCTCACAGTCAATGTATCAGTGACGTCAGCCGCTGACTCATTAACTGTAACATTAGCCTTTAAATCAAACAGTCTCAGATTAATACTGGCAGCCCTGTCTCACTGATTGGGGTTGAATTCCCCGTTAGCCACAACTGTCCAAAGGTCAGAGGCTGATGGTGTTGTGGCTTTGGGCCAGAATCATTTTCTCATTGCTGTTGATTGAAACATGAACAGGATGTTTTTCTTGATCCGCAAGGCTACTTTAGTTTAATTCGTATGCCCCATTTTTTGTTTCCGTCTCCACAGTGTAAAGTTGTGGATGGTCCCAACAGAAGCGTTCCTTAGCGTCCCCATGTTTGGTCCCCCCTCTGTTGGGGTACCTAGCACACAGATCTGGTACTAAAAGGTGGAGCTAGAAACCCTGCAGTCTGATTGGTCAGTAGAGGACGCTCACTCTGGTTTTATGTAACCTCTGTTCATACATCAGTAAACTACAACTATAAAATGAAAGAGAAAAAAATAACTTCATTCACTGGGCCGACTGCCGGCAACTTTTAAGGTGGAACGTTAACTTGTAATGTTACTCAATGCATGAGTTGATGACGTGAATCCATCAGCACACCTTAAATTTCACTGTGACAACTTTGACCATCACTTTAGTTTTTATATGACACACACTTTTAGTAATGACTTTAAAAATATAGATTAATTTGGAGCGGATTATGTGAAGGTCATATATTCTAATCCTCACTTCCTGTGGGCTACAGCAACACTAAACCCCTGAGCTTGCCTGAGAAGGACTAAATGCACAAAGCTGCTATTTTTAAATATCCCATGGAGAGAGACTCTCACTGCAGCCTGTTCTATTTTGTTCTGAAAATGTGGGCATGCAGCCTCGTTCTGTGGACGATAAACCAGGTGCAGACTTCCATCTGTGTCACCGCTGATGAGGAAATACAGCGAGTGCTGGACGGAGCAGTGAGTGACAACAACCCCGCCCACATTTAAGAGGACTGTCTGAACAGACCGAGGGTCTAGGTACCATGTCTGAAGGCTTACTGCTGGTTCCAAAGGTGCTGGACTGAAAGGGTTTGGTGGAAACAGAGTACTCCATCTTTAAATAATGTACTTTCTTAGTCATGTGTGTTACTTGTAACGTTTACCACCCCCACCCCCCGCCTCCATCACTGCTACCTGCTGTCCGCTGAGAGGATGTTTGTCTTTGTAAAACCCCTAAAAGAGCGCAGATGGACTAACCCGTCAATATTTTCATCTTTACCCACCAAAACTATCAACACAACCTGTAGCTTTAAAGCTGTTATTTTCTTGCTAACGTCCCGACAGATGATCATTTTTAATCTGGTGCCAACAAGATAATAACTTCCCTGCTGAAGATTAAAAATGTCATCTTTTGGGACGTTAGTAATTTTCTTTATCAGAACACCTGAGAGAACTTGAATGTTCTCAGAGCTCCAAACACACAACAGCAGCTGAAACTCTGAACTGTGTGACTCTCTATTCTTCTTCAACCCTCCTCCTCCTCCTCCTCCTCCTGTGTGTTTTATGAGGAGCTGACAGCCTTTAATTCCCACACCGAGCAGCTGTGTGTGTGTGTGTGTGTGTGTGTGCACGCGTGCATGCGTGTGTGCATGTGCCTGATGTTGTTACCATGGCGACGAGCTGACCCTAATTGAAGCAGGGAGCACCAGGTTCGCAGTTTCATCAACCCCTGCCACCTGCCACCAATCAGATGACCCCACATTCCACCAGCAGCCAATCAGAGCAGAGCAGCAGGTTTAAATGATCTCTCAGCACCAATGACTGAACTCTAAACAGCTGAATGGAAAATGTGAATAAAATAATAAAAACTTTAATCAATGAATCAGATGAAAACTCACCGAGAGGAAATGTATGCGACTGCAGATGAGCTCAGATCATTAGCTGGAGGGTTTTGGTTTGTTTCTTGTTTCAGTGTCAGTTTGGGATGAAACTACTTTTTGTGTTTCTGCCTGCTCAGCTCACTCCAGTTGGAGCCATTAAACCACTGAAGAAGAAGGAGAGGAGGAAGAAGAAGAAGAAGAAGAAGAAGAAGAAAAGAGCTCAAAGAAGAAAAAGAATAGAGCTTGAAAAGGACAAAGTAAAAAACTTGAAGAAGAAGAAAAAGTGTGTAGGAGAAAAAAGAGTTGGAGGAAGAAGTAAAGAGCTCAAAGAAGAAGAGAGCTTGAAGAAGTAGATGTAAAGAGCTCCAAGAAGTTGCAAAGAGCTTGAATAAGAAGTAGTGGTGAACTTGAAGAGGAAGAAAAGAGCTCAATGAAGAAGTCAAGAGCTCAAAGAAGTAGACGTAAGAGCTTCAAGTAAAAGTAAAGAACTTGAAAAAGACAAAGTAAAGAGCTTGAAGAAGAAGAAAAGAGCCCAAAGAAATAGACATAAAGAGTTCGAAGAAAATGTAAAGAGCTCAAAGACAAAGAAGAAGAAGACGTAAAGTGCTTGATGAAGAGGAAGAAAAGAGCTCAAAGAAGTAAAATAAGAAGAGGTGAGTTAGAGAGCTCCAATAAAAACTGCCAACAGCCACGTCTGCTCAACGAATGTGAAGCATAGATTCTAATTAGATCTATTTTTAGCTCATAGCGTGATCGTCTCGTTTTCTTCATTGAAAGGTTGTTGACCTTGTCATAGTCTTTGTCAGCAAAATTAACACTGGTCTCTCTTTCGAACTCGATGCCAACTAATTTTTAAGCAATGCTTGGACACAGACCTTAGCAGAAGCCGATGAACACCTGTTACTACTGCAGAGTCATTTGTCCCAGGAATATATTTATAAGCTTTTTTCAATTAAATACTAAAGCCAGATGTTGGTGGGTTTTGGTCCAGTGGGCTTTCGCTCCCCACAAACAGTGGAGTGTGATTTTATATAACTGGTCTGGTTTGTGGCCCAAAGTCTCATTAGATTCAATGAACATTTGTGAATGCTCCTGAGCTCAGGATGAGTCATCAAACATCTGAAACTGTTTTACAGAGAAATGACGTAAAAACACAGAATTTTTTGTGCATACATTTTGCATTTAACCAGAACTATAACTATATTATTATTACTTTCAATAATGTTGTTGTAAGCTACTGTCATTACCTGCATCTCTCTCTCTCTCTCTCTCTCTCTCTCTCTCTCTCTCTCTCTCTCTGTCTCATTGTGTCATGCGGATTACTGTTAATTTATTATGCTGATCTGTTCTGTACGACATCTATTGCACGTCTGTCCGTCCTGGAAGAGGGATCCCTCCTCAGTTGCTCTTCCTGAGGTTTCTACCGTTTTTTTTCCCCGTTAAAGGGTTTTTTTGGGGAGTTTTTCCTTATCCGCTGTGAGGGTCATAAGGACAGAGGGATGTCGTATGCTGTAAAGCCCTGTGAGGCAAATTGTGATTTGTGATATTGGGCTTTATAAATAAAATTGATTGATTGATTGATTTAACAAGATATAAACGACGATTATTTAACACGGGAACACAGGATACAAACTGGGAAAATGTATTTTTCATTTCACTGGGTCTTTAATGTGAGGAAGGTGACAATCTCCTCATCACCTCACATCTCATGTTTTCAGCTCATCATGCTTCATGTACGTCATCAATTATTCACTCAGGCTGTTTCTATTTATTCCACAGTGTTTACACCTTTTTACCTTCATTCATGAGATAAGTCCTCCTTTACTGGTTACAGGTGAGAGGAGGAGGAGGAGGAGGAGGAGGGGGTTGATGAAGACAATAACAGGTGTACAGTGTGTTTGTTTAAGTTTCTAAAGCCGTTATTGTGTTTGTGTCTCACACTGGATTCCAATTCGTCAAAATGTTTGTTGTCATGTTAAATTTTCTGTGTTTGTGTTTTTGGAGCAAAGCCGTTATTAAAACATCTTTGTGTTTCATTATCTGTGTGTGTGTTTGTTTTCTCAGCTTTCTTTCATTTTAATCTGCACAAACAAACCCAATCTAGTTCCTATCACATTGTGATCCACCCAGTCGACACGCTGCGGCTCCAGGCAACATGTTTGTCTGGAATAATTGGATTATTTTAAATTAAACTTTCACAGATGCTCGCTGAGAGATGGAGCTTAAGTCTGAGCTGGTTCCTTAAACCAAAACAAGAAAGTCAGCAGAGGAAAGACGCTGTGCAAAGTCAAAGTTAAGGTCAGCTTTATCATCATTAAAGTAGAAGACTGCAGAGCCACAGCTCCCCGTCTGTTACATCCACAGTTTGTTTCTATATCGTTCATTATAGAAAAAGAAACAAGTCAGAAATATGCTGGAAATGTCAAAGTAATACTAAACAAGTTAAAAACATATTTTAATATATTTTTTAAATAAAATATCAGTCAACAGAAACACCACACAGAATGCAGCCGTCTCTTGACTGTGAGGCGACAGGAGGGCGGCACTGAATTGTGTTTTGCAGAAAACATAAAGTCAGCCGCATTACATGTATCAACACAATGAGGAACTGTTGCTAATAAACGTATCTGGGAAGTCAAAAAATGTGGATCCTGAATGTATCAGTGAGACATTCACTGACAACCTTAGCCCCGTCTCCACCAAACCCTTTCAGTCCAGTCCCTGTGGAACCAGCAGTAAGCCTTCAGACATGGTACCTAGACCCTCGGTGTGTTCAGACAGTCCTCTTAAATGTGGGCGGGGTTGTTGTCACTCACTGCTCCGTCCAGCACTCGCTGTATTTCCTCATCAGCGGTGACACAGATGGAAGTCTGCACCTGGTTTATCGTCCACAGAACGAGGCTGCACGCCCACATTTTCACAACAAAATAGAACAGGCTGCAGTGAGAGTCTCTCTCCATGGGATATTTAAAAATAGCAGCTTTGTGCATTTAGTCCTTCTCAGGCAAGCTCAGGGGTTTAGTGTTGCTGTAGCCCACAGGAAGTGAGGATTAGAATATATGACCTTCACATAATCCGCTCCAAATTAATCTATATTTTTAAAGTCATTACTAAAAGTGTGTGTCATATAAAAACTAAAGTGATGCTCAAAGTTGTCACAGTGAAATTTAAGGTGTGCTGATGGATTCACGTCATCAACTCATGCATTGAGTAACATTACAAGTTAACGTTCCACCTTAAAAGTTGCCGGCAGTCGGCCCAGTGAATGAAGTTATTTTTTTCTCTTTCATTTTATAGTTGTAGTTTACTGATGTATGAACAGAGGTTACATAAAACCAGAGTGAGCGTCCTCTACTGACCAATCAGACTGCAGGGTTTCTAGCTCCACCTTTTAGTACCAGATCTGTGTGCTAGGTACTCCAACAGAGGGGGGACCAAACATGGGGACGGTACGGAACGCTTCTGTTGGTACCATCCACAACTTTTACTGTGGAGACAGAAACAATGCATACCGAACTGAACTGCTCGATAGAAATGGGACTTTTGTTTCCCACTAAAATAGCTTAGAATACCAGCTTAAAGAGACTCTCAGCCCAATCCCCAGAAAAAAATACTGACATTGTACATTACTGCAAACCACAGATATGCTACAGAGTCAAACCACGTTGCACCAATTTGTATTTCCTTTGTCAGTTAAATGGTAGACATAGGATGAGCTGCTCTTTAATAAACTGTCCTGTGTTTGTCTTGTTTTCTGGAGTGGAACACAAAGAAATGTCATCATGGAGCAAAACAGAACAAAAAAAGACTTCAACAATCTGTACTCTACATGTTGCAGGGCTGCACAGACTGAAAAATGTGCAAGAAGTGGAAACATTTCAGTCCATGTTGGACTGTCGTCAGCGCAGAGTGAGGCCTGCACACACAGGTGCACACACCTGCTCAGTCGTCAGCAGCTTGATTAAACACACATGAAGATGATTACCAACAGGAGACATCATCACAAGTCCAACAGTGAGCTGTGACATCAGGATTATTAGACATAAAGAACAAATGTTACTGTTATTATGAAAAACACTGCAAATATTTAGTTGAATAAAACAGCTTTAAGACAAGGCTGCAGAATCCTGAGTTTTATGGTCAGAGTTCAGCAGAACCAGGACCAGAGGAAGTTTCTTTGCTGCATGGCTGTGAGCTGCAGAGGTTTGTTGCCTTGTTGAAACGACGGAGAACAATATGTGCAAAATATTCAAACTGCATCGACTGCAGGGCGCTCTGCACACATCAGGGCTCCTGTTATATCAAAACTACAAAATAAAAGCCTCACTCAGACTCACTCTCTCAGGTGTTTGATCCTGGTCTCCAGCAGGCTGCTGTTGATCATTGGGGGCCCCTGAGGGCTCTGAGGGGCCTCAGGCTCTGCTGGGTCTCCTGGTTTGAACACAGAAACAACACAACAAAGAATATTACACATCATAAATTTGAGATTTTATTTCAAATCCTGTATTTTTATCTTGTTTCACTGTATCTCTGCAGTTTAGTCTCTCCTGACGTGAGCGGCTCCGACTCCATTAATATAAGCACAACAGAGTCTGTGGAGGTGATCTGATGGGATTATAATGGCAGGATATCACTCACACACACACACACACACACACACACACTCTGAGCTGTGGGAGCTGAGACATGACCAGGCTGCAGAAAACCATCCTGAAGAAGTAAAGATGTGGTTTTTCCTCCGCTGTGACGTCTGAGTTAAAAACAGTCTCAACAGGTCGTGAATCTTAACGAGCTCAGAGTCTTAATGAGGCGCTTGATTATAAGAAACTCTGAGCTGTAATGAGCCCTGAATCCTAAAGAGCTCTAATTGTCAGAGGTGGGAGGAAGTCACGAGTGCAAGTCTCAGTCCTAACCTTCAAGTTTCAAGCATGTCCCGAGTCACTGTGGGGAAAACTGAGCAAGTCAAGTCGAGTCAAGACATTGCTCAGGTCAAACAAGTCACAAGTCAAGTCATACTCACAAACTCAAGAGGGAAGAAGTCGAAGGAAGTTCGTATCTACTGCTAACCGTCCTAGCCTGACTGAGCTAGTGTTACAGGTCAGCCGAGGAGGACGCCATGAATGTTTACATCTCGCACAACACAAGGCTCTCATCCACGAGTAGATTTACGCTTCGTTCTGTGCAGAGATACGGTTGGTGGGTGGAGTTCAGTAGAAAGAAAATAGTTCCTACATGAAACTGCTCACAACAAGGTCTGTGGATTATCTTGAATAACTGTCATGATTTCTGAACATTGCTGCTTTTTCTTTTACCATCTAGTTTCATTGTACTGAAGAGAAGGCAGACATCTTGCTCCAACACTCTGCAACTCAAAAAACACAATCTAGACTGATGAATAGCACCTCAGTGAGAAAAGAAAAATATGTAGCCTATTTATGATTTTGGGGTGGACTGTCGCTCTTACACATCAAGAGACAACGTACTGCTTTTATCTTTAGCTCCTTAGCTGACGAATAAGTTGCTTTCATCTCTTAAACCTACGTCTCTCTGACGTTCATTTCTCTCTTGAACTGACACGTCACTACTTTCATTGGTCACATATCAGCTGATCTCCACAAACAGATCAGCATATGTCTACAGAATCTTCAAGTGCCGCCCCTAGCACACACTGGACATGTTGCGTTGCAGCTCGTCAACAGATGACCACACAAAGTTATTACTACTTTTACTGAACGATCTGAACTTCCTACTTCTCTGTGTTGGCTTCAAATCATGTGTGGACAGGGCTGTGACCATGAAAGATACTTCACCAGGAAGTATCTTTTTGACCATTGTCTTTATAATGATGGGTTTGTAGATCGTGAAACTCAACGAGTCTCTCCTCATTCATTCATCGTCACACATGAAACACAACAACAGCTACAGAGTTCTCTTTACACACAGGAGAGGAGTCCAGCTGCTATAGGAGCAGAGAAGAAGAGCTGCTACAGGAGCTGGTCTGTACAACAGAGAGGGAAATGCATTTCCATAGGCAGCAATGGTATTAACCAATCACATTTGAAAAGCAGGTAAACAGTCCATGTGGAGCAGCGAAACTCAGTGGTGACAATGTAATCTTGAATCCCTTCAGCTCTTATCTGACGTTTGCTTATTATTAGCTCTTTGGTATAAATTACTACTGGTATTAGTACAGCAACAACACATCATCGGGAGGGTCAGAGGGAACAGAAGCCCCTGGCCCAAGGTCAAGAGGGGCCCATGAAAAGGTGTGTGGTTGACCTTTGAAATGGATCAAGTAAAATAATTTACTTACTGACTTAAATCACTGACAATACTATTTATATGTATTTACATGATTAATAAAGTAATTTGATCATTTCAACACATCGGCCCATCTCTCTAGCAAAAGAAAAAGAAGAAGCAGGTGTGACAGGCAGAGCTGAAGATGATGAAGAGTCATTTTTAGGAACACAACCTGCTGTATTAGCTCAGTTTTAAAGCTACAGTGACGACACTGGTATTATATCAAACAAGAGGACCTGAGGCATCCAGTGGTACCAACCATGTCAGGCTATCTTGTCAGAAAGGGGGCCAAATAACACTCCAAGCTACGCTACATTTTGGCGAGGGAAAAAGGAACAATGCCATTTTTCAAAATTGTGTATTTAAATATTTCTGCATACTGGGGTCACTAAACTTAAACTTCAAATTAAAATTCCATTAATTGGGTATAGCTGGAAAACTGAGAGTTGACAGCCGTAAACTCTTGACACTGTTTTAGTTCTGCACATTATTTAGTCAATATTTGATTACAGATTGAATGAATGAACGAAGAAAAGAATTATCTGTTCACTCCTGATTTAATCTTATGATTTAATACTTTGCAGTAATTTCCTCAATCAATGTTGTATTTTGTTTTTCCCTATTCAGTGGAGGGCTTTTTTCAGCCCAGGACAAACGTGTGACTACCTCAACTTTTTAATGTCAGAATATAAGGTTTTAACAGCAGATACACAATACATGTGGAAATATGATTAATTGGATATTTACAAGACGTATAAAAACGTAAAAGGATCCCCCGTCGGGTGTGGATGAGAGGGCCCACTTTTGAAAACGTCGTGCCCCTGCCTGTATTCCAATAACAGCTGGCCTGCTGCACATCACCTGACAGTTCCTACTTTCATCTTTGGCTCTTTCACAATGCCACTGTTTTCAGTGCTTCATGTCCACTGACGGCTCCACAGCCTCATCTCTGCTGATGATTCAAATGCTTTCAGCACCGAGTGACAGTTTCACTGCTTTTAATCTTTAATTGAGAGATCGTGTGCTGACACCTGAATTACTGAACTTGAGGCAGAAACTCATCCCCAACCTCAAGAAAGCAACAACGTGTGGCTGCAAACTGTGCTGCTAAGCTACAGACTCACAAACAGGTCTGTCCTTCATCCTGATGATGATGTGAGGGGTTCATCCTCAGGGGAGCTGAAATATCACCAACAGACATCCCGAAAAATCTGATCCAGCACCAGAAATCTGCAGAACTACAGTTCAAAGTGTTGAACAGGAAGTCTGACATCATCATCGTCGTCATCATCATCATCGTCATCATCATCATCATCCTCCACCAACAAGGCTGCAAAACAAACCCTGATGACCAGAATGAACCAAAGAGTCGGCATGACGACAGACCGTCAGACAGCTGAGGCCTCCTCATGTAAATTGGTTGTTACCATGACAACCTGCAGATACATGTAGAAATATGTACATACATAGAACATGAGCGCATTCATGAATAAATACACATCAACATGCTGTCATTCATATTTCAAAACCCACAGTGGCAGTTTGTCGACAACATATTTACAGTATATAAATCTACTTATAGTTTAGCTGTCTCCACACTTTATATCTCATGTTTAATTAAAAAAACATAGAACTGATGCAGAACAAATTAAATGAATTTAAATGTCAGCAGTTTTTTTTTATTCATATGTTAAAACATTTCCGATGTGTCAGATTGATTTGCATGTAAATGACACATTTCCATTAAACTAGAATAAATCAGATGTGTTTTATTCACGGAGCTTCAACCAGTCGAGCAGAATTAGAATTAATTTCCTAAAGAGCAGCTTCAAACCCTCCAGCACAGATTCAAGTCTTCATTTTTGATTTCCTTTGTTTTATAGATTCATATTTAGTAAAGAGCCTCCTTGTATTTTTTCACAGCAACAGTTTCTTTAGTGCAGCAGTCATGTCGCTCACCACAGAACTACTACTTTTCTCATTCACTAATTTGTTCCACTTCTACGTTGCTGTTTTTTTCAACAGCTGTCAAGGTACTGAGACTTAAAACTTCCTGTACAGATGTTTCACATTAAAAGCATCTCAGACACTCTAAAGACAGAATCCCTCCCTTTCCTGGTCAGCTTTTATTTTGAAACTTACATAGGAAGTTTTGTGTTTCATTGCAGCTGCAACAGCAACAGAAGAAAATGCAAAGTTAAGGTCACTGTTGTATTGAAGGAGTTCAGGATGTGAGATTCTACCTGTTATTTGAGAATTCAGAGGAATTTGTTCTTATTTCATCCTATTTAAACACTTAAAGGTATAATATGTAGTTTTTCCACATAAAAATGTCTAAAAACAACTAAACCAATATTATATATTTTGTTTAGTTGTGTACTTTGATTATCAGAAATGTTTCCAACAATTTTTCAAACCCAGATAAATATGAAATATTATTAAAAGTTACCGACCGTGTCATTAGGTCGCATGTCAATGGCGACGTAACTCCAGTTACCATAGCCATTAAATGAAGGAGAAGAAGAAGAGGCAGACTGGATGAGACGTCAGAGAATGAACGTTACTGTTGCTAGGCTAAGCTAACTCGTCATGGATCATGATTATGCATTGACGGTTGCTGCACCTTCTGACACTGAAGCTGTCCCGGTAAACAAGCCAGTAAAACGGAAACGTACGGGTCAACCAAGCGATCCCAGAAGAATCTGGGATAAGAAGAGAGCTGCCACGGTCGGTTTCGGTTTCACGGAGTGAGGAACATCAGATTTGTATCTGTTATATGACTACAACTCCCATGATCCCATCCAACTCCGTCTTCTGTTATTGTTTTGGTTTGAGACCCCTAGCAGCAGAAAATTACATATTGTAGGTTTAAGGTATTTTCATGTCAAAAACAAAGAGTAAAATCATTTTTCAGTGCTTTCTAAACATGTTATAATCACAGTTGTCACAAATCGTCAGACTAAACTTGCTGAATTCTATCAAAACTACTTGATCCAGATATCAGAAGTTAAACAATCTGAGCTGTAGATTATAACGTTATCTCAGCAGCGTAAACTTAAGCTTCCACCTGCTGTTAGCAGCTGTTAGCATGTAGCATAATTTATTGTTTTTATTGCAGAATGAACCTGGGCAGTCGTTAAGTTTCCCCCCTTGTGAAACTAATGAAGTATTTTGTATTGAGTAATACACAGATCATACAGTATGTTTTAAAAGTAGTTTGACACTGTCATCACCCGCAAGATGATTCCACCAAATGTGCAACTGTTCCTTTAAAGGTTCAGTGTGTCAGATAGTGCCATCTAGTGGAGAAGATTACAGATCGTAACCAGCTGAGACTTCTCCTGGTTCAAATTCCTTCAGTGTTCATTGTTCAGGAGCTGAATGATCCACAGAGTCTCTTCCTCTCAGAAACAAACAGACTGAGCAGCTGATTTACACCAGGAAAGAATGAAGACATTTCACGTGACAAAGAATTTTCACGTGTTTTTACAAGGCTGTTGGTGGCAGATGGGCTTCTACTACAATGCCCAACGTGAAAACGTGAATGTCTCTATCTAGAGCCAGTGTTTGGTTTGTCTGTTCTGGGCTACTGTAGAAACATGGTGGACTCTATAGACAAGGACCGGCACTCCGTGTAGATATAAACAGCTCATTCTAAGGAAACTAAAACACAATGCTTCTTCCTCTTTAAGGTGATTAACCACTAAATTAAACATATGATATTCCACTACTGCCAACCTATCCCCCTAAATCCTCCACACACTTCTGTTAAATCTGTTCCTAATCATTTCATATATAGTTGTTTTATTCAACATTTCCACAGTTAGAGTTTGGAGCAGCAGCAGAAGTCACTGTGTTGTTGCACTGTTTCCTCTGACATCTACAGCTGAGCTGCTCAGGTGGGTTTTTTTTTCCTGTTCTGAGGTCAGTGAAGCGAGACGAACAGGTTTCACAGCAGAGGACAGATTGTGACTGAACCAAGCCAAGAGGAACTGAAGACTGCGAGGAGGAGAAGGACGAACACACTCAGTTAAAGACTGCAGGGATAAACATCCAGGCATTAACATTGGTCTCCACGGGAAGGACACAGTTATTAACAGAACTCAAGCTGCTGCTGGAGGACCAGGAGGAAGAGGAGGAGGATGAAGAGGAGGAGTGGGATCTGAACTTTGAATCTGGCCATGTTCAACCTGACTTTAACTCTGTGTGAAAAAACACTCATTCTCATTTATCTCAATCAGACCACTCTGTCATCACTGGTAGATTAAAGGCATTTGTCCGGCTCATTGTCAGGTCAAAAAACACTTTATTTTCCTCGGACTCTCTCTGCTGGAACACCTGTACGCCAACTCACCACCAGGATAAATGCTGCCATTGTACAACACTTGTTGTTAATAATATTATAAACGGCCTTGATATTCACCAGCACTGTGCAGCTCTTTTCATCGATCTGTCTAAGGCATTCGATACGGTGGACCATAATATTTTATTAGGCAAACTATCATCCATTGGCCTAGACAGTCTCTCTATCAGCTGGTTCTCTGACTATCTTTCAAGTAGAACACAAGCGGTAGTTGCAGATGGTGCTAGATCCAGCTCTCTTTCTTTGGGCAAAGGTGTTCCACAAGGATCCATCCTGGGCCCACTTTTATTTACTCTTTATATTAACAACATTTTACTCCCCTCACCACTTTGTGATGCTCATTTCTATGCGGACGACACAATTTTATACAGTTTTGGCCCCACTCTTAAATCAGCCGTTGCAAGCCTGCAATCTGCTTTGAACTGTTTTCAGTTGTCTCTTATTTCCCACAAGCTTGTCCTGAATCCCAGTAAAACTAAAGCTATGTGGTTCACAAGGTCACAACTAAATGACTCCTGTCTCAGTATTCAAACCCTGTATGGTGAGTCAATTGAAACTGTTGAGTCTTATAAATACCTGGGCATTTGGTTGGACACCAAGCTTTCTTTTCAAACCCATGTGGAACACCTTTCAAAGAAATTAAGAGTAAGAATTGTTTTTTTATACAGAAATAAATCATGTTTCACCTCACCCAGCAGGAAGACCATCGTACAATCCACAATAATGTCTGTTTTTGATTTTGGTGATGTCATATACATGCATGCCTCAGCTTCCACATTGAAACCTCTTAATGCAGTTTTTCACAGTGCCTTACGTTTTATCACTGGGGATCGGTATCTTACCCATCACTGCATTTTATATGAAAAAGTGGGCTGGCCCTCTCTCGAAGTTCGCAGAGAACAGCACTGTCTTTTATTCATTTATAAAGCCTTGTGTGGAAAGCTTCCCTTATATTTAACCTTACTTTTAAAACTTTGTACCCCTGGTTATAATACATGTTCACAGACACAGCTTAGACTTCACATCCCACGTATGAAAAGTGAACTAGGAAAGACCGTCTTCAGGTTTTTATTCAATTTAGCTGACATCAGCTTCTGTACTGCGTCACTATGTAAACTCTGATATGTATGTACGTGTTTGAAACATATCTGTGGTTTGCAGCAACATATAGTGTCAATATTTTCTCCGGGGGACTGAGCTGTGCATTCACCCGCTGACATGCTACGTTCTAGCTCCTGCCTGTTTAATCCAACCCCTCGAAAAAGCCCAGTCTGCTCTGACTGATAAGCGTTTCCAGGTCTTTTGTATCTTGGCGTCTCTGCACCGTCTCTGCTGCTGGGGACTGACTGCAGCGGACAATAGAGGCGCTTTCTATTGTGAAGAATCACCAATAACAGCTTCTGTAAACAACCAAACATGTTCCAGCAGGATTATGATTTCAAAGCAGCAACAAAGGTTACATGTTTCCCTGACATTAGCATGTAGCTACATGTAGCAGTGTATGTGATGTAAACACTTGCAGTAGTGTGTCTGGAGCAGGTGACCATACAAAGAAATAGAGTAGCATGCTGAGGTTTGTTAGCCTGGAAATCCAGACCCAAATCTAGAAAGATTTAGGGTCTGGCTATGAGTAATGCAAATGGCCCAACTCGAGGGGCGGCACCAAGCATGCATTTGAAAATATCACTGCAGCAATTGGATAACACTACGACCAATCAGAACAATACACGGGGTCACGTATACGCTTAGCTACCGGCGGAGCTAACTGGTAGATTAGACTCTTGCCGTATCTGGTCGGCAAAACAGCAAAAACGTCCTTGCAAAGGAAAGACTCGAGCGCCGTCTTCTGTTCCTCTTTTAGAGAAAAAGCCAAGTCTAACTCGTTCATTGTAGCGGCCAAAGCCGTTTCAAACAACTGGTGTTCATCCGTAGCCATCTTGCAATGTTTACTGACCGATTCCAGACTTCGTCGTCGCAGCGCTGTCGTCATCTGTTTAGCTCGCCTCTGGCCCGCCAACGGCATGGGTAATGAGCATCATTACTGATTGCCAGAGTGACTCGCTGAGCAAATTCAAATTGTGCTCCAGTGAGAACTCTGGATTTCCAGGGTAGAGGTTTGGGCCCCTGCTCAGAATTTCATTAAATGTGAGTAGTAAGTCATTATAAGACGAACTGAGCCTAAAGTTATGAAGTTAAAAATGGAGAATTTCTTCAATATTCTCTTTTTTAACTTCAATCTTTTACAAAAAAACACAAAATGAAAAGAGCCTGAAGCAAAACTTTGGACACCCTGCATGCTCAGTGCTCAGTAGCGCCCTCTTCTTCCAAACCCTTCTTGTATCCAGCTCAGAGTCTTTCAGTTCTTGTTTGGAGGATTTCTTTTTGGGCCGTCTTCATGCTCTGCTGTTTGAGCTCTATCTACGGATGTTTGATGATGTTTAGGTCGGGGGACTGTGAGGGGCGTGGCCAAACCTTCAGCTTGAGGCAGGCCACTGGGTTTTGAGGTGTGTTTAGGATGCTGATGAAGTGTTGTGATGAAATATATTGTCACATATTGCAAATGATTACCTTTTCTCAACACTAAATTATGTTCCCAAAAAGGAAAACTTTGTCAACATCTGTTTTATCTAACAAGATAAAGTTTTCAGTCTGTTCGTCTGACTTCAGCCATTTTTTTCGCAGCAGTAAAATGTGTCTAGTGAACTGAAAAAGCAACTGATTATATTATTCTAGTAAAGTTTAATTTGTATTTGTAATATTATATAATAATAAATTGATCTTTGGCACTGTGTAACGGTGTGATATAGCCACACAAAAATATTGCGATACTTTATTGTATTGATTTTTTTCCCTGGTTTGTTTGTGTGATGTGTTGCATGTTCTGCTTTAACTGAAAATTAAAGAGTCATTCATTCATTCATTGTTTCACATGAAGCTATTTCATATCATTTTGTTCAAAGTACTTTGTCTCTGTCCCCGGTGTGTACATTAAACATACACTGAGCATGTGTACTTTATGTGTACGGTCTGAACTCACCACTCAGTTCCTCCTCCAGAACTTCCTGCATGTGCTTCATCATGGCCTCCAGCTCGCTGACCTGAGGACGACAGAAACCAAAAACTATTTATGATATTATTCTCTTTAACAATTATAGTTGATTTCATCCTGCAGTGTGTAGTTTCTGTGACGGGAAAACAGTGAAGCTTCTTTTAATGGTCAAAATATATATATATATATATTTTTTTTTTTTTAAGTTTTTTATGTTTCAAATCATGTTTTAAGTTCTTGAAATGAAATTTATTACATTTATTTTTTTCAATGCATGTAAGGAAATATCTGCAAATCATTTATTCACCAACTTTTTTCTTGGTGACTGAAACATGATCAGTGTTTTCATGGTTTTGTTTTAACAACAAAAAGCAAGTTCAGGAAATATGTCTCTTAAATACTGAAACATTTCACAAGTTTTGACTTTTGAGTAATTTTTTAAACCACCATCCATCCTGCCCAAACCTAAACAAAATAAAAAATATATGTATCATGCAGCCCTAACTCATTCCACCTTAAAACTACTTGACGCACTTCACCTCTGTGCTCTTTGCTGCAGGAGAGAAATATCACATTTACATTATTGAATAGACAAAAACATGAGTGTAAATCACTTGTGTGTCACTACGTTATTATGGTGCATCATCAGAATGTGTCAGTTTGATTTCACTCATTATTTCTATAAAACAAACAGAGTGAAGTTAATCCAGTTTCATCTGATTCCAATTAAAGTTGATTTAAACATTTTCAAACTGCGTCAAACAGTCAGTACGGTCGCAGCTCCAGAGCGAAGCACAGAGAGGACAGTTTGGAGGACGTGTGGGACGTGAAGATGTGATAAAGAGACACACACCAGTTTAACACACAGTGTCTCTGTTTCATCCTCGACAGCATTTCCTCACATTTTATCTCCCGACTGACCGACACTAAAAACATCTCAGTCCAATTAGTCATCACACCCGAATCATATTTATATTCAGCTCCATCCTCACATGAGCCTCCTGTAAGTTACTCAGACGTGACAACGCTGTGCAGGTCAGTGATGATGCACTGGCACAAGTTATAACGAGCTGCTCTTTATGGTTTCTGTTTCAATTAATAGACATCTAATGACCATTAGATTCTAACAGCTCATGTACGACATCAGTGTGTTTGATATGACTGAGTTATGACACTGAAAAGAAGAAGAGACACAATTAAATTATTCAGCTTCAAAGGGTTAAACTGAATAATAGTAAATATTTAATATGTTGCTGCACAACAGCTTCCCTCTGGTCTTAATTCATCTCATCTCAGGCGGTCATGTCTCCACAGATACGTCAGATTTGTAAAGTAGTGCGTCGTGGAAATGTTGACACTTTACTTATTTTTTACATTTCAATGATGCTGTGATTGAAGTGTGGTTATGTTTAGACACAAACACCAAATGGTTATGGTTCAGAAAAGATCATGTTGTGGCTTAAAACATCCACTTTGTGTGGAACAGTCAAAGCAGGAAACACGGCGATGTCTCGGTAACAAACGAAGGCTTTTTGTGGCACTTTCTGTCGTAGAAACACAACGACAGGTCACTTAATTATCTTCAGATGCTGCATGAGTGACAGGCTGGTAAACTCCAGTAAATAGTCTGCACCAGGATGTTTCACAGTCAGAGCGGAGCAGTGTCAGCAGTTGGTGCGAGTTGTGAGCTGTAATTCAGCAGGAAATACAGCAAAACTTTCAGATCACAGACCGAGCGGCAGCCAGAATATAAGATTAAAAAACACGGGGAAAAAAATAATGATTCATTTTCATCAACTAAAATGGTTCACATTTTTTAAAGACTGCAACGCTTTAAATTTTCGGCAACTAAAACGTTTTAATTTTCTTTAACTAAAATGTTCTGAATTTTCTTCAACTGAAAGATTTTAAATTTTCGTCGACTAAAATGTTTTAAAAATTTTTAGATTAAAAATTTTAAGTTTTTGTCAGCTAAAAAAAATTCTAATTTTCATCAACTAAAACATTTTAAATTTACTTTAACAACATTGTTTTGAATTTTCGTCGACTTAAACTTGACTAAAACTTTGAAGGATAAAAATGACAAACTAAAACTAATAAATATTTTCATCTCAAAACTAAGAATAAATCTAAAAAAGCTGTCAGCATTAACACTGGAGCTCTTGTAGTCATTTCTTCTTCCTCTGTGGTTTAACGGCATCATATTAATATTCACACAACAGGAGTGAACAGAAACAGGACTTCAGTTTTATTCTGATCATTTTGGGAAATTTTGGATAAAATTTTGAGCTTATTTGGATGGAACTTAATGACTGTGTTGATGATTTGACTCTGACAAGTAAAATATTATTAAAAGAGTTTCATTTAAGGCAGCAGAGGATGTTTGGTCAGAGTCTGTCTGGTGCAGACATACGGCAGAATATCAACGACACAATCAGCTGCTTCACGTTTACTGACAGCACAGTTAGTGCGACTGCCACAGTGACGATGGCACTGACAGTGTAACACACACATCCACCTGCAGATTTATGTATAAACTGATATAAATAATAAATTCACATTTAAATATGACTGTATCCAGGACTCTGATTCATTAGTTCAAACTCCCATCAGATGTTCTATGTTCACTTTGTGCTGTAGCTTGGGGCTGTGAAAGCCTGCCTGTGTCTCTGCAGCAGAGTCTCAGCTGACATGTTCAAGTCTTGGGGGAGTTTCACCCTGCTGCTGCTGCTGCTGCTCTCTCTTCACCTGATTACACTGACGGGATGAAGCTGCTCCCTCAGCTCTCTCTATCACTCTGCAGCAGTCCGTCCGCTTGACACACGACGACTGAAGCAACAATAAATACGATTTTTCATTATCTGTGACAATAAACTCTGCTGCTCTTCTTCATGTTTGTGTTTGTGTTCATCATTCAGGAACATTTATGGCTCTCATCAGAGGCTCAGGCCCAGAGGATTGAAATCTAATCATGTTGGCCTGTTATTATTTTTCTTCCTCTATACAAATCCTCATAAGATGGTTCATGGTAGACGCATAAAATTTTTAACAATGACTTGAAGTTGTGACCAAATGATGCTCAACAAACACAACCCCAATCAGCCTGATGGGGGCGCTATAATTAAGGGCCAAAAATGCAGTTTTAGAGAGGCCACGCCCCTCACACTGTAAGTCTGACTGACTTCAGACTGGACACACAGCTCCAGCTCAGCTCAACAAGAAAGCATCAATCTGCCTGTTTTCACTATTGACCAGTAGGTCAAAGTTGGTGTTGTTGCAGAGGGGCGTGGCCAAACAGATTTGGTCATAAATGAATGAGCATCATAAACATTGTGAGTTATTTTTAATGTAGAAGCTGGCAAAATTCTTGATCCTTTGCAGCCTTCAACATTTGATGGTCTGTGCTGCTTGAATCCCGGAGTTCCAGCATACAGCCTGTGTTGGGCGTTACACTATTATTACTTTTTCCAGTAACAAGTAGGGCTGGGCGATATGACCAAAATCTATCACGATATAGTTCATTTCATATCCCGATATATAGCACATTTTAATCCAATGAATAAAAAGTTGTAAGTGCTGTAAAAGCTTCGCAAATTAAAAAGCCACGAAGAGTAATTTATCAATGTGATCTGTGCAAAAGATGGACAGACTCCAAATGACGAAAAATATTGCCGTATAAAGTGTAATTTTCGTCACAACGATATAAATGATAGAGCAAAAATATGAAACGACAGACATTTTTCTCTCGTCACACGATATATATCGTCATATCACACAGCCCTAGTAACAAGTAGTGTAACTAATTACGAATAAAATTTCAGTATTAATATTAAAGTTACCCTGAAACAACTTGTTACACCAGCTGCACTGTTTCTGTAGAAATGTAAATAGTGTCACCAGATAGGCAGAGCTACATTTGAAGTACTGCATACAAACAAAGACGGTCACTGAATCCTTCACAGGAAGTTCCTGCAAGTATTTCACAATAAAAGTCTTTTTATAAAATGAAGGAATTCTCTCAGCTGAAATAACAAGGGGCTTTTAATCTGAAATGGATACAGGAAGTGTTGAGTTTGAAATGGCGGTGTGATGCATTAAATTTAACAGGATTGAAATTAAAAATAGAAGAGAAATGAGGGCCTGTTTCTAATGTGGTGTGTTTGAGATGCAGCTGGTAGCCTCTGCAGCTGTGCTGAGTAAAGGCCCAGACACTATCTGTGAGTTTGATTCCTTTATATCCTCCATTATGAAGAAAGAACATTGTTTGCTAGCTTGATGCTAATGGCAGTACTCAGCGGGTTGATAAAGTGCCTCTGCTGTTTCCTTTTTACTCTGTGTGCTAACGTCCCTACAGGAAATATCTAAAAGGCTGCGCTGTTGTTGTCGCACAGTTTCCACGGCAGCAGATCGCTCTGTGATCCTATTGGTCAAAGTGACGGCAGTGACGGGAGAAGTCGTGGAAGACAAAAGGAAAATCAAACATGCTAGACTTTCTGTCAGGAGCTGACACCGTACAGCGCTGCGTTGGTCTGGACTGATACCGTTAAGTCTGAACCTGGGATTATTTAGCTAGAAGTAGGAACAATACCAGTTTCACCAGTCCATTCATGCCTTAAGTTACTTTCCAAAAGGCCGAAACAGAGTTTGTCTGTCCTCTGGTTAATGAGCTCTACAGTCTGTGTTTGTGTCACTGACCAGCTGTGGTGAAAGCTGACATGTAAATTCAAACCGTTGACTCGGTGTCTTGACAGTGCTGAGCATTAAGGGAATAAAGACCAAATTATCAATTTAAATGTCTGTCTGTGACTTTTTTTAAAATCAACTTTCTACACAAACCAGCGGTGACTCAAACATGAGACCAGCAGCGTGTGAACAGACGTCTGGTCTGAACGGACTTCCTGCTGCCTACATGTGTCGAAGACGGTTCAGACCTCATGGACATGTTTGATCAGCTGTGGAGGTCTGAGGACAGACAGTCAGTAGGAAGTGAGACGGTGAAAAAAAAAAAAACTGCTGTTCTGACAACACAGTCACTGATCAGATGTGTGTCAGCTCTGACGCCAGACGGCCACGTTAACACAGCCTGGATAAAAAGTTGTATCATATTCATCATATTTAAGAATTTATCTCTGAGGCTAAAGGTCAGCACCGACACAGGAAGTCACGTGTTCTTCATTTAGCAAAGTGTTGAAGTTGGTCTCTCGAAATCACACCATTAATCCTCTGACTTGCTTTGTCAGTTGATCACATCAGGATCTCAGACTGTGCCAGAGGATTGAGACGAGTGCTGAGGCTTTTCTTTTGTGCAAAAGACATTTTTTCTTTCTTCAGTGTCAGTTTTTTAAATCCAATCATTGATTTATTTTCAATGCACTTAAAGAGAAAGTCTAAAGCCGTTTCCTCCAAACCCTTTCAGTCCAGCACCTTTGGAACCAGCAGTAAGCCTTCAGACATGGTACCTAGACCCTCGGTGTGTTCAGACAGTCCTCTTAAATGTGGGCGGGGTTGTTGTCACTCACTGCTCCGTCCAGCACTCGCTGTATTTCCTCATCAGCGGTGACACAGATGGAAGTCTGCACCTGGTTTATCGTCCACAGAACGAGGCTGCACGCCCACATTTTCACAACAAAATAGAACAGGCTGCAGTGAGAGTCTCTCTCCATGGGATATTTAAAAATAGCAGCTTTGTGCATTTAGTCCTTCTCAGGCAAGCTCAGGGGTTTAGTGTTGCTGTAGCCCACAGGAAGTGAGGATTAGAATATATGACCTTCACATAATCCGCTCCAAATTAATCTATATTTTTAAAGTCATTACTAAAAGTGTGTGTCATATAAAAACTAAAGTGATGGTCAAAGTTGTCACAGTGAAATTTAAGGTGTGCTGATGGATTCACGTCATCAACTCATGCATTGAGTAACATTACAAGTTAACGTTCCACCTTAAAAGTTGCCGGCAGTCGGCCCAGTGAATGAAGCTATTTTTTTCTCTTTCATTTTATAGTTGTAGTTTACTGATGTATGAACAGAGGTTACATAAAACCAGAGTGAGCGTCCTCTACTGACCAATCAGACTGCAGGGTTTCTAGCTCCACCTTTTAGTACCAGATCTGTGTGCTAGGTACCCCAACAGAGGGGGGACCAAACATGGGGACGCTAAGGAACGCTGCTGTTGGGACCATCCACAACTTTCACTGTGGGAACAGAAACAATGCAGGCTTAAGAGACTGTACTTGCTTGGTGACTGATTTATATAAATTCTGGTGTCATCTGCATTAAAATGATCCTTGCTCTGTAACTTTTCCCCCTGTAGTGTTTCCAGGTTGAATATTTGCTGGTGCCGCTGTCAAACAGACAATCAAATCGTTTCGTCTTCCTCAGAGCAGAGCAACTACTAACAACACAGTCACGTCTGTTGTTCCAGCGTCCAACATTTCCACCACTGGAGACTCTAACTGGTCATTGCTCTGATTGAAAAGGGGCAAAAAATTATATATTGCACATTTAACTAAAGCTTATCATTGCAGTAGTTAACATTCCTGAATATAGTATAAATGTCTTATTTCTAAGTTGTCTATTGAACTCAGATGATTTGAAGAGTTTGGTACATTTTGTTAAATTTAAAATTAAGGTTAAAACACGTTGATGATATTCCCCAAACTACATTCTTTCAAAGTACTGTTTGGTGTCCTCAGATTCAGGTATAATTTTGCCACAGATATAAACCAGAGAAACAGGAGCATCACATTTCCTTTGCACAACAGCCACAGATAGTGTGAGAGAGCTTTTAGCTGCTGCTCTGTTCGGCCTCAGCTCCACTAATTATCCAGTTTCGCTCCATTTCTTTTCTTCTCTTTCTTTCTGTCATCACTATCAGCAGTGACAAATCGGTTTAATCTCTCCTAGCCTCCCATTTTCTCTGAACCCAAAAACACACCACAACCATTCGCTGCTGGACTCTCATAAGGTCGCTCTCCCTCTGCAGACAGTATATTAGACCGGTCCCTTCAGTCTGCTGTTATAAATTGGCTGTAATCGTCCGGGAATGCAGAGCTGCTATTTACTGAAAAAATGGGATCTGACTCGTCCTTTTGCTATTGGCCTGGAACAGTGTGTGTGTGTGTGTGTGTGTGTGTGTGTGTGAGATGACTGAACTAGAACAAACTGAATCTTCTGTGCTGCAAAAATGAATCTTAAAAAGTGAAAAACTTTATGTTTTAACTCTTTAATAAAATGTGGGTTTCACTTTGTTTCTCCCATTCAATCAAAGCCCGGTATACTGTGTGTGATTTTGGGCTGCCCCAGACGAAAGATGACCATCATGGAAGAAACGTGGCGATATCTTTGGTCGTGGCTCTAAAACACTGGTCCTACATCACACAGTCAGAGAGGTTCAAGGACAGTGACAGAAATTTGGGATGACCATCTCACTGTGTGACTGCTCTTACCACCTATGTCTATTAACCAACCAATAGAAACACAGCATGAAATGAGCCAAACAAACTAACAGACAGACAGCAGCTCACCATGGAGGCAAAACACGCTAAAACAAATGTGTGTGATTCCAACAAAGAGGAAAAGCTTGTGAAGCCTTGTCTGTATGATGTGTCCTCCAGCTCTGATCAGTCTACCAGCATTTAAAGGCATGTCTCAAAACAACAACGTGTGCCGGTAGTAGGAGCAGGCTGACGGCTGAGCATGCCCACATGCTCATCTTCTTAAAAAAGAATCTCCACATCATGTTTTTTCCAAGACGAGCAAGGTAAGGAGAAGGGACACTGAGGTAGAGCAGCAACATTAAGCTTATCAATGTACCGCTGCCTCTCTGGTAGGCATAGCGTGCTAAAATAATCCTTTGCCATCTTAGTATTAGCTAATTATTAGCAAGCTACAGCTGATAATTTTAGCTAGCTAGCAATTCAGTTGTGGAGACTTGAAGGCGCGGCTGCGGAGGCAGAATGACAACGAAGGAGCGAAGGAGCGAAGGAGCGAAGGAGCGGAGGAGCGGAGGGGAAAGTGGGCCTCGTTTCCCATTTGGGGGCGTGGCTTTCAGATTATGATGCGTTGCGCTCTGTCTCTATAGAGCTCACTCAACTTTTGATTATTTTCAGACATTTTCATAATTTTTTTTGGCCATTTCATTAACTTTTGCGAAAATTTTAAGAACAATTTTTGGACATTTTCTAGCTAATGTCTGTGGAGAACTGTTTTGCCTTCAGCTAAGCCCCGCCCACCAAACATCATACAGTTTAGCTCTATGAGTAAGAATCAAGTAAAGATAAACTGACCTACATGCTGCTTTCTACTGTTTACTAACATATTCTCTGGTCTGTCTGTCTGTGACGCTGAATGTGACACCAGTAAAAACACCAGAAAGACAAACCTTTGAAAGGAGTGTATTGCCTATTTTTTGTTTTTAAAAAAAACTTACTTGTGCTAATTTCGGTGGGAAAGGTAAAGTACAGAGATGTCAAACGGTGCCTTGAGCAGCGACATCACACACTGAGGGGTGTGACAGAGTGTCAGTTTGTCACAACCTGAGAATAAGAACGAGCTGCTGTAGCTGAGCTCGTCTCAGCTCCTGTATTTACAACCCTGTCCTCTGAGTTTAGAGTCCACAGGTTGAACACAATCAGGCACAGTAAGCGTAAACAGCTGTGTGGGTTTGCAGGAGTTTAAAACTCAGCAGTGAACAATAATCTGTTTGCTTTCTCTCTCCATAAAGTCTGCTGTTTGTGCTCTTAATCCCTCGCTCCTCCAGCGTGATGTTTTTCATGAGTTGTTTTTCCCTCTTAGTGTTTCAGATTTTAGTTTCTGCGTCTTAATCTTATCTGCTGAGAGGCAGATTTATGAACTTTGGTTTTAAACACACACCAGGACTGTTTTGATTAAGTTCACATTAACAGTCAGCTGGAAAATAAAATGCACTGATGCACTTTTTTGCTTATTTTTCCTTAACAGCAAATGAGCTGCTAATAATGTGCATGTTAGTTAACAACAGGTCAGAACGCCCTGTCCTTGTGGTGTGTGTGTGTGTGTGTGTGTGTGTGTGTGTGTGTGTTTAAGTCTCTAATTAGAGGACTTACAGGGCTCAGCTCAGTGTGTGAGAATCATATTATGATAATTTGAGCCCAAACACAAACTGAACTCTCGTCACATTAAAACATGAAATCAAAGCTCCCTCTCAGCCTCCACCTACAAAGTCCTCACTGTGCGTTTCGTGCTAATCCGTGCTAATGCTAATCCACACGCATTATACTCTGCTGCCCTAATTAGGGAGCTATACATAATAATATTTGGCCTTTTCAGCTCTGGATAATAACGAGGATGAGCCGAGTGTAAATACACAAACCCTGCCCACATCGCGGGCCACATATTTTTTATTACTTTGCATAAAATCCTGATATAATTATAGATATGAAGATCCAGAGTGATTCAGTGCTCAAACTATCAGAGGGTGAATCAGTCGTGGATCACAGAGACATCTGATGCCCGAGGAGAGACCTCAATGCTTTATGATGATCATTCAGATATTAATTGTAAAAGAATTCATTTTAGATTTAATTTCATTAAACTTGTTTTCTATCAATTAGTATCTTTACAGGCACACGGCTGCCTTTTGTCGTCTTGTTTCAACCCTTTGAAACCCGAGCAAACTGATTTTATTTCCCTTAAAAATATGGGATGAAGGCTGTGAGCAACGAAAGAAGAAATGACCCAAAAACACGAGCAAGAAATTACAAAATATAAAAAACAGGAAATACATTTTAAAAAAAAGTTACAAAACAAAGAAAGAAGGAAACAACCTGGAAAGAGTGCTTAAAAATATAATAATGTTGTTTTAATATAAACCAGAGAGCTTTTTCCTTTTGTTATCAATTTTCTATATATATATATATTCTTTTTCAATTTGTGGGACATTTCTTACCAAGTTGCTCATTGCCTTTTTCCCCATGTTTTTGAAAGAACTCACACTAATTAGCTCAGAGTTCAAAGGTTCAGATACTTGTGAAAGGCGCCTGAAAGCAGCACAAGAAAAGGAATGTTGCTCCAAGTTTCAAAGGGTTAATCAAGCATAAAACCTCCACACTGTCTTCATGAGGTTGAAGAAGTATTCAGATCCTTCTCTGAAGTTACTGTGAAAATACTCCACTACAAGTAAAAGTCCTGCATTCAGAACCTTATTTAAATTAATAATACTACTCCATAGCCATTGGTAGCTTTGTCACCTTCTACCTATGCCAGTCCTCAATGCCTATGTGCAGTTTCACATAGATTGACCACGTCAGTGAGTAGAAAAACGTGGGACAGACAGAATGACTGACTGACAGAATGACACACTGACAGTTTCCCTGATTATGTACAGCATACCATACCATGACGTAGTCATACCAAACATTAGAAAACTCCAACATTGGTCCACAGAGGGAGCCACAGCGATCGGTCGCATTTTAGCCATTTTGAAGCATTTTTCTGTTGTTATAGCGCCACCCAGTTGCCAATTAGAGTTAAATTTCTCCAGTCACCTTGAGGCGTCCTGTTCTACATATCTACCAAGTTTAGTAAAAATCCATATGGCGATTAGGCCTAGATAAGAAATGAGCTCTCTAGCGCCCCCATTTTGTTTGATGGGGTCAATAATGGAGGGGTCCCCTCAGATTATGTGTGGTCATATGCCTACAAAGTTGCGTGGTGATGGGTGAAACCCTTGAGATGTTATACACCTTTATGTGATGAGCCACGCCCTCCGCAATATTCATTGCCTTATAGAAGCTCAGTTTTAGTAAGTTTTCCAACTTTTGCCAAGAGGGAACTTTAGATATTGGTCCCTAGATTATGTTCACCCAGTTTCATGCAGATCGCTCAAACTTCCTAGGAAGAGATCCATTTGAAGTGTTTTTCAAAAAATTCAAAATGGCGGAAAATCTATATAAGCGGAAGTTATGGGTTCTTGAGGCAAATGTGTTCCTCATGAGGAGAGGCATCTCTGTGCAAAGTTTCATGTCTCTACGACATACGGGCCATGAGATATGCCCATTCAAAGTTTGACATTTCAATGGGTTGCTATAGCGCCCCCCTTTGGCCAATTGATGTAATATTGCTTCATTGGCATCCTCCCATGACCCTCTACCACTGTGCCAAATTTCACATGGATTGACCAAGTCAGTGAGGAGAAAAACGTGGAACACACACACACACACACACACACACACAGTTTTCGTCATTATATAGTAAGATGTATCAGCAAAACGTACCTGAAGAACTTCAAGTAAAAGTACTGATACTGTAATGCAGTTTTCCTATCTGATGTTTTTGGATTAAAATTCCTGAATGTGTAAGTTACATTTTACTGTTGGATGTTGAGAGTTGTGCACATTTTAACTCCTGTGTAAAGCTGTGTTGCAGAAATATTTATTTTAGATACCTTAAAAAAAAATCAATATTATTTTAAAGCTCCAGTGTCAGATTAAGGGGGATATAATGGCAGAAATGGAATAGTATATTTCATATAAGTATAATAAGTTTGTTTTCTTTTGTGCATAATCACCTGAAAATAAGAATAGTTGTGTTTTTGTTACCTTAGAATGAGTCGTTTATATCTACGTAGTGAGCAGGTCACTGAACAAACCAAACACTGACTCTAGATAGGGACATTCACGTTGTCATGTCAGCCACCGTAGTTATCAGAGAGAAGAGACCCAGAAGTTATTGTAAAGAAACATTGTGATTTGGTTTATTAACTGTTGGGTAGTTTAATCTACAGCAATGCATCATGGTCTTTAAGATCATTATATGTCTGCGGCGTGGCTGTCCTGTGAGAACCACGTATCTCTAAAGAGTCAGAAAAACAGCCTGTTTTCAGCTTTGTGACGACTGTTGAGCAGATCCAGGAGGGTTTTAAAGAGTTTATTTAGCTGAAGAAGTAAAGACAGTAAAATGAGTCACTTCAGACAGACAGACAGACAGACTCACCTGAGGGTCAGACAGGTAAAGAGTCTCTGTAGGTGTTGTTGTCTCTTCGTCCTCTGAACACGAATCAAATCCGTCCTGGTTGTAATAAACTTCTGCAGCCTGAGGGTCCTCTGGGATGTCTGCACACACACACACACACACACACACACACACATACACACACACACACACTTGTCCATCACTTGTTCACTAGGTTATCTTTAATTTAAAGGTCCAGTGTAGGATTTAGGGGGATATATTGGCAGAAAGAAAATATAATCAACTGAGTCTCACTCCAAAGTCGTCCAATTCCGGCGCTTGGTCAGCACTGACAAAAAAAAGCTGTCTTGTCATGTCGCCATTTGCTGTTATTGTTTAATGGCGACCGGCAGCGTCAGGGGGAAAAGTGGCGGTACAACAACTAAAGTTAAGGAGGAAATGTCTAATGTCAACTTTCAGAAAGAGGTCCGGTGTTCACTTCCTGTAAGATTGTAAAGCCAAATCCTGTTCTTTGTTCCTAAACCCAACCACGTGTGTTGTTGAGGGATAAAAACGTCAATTCACAGTGTTGTACCGGCTTTTATTTTGAAAGAGACTGTATGCAAACTGTACATTTCCTGTGAAAACAGAAGTGTATTTTGAAAACAGACAATGCATGTAACAGGCTGAAGTTGACACGGCGTCCCAGAACGTCAACAACCAACACACCCAGGGTACCTTGGACGTCATATGTGGACGTGGAAAGTCCATGACCAAACGTGGACATGTGACGAGGTCACAGTGAGGATGTGTTGGCATAATATAAGTATGTTTTTCTTTAGTGTATTATCATCTTAAAATAGGAATCATCATGTTTTTGTCGCCTCAGAATGAGCCGTATATATCTCTGCAGTCCTCATCTGCACACCTCGCCATTTTGCACCGCCATGTTTCTACAGTAGCCCAGAACAGACAAACCAAACACTGGCTCTAAAATAGGACCGTTCATGTTTTCATGACGGCCACAGCGGCCCCTCTGACGAGCCAAACAGCGCAGTAGAAACACTGATCTGTGACCTCACTGCTCGATCTTGCACACTGCTCATTTTAAAATATCTCGTATCCAGTCAGACCCATACTACGCAGATGAGGATGTTTAATTCATGTGGCCCTCTGAGGGCCCGACAGAGTCTATTCTTCCCCCGTCAGCCAATCACACGGCTGGACTCAGACAGAGGGCGGGGCTCTGGGAGCAGACGCAACAGGGATTGAGAGCTGAATAAAACAAGTCCAAGACTCACATGTTGCTCAGGTCGTATCTGTTGTTATATTACATTACACTAAATGTCTCCAGACTTGGATGAGTTCAGTCAGTGCTCTACACGTGACATCAATTTGACTTGACGAGTGAAAGTAAGTGACTGGAAGCTGATTGGCTGAGCTGCAGCACCATGTGATGTCACACTGAGGCTCAGGTGTTGTGTCTGTTTGTGTTGAAGCTGAAAACATTTAGTGAGATCGTCGAGGCTGTTGAACATCACGCTAACAGTTTGTGTCTCGGAGGAGTTTCGTGTCTCGTGTTGAAGCTCCTGGAGGTTGGAAACAGTCTGAGGAGCAGAGAGCTGGAGGAGAGATCTAAAATAAGACGCTGACTGTCTGAAAATAATGTCGTCAGTGAAGTTTGTTCTTAAACTAGTCGTGTCTCTGTGGACACGCTCCTGGAGGATTTTATCATTAATATAAAACAAATGATAAAGATCTGTTTGAGGATATTATCCTGTGTAAAACAAAAAATGTTACGTTAGGACCACATCAAAAAGTGAGGACAATTTTAAAGGTGAGAACATGTAAGGAATGTCAGGACTGAGGACAATTTTGGGACATTTGTAGAAACTCAGGTGACATTTTTGTAGCATGACAACATTTTGATGAGCGAGGACAACACAATGGGAAGTGAAAACTATTTGGAAAGTTACGATGTTTTTGGACGATGTCAACACTGAAAAGTTTGTAAATGTTAGGCCATTTTTTCTTAATGTGAAAATAATTTTGGTGGAAATAAGTGCTTTATTTATCAAATGGAAAGATTTTGGAAAGGAAATAAAGTAATAACTAGGCCAGCGTTGCAAAGAAAATTTTGGAAAATTATATATAAGAAAATGGAGACACTTTGGGGAAATTGGGTAATTTTGGACATTTATGTAAAGTAAGAACATATCCAACAGCAGGTTATTTTTGAAAACTGAAGCCATTTAAAGGCAGGAGGACATTTTAAATATTTCATTTTTGTAAAGTGAGCACAGCTGGAAAGTGAGGACACTTCTGTAAATGAGGACGTTTTTAAATGGAGACATTTTGGGGGAAATTAGAAACTGGGGACGTTTTGGGAAATTTTGTGAAAATGAAGACATTTTGGAGAGCGAGGGTGTCTTTCAATGTTAGGACAGTTTTGGAAAATGAAGAAATTTTTCGAAAATTATAAATATTTTTGATAAATGGGGACACTGAAGAAATTGGAAAATTTGTGAAAAAGTTTGTAGAGTGAAGATCTTTTGGAAAGTGAGAACACTTTAGTGGTGTGAGGACATTTCCTAAGTTCACTCACATGAAGCTCAGCTTAAGTTCAATCAGGAAGACCTTTCTCGTGCTCACCCTTTCACATTTCTCCATCCCACTCTCACTACTCCCTCCAATCAGCTGACTGTGGGTGTTCACTCCTCTAGTTATCCAATCACACTTTGCCACGATCTCTCAGCCAATCAGGATGCCGCTGCAACATTTTAAACCTGCTCTCTCTCTTCTGCTGCTGTCAGCCATCATTTAGGCAGAATCTTCGCACCCTCCTCCACCCTGGTCACCTCCAGCCATCGTATCCTGAGTCCAGGACGAGTTCTCAAAGACTCATTTCTCTACTCATCCAGATCATCGGCACTTCTCTATCTTCCTCTCATCTCATCTCATCTTCATCACCTCTACCACCACCAGCGTCTAGACCCCGGGGGGGTTCCCTGTTCGACTATGGATTCATCACCCTCCTTAAATCAAACCATCTCTACAGGGTCTAATCGCCAAAGACTTTCCACATTCTTATTCATTTGTTCACATGTTAATAAATGTTCTTTTACCATAAAAACGTGTCTCTCCTGTTTGAACTGGAAAGTGAGGACATTTTTGTAAATGAGGACATTTTTTTCAAAGTGAAGACATTTTTAGTGGAAATGACGCTATTGAAAAATAAATTATTTAGAAAAGAGTGACACTGTCTGGACAGAGGATGTTTTTTAAAAGTGAGGACTTTTTGTAAAAATGAAAACATTTATGGGGAGCCAGGGCGTCTTTCCAAATTGGGATAGTTTTGAAAAGTGAAAACAATTTTGGAAAATTATAGATATTTTGGGCTAAATGGGAAAACCTGGCGGGAGAACTGAGTAATTTGGGGAGATAAAAACATTTTACACAGTCTTGAAATTTGTGTAGAGTGAGGACATATAACAAGTCACAAGTCAACAAAAAGGGAAGAGACTTTAGAGGCGTGAGGACATTTCTCAAAGTGAGCACAATTTTACAAAGTGAGGCTTTTTGGAAGCTGAAGACATTTCTGTAAAAAAATAAAATTAAAAAATAAAAAAAGGACATTTGTGGAAACCAGAGCATCTTTTCATCATGAAATGTTTCAAAGTGAAGACTCTTGTGCATCTTCTGTTAATTTAACACTGCGTGGGCGACCAAACTGGTTTCCCCTTTGTGGATTAATAAAGTCATCTAATCATTTCATGTTTTAAAGTGAGGACACATTTGAAAAGCAAAGATATTTTTTTAAAGCGAGGACATTTTGTGCGGCCATCTGTTTTAGGCTTCAGGTTTGTTCTGTGTTAACGGGGGTCCTCACAGGGATAGAAGCAGAAACTAATTGTGTTTTGTGTGTGAGAAAACGTGAAATTAAAGTCACTGAAAAACATTTCTAGCATGACGACTTAAAATTTTAATTTCTTCCCAAACTGAGCTTTTATTTTTCATTTGAGCATTTGTCTCTGAGCAACAGGAGAAACTCTGCTCTCAGGTTTCATCATGTGTCCCTGAGCAGTTTGATGCAATCAGACTTCTGTAAACTCAGTAATGAGCTAAAGCGCTCATCAGTGCTTCCCTCCGACTTTAAATCCATGTGGAGCTTCACTCAGAGCGTCTGTTTGTCTGTTTGTCAGAGTCTTGAACATGAACTCACCTGTTCACCTGTCGGACTCACTCAGTCACACAGAGCTGATCACATCAAACTCTGAACATGAATGTTAAATTAATTTTAGATGAGACGTTTGTTGTGACTGCTGGAGGGAGGAGAACAGACCGACCCTGTTTCTCAGAAATATAACAACATTAAATTAACTTTTGTTTTCATCATGTGAATCTATATTTCCTGTGTTTAAAGGCCCTCCAGGCTCCTCACAACTCACAGGAAAAAATTACATCTGCATCCTCAGAAAACTTAAAACAAGTAGCTGTTTTCAGTCCAATAACAGTTTAATAGAAAGTCTTTTTGTACTAAATATGAATTTATTTTGGAGCTCCCTGCAGGAGCGTCTGGCTGGCTTCTGTTCTCCAGCTGTGAGTTTCACACATTTAACGTCTCAACAAACTTGAAAGGATTCATTTCATAATCAAGCCTGTTAGATCTCACATCAGTGGAGCCCAAACTGTGGTCCTGGGACTCTGAGAGGCCTCCAGGGACTTTGAGAAGTCTCCAGGAGACTCTGAGGTCCCCAACGAAACATCAAACACTCTGATTTCACCTCATTTCAGATGTTTTTTTGCATCAGACTTGAAATTTAGACAAGAAAAAGTTTGGACAGGAAACAAATGAATCTGAGGACATTCACTCAAGTTCTGTACTATAGTAAGTGTTTCAGGTATACTAATTATAATACTACTTAATAATAATAGTAATACCTTGAGTATTTTCTTTTCGTGCCACTTTTGTGCTGATATTTTTACACACAATGATTTAAATTAAACTCCCAAACAGTTCATACAACTACAGTTAAAGAGCATTAGTCCATTAATCAGTTGGTCGAGTGACAGAAAATGAAAGTGAAACTATTAACACTTTTCATGTAGAAACTTTAAATGGTCCCAGCTTCACAAACCTATCCTGTGAAGAATGTCACAGTATATTGTGTTAGAACACTGTGAAGGTGTCACTATAATAGTAGTTTTAGTAAAAAATAAACATTTAGATTTTTTTTTCCTTCCCCCTTTTTTGGCGCCCCCTATGGATGACCTCGCCCTTAGCATTTGCCTATGTTGCCGATGCCACAGGTCAGCACTGGACACACCATCGATATCACCAGTCTATCACCAGTAACACTTTCTATAAAGACCACATCTATAATATATTATGAGGCCATTCATAGTGAATTATAATGCATTTATAATGCTCAATGACTGCGCTCGTATACACACATGATGCTTCCTAATGCACAATATCAACAGAAATAAAACATAATAGATGTGACCTATAATGAATTATAAGTAACTGAAGGGGCTTATGTTGATTATGAATACCTATACTCACCGATACACACCTCAACAATCTACTGTAGTGAGGACTCATAGTACAATAGTCCATGCAGTATCATAATTTATCATTGTATGTGTTCAGTAAAATGAAGTACATATTGATGCATCAATAATAATGCATGCTTCATTATAAAGTCTCACTGTTGGGGTTCAGTAAGATGTGATGCAGTTTCATATATTTAAAAGAAACTATGAGTCATCACAAGTGATAAATGCCTATTGCACACTGGAATACCTTGAAAAGACTAAAGTATGACACCCGCTCATATGTCTAAAGACAATGTGTCATGAGTCAGAGAGCTTTTAGTCACAGAATAAGATTTTGCCAAGACTGGGGATCTGACAGAGTCACTATCTGTGAGACTGTTAGCTTCAAAAAGGAAAATTAAAGTGGACATGTTTTTGTTGCCTCAAAATCTCCAGGGAGTAGTATGCTTTATGATTTAGTTAGCTCGCTAGCTAAGTAGCCTACCCATCCCAAACAAAGTTAGCCTGCTTGTAAGCTAACGTTAGCTACTTGAATGTTTGCTATTAGCCTGCAAGCAAAGCGTACATTTTAGCTGAAGATTTCTAGCTTCACTCATGTGAATGGTTACAAGATGTGATTTTTTAAAGCTATTAATCTTAAGTTGGAACATATGGTTAGCTCGTAGGCTAACAGCAAACATTTCAGTAGCTAGCGTTAGCTTGTGAATAGCCTCTACGGTGGTTAGCTTTCTAGCTATAGCATACTTAGGCCCTGATCACACCGAGAGTGTTTAGCAGCTTGTGGCAGCTTTTTGTGGTTGTTTTTAATGAGAATGAAGCTTTTTGCTCACTGTTTTGCGTTGTGATGTGCGCTCTAGGCGCCTGGCCTCTGAAGCCATTTTTGGTCAAAAAAGCTCTTAATCTGCCTGGAGCCGCAAAACATATTCACACCTTATAATGAAGGGAACAGTAAGTCGGGGCGGCGGCAGTAGCTCAGTCCATAGGGACTTGGGTTGGGAACCGGAGGGTCGCCTGTTCAAGTCCCCGTCCGGACCAAAATATGGAGCGTGGACTGGTAGCTGGAGAGGTGCCAGTTCACCTCCTGGGCACTGCCAAGGTGCCCCTGAGCAAGGCACCGAACCCCCCAACCGCTCGGAGCGCCTGTCATGGGCAGCCCTGACATCTCTCCACTTAGTGCATGTATAGGTCCAGTTTGTGCATGTGTGTGTTCGGACCTGTGTGTAATTGACAACAGAGTGAAAAATTGAATTTCCCCTCGGGGATGAATAAAGTATATAAAATTAAAATTAAATAAAAAATTAAATTAAATTAAATTAAAGTCAGGTGTAAATGAACCTTTATTAATATGTTGTACAACGAGGTGGCTCCTCCGCTGTGGGCCTAGAGTTGCCACCTGTCCCGTTTTTCCCAGAATTGTTCTCTTTTTTCATCAGCTGTCCCGGGAAAAAAAAAATCTCTCCCGGGACACAATTTGTCCCGTTTTTTGGGGAAAATGCAGCAGCAGCAGGCCAAGGAGTCCATCCAGAACGACGCATAGTGCGTCCAAATTCACACCTGTTCTTCTCTATGGTTTTTCTCCGCAACCGTGCGTCATAGCGAGAAGCCACGCATATCACGTGAAACAGCGGAATCGTAGCTTTCCGAATGTTTTCACAGCGAAAAAAAATGATAAAGTTACACTAAAATGATGTATAACAGAGCTTTCATACAGCTTTGCACACACATTACTCTTGGATGGATTACTCGCGAATGCAGCATCGCACAGAAATGCCACGCATATCACATGAAAGCGCAGGAGCAGAGCTTTCCAATGATACCACACACATCATTGTGCTGTCATCCCATCACGCTATAAATACAGATCAATTGTCTACCAAATAAAATCCTGTCGAATTTCTTTACAATCCATTATACAGATCTTGTTATCAGTCACTTCATATAGTGAGGAATATCGTATCTTACCACGTCTTAGGCTTGCGTGTGTTTCTCCCTGTCTATCCACATTTGTAGTCCAGCTTTCAAGATGCAAATATCTCCATATTGTCCAGTTGACACTCCATCAAACTTTGTATGACAAGACCAGCCACTTCACCTTTGCACACCCAGACAACTGCAGCCTAATCATGCATGCCTGACAGGGCCGTAGACACCATACACATTGAGGGGGACACGTGCCCCCCCCCCCCCCCCCTTTTTAACTGCAAACAAAGTGGCAAATATTATCTTGGAGGACATCATTGCACTTGGGTGACTATTTTTCTATGATCTTAGATGTAAATATTGCATGTTTCTTTCAGATAAAACACATTTTTGACTTGTGAATGAGTCAATGGAATTTCTAGCAATAATGAAAAAATACTGGCAATCATGTCCGTCTGGCACAAACCACATGTTTTGGACAGCTGTGAAGTGACAGAATGTCCCAGCATCATGGTTCTTATGTTGCCAGATTCCAGAGAGTCTCCCCTCTTCATATATGGCAGAATATGTCAACTTCCAACTTGCTATGCTGAGATACATGTAAAAATGTAAGAATTTAGTCACACAGATTTGTTTTTTTTCATTGAAATAAAAATTAATATAAAATACAGGCACATAGAAGGACATGGAATGATGGCAAATCTGGTCTCCTATGTCCGAATTTCATGTTCATTGGTCAGTCTGAACTAGTAATAATGGCCGAGCCCTCCGCCTCAAACATTTGGTCGAGTGTCCCTTTTTTTCACAAATCCAAGGTGGCAACCCTATGTGGGCCATTTGACTGTTTGGTACTTAAACTTTGCAGGGTTGGCAGTAAAAGCAAACAAATATGTCCACGCACTGTTAAATTTTCTACTGTCCTTCAAGACTTATTTTGATCTAGAATCCATAGCTAGCTTAGCTAGGAAGATCTGAGACAAGCCATGGCTATTGAGGTTGGCAAATTTTAAAGGAAAGGTGATAGGCCATATGACGCACATTCAGTTGTGTAAAAACTTTTTTTTTAAATTCTGTGAATAAGCTACATTTTACAATGCAGAATATAAGAATCACTTTAGGCCCACAACAGTGGAAAAAAATTAAAAGTTAGCTATTATTAATCTCGATATAATTTTTTGCCAAAGCCACAGGGAGCCACTGGAGAGGGGCTCCAGAGCCACAGGTTACCTACCTCTGCTCTATCACCTATCACTTCACCTCAAACACTCAGACAACACAGCCATTATTGTCAAACTCACATATAACCCCTCTGCTATGGACCATCACAACATGGCAAACATGAAATAATAACTGGTCCTCCGTCACCTCAGCATCAGTGGCAATTGCTCTAAGACTGCAAGGGAAGCTCAGCTTCCCCTAAAATGTCAAAAAATAAGTGATCAAATATGTACTGTTGTCTTTACATTTCAATGACTAAATATGCGCCAGAACGCATTCAACTTTTGTTCAGAATCAGCTACTTATCACAGGTCACTGACGCGACTTTCTTCTCATTCATTCCCGTAGCGTCACAGTGCATTAAACAGTGGAAGTTCAGCGTCCAAAGATTTCAGTGGGGAAGCATAGAGTGGGTTGTTCCACTGCAGCGAAACTACACAGTCATTGGATAAATGCTCAGTTTTGTCCCGCCCATCGGACGCTCAGCGTCTCTGGGGGTCTGTGGGGCAGTGGGCTGGCCTCGGCTGGACTGGACGCTGGGCTTCGGCATGATGATTGGATGATCTGTCTGAGGCTGAATCCCTTTTTGATTGACAGCGAAATGAGCGAATCAGCGATCTTGAAATATAAACCACCACCGGAGCATTTTTCAAGTTTCATTCCATTGTTCCGAGTTGATCTGGAGACTTTTCCAATCCTCTTAGTGACTTTTTCTTTGTTAAAAACGATTAGCGACAAATCTAGCATCTTTTTCTGGTGTTAATGGAGACTCTGACTTCTGTCACTCTGCAGTTACTGTCCCCAACGAGCAGCGGGTGCTGCTGTGAGCCCCTCCACCGTCCCAAAGCGCTCACAGGCGGTCACACTAGCCTCGTGCAGCAGCCCCACAGGGTAGAATTTACGTATAAATAAACAGACACATTTTATGATGTAGGCCGAAAATGAGCTTCCCCTCCTTGAAAGACCAGCAGCCGCCACTGCTCAGCATCCCAATCCAATCAATAACCAAAGAGTTTAATGGCTGACAGTTAAAAATATCTCAGAGAGACAATGGACAATAGACTCAGCTTCAACCAGCACACTAATAACATCCATCAAAGGAGCCACCAAAGACTAACAGGCATCGCTGACCTTACTGGACTCTATGTTGACCCCAATCTCCTCCTATTGCTGTAGCAGAGCATCATTCAGCCCGTCCTCCTGCTGTTCCACCTGCTTCTTTAACATGTTATCTCTTACTAATCACATCAAAATCCCAGCACAATCATAACTGGCCTCCTCACACCCAACATTACAGCGCTAAAGAACTGGTCCACTGCACACAGTACAACGTCAACAGGACAGGACATGACTCACTCGTCAGTCACCACCTCTAACGGCCCAGTGATGGGCAGACCAACTCTTTTCACAGTCGGTTCCTGCGAGCTGATTCATTTCCAGTTTGGATATTTTTTGTAAAAAATGACATCAGTCTCTCCATAACTTGTAAATATTTTACAATTAGGGAATGTAAGAAGCACTTCAGGCAAACAACAATGAAAAATGAAGACTAAAAAAAATTAAAAAGACTTTTTCATTTCCATATAATTGTTTTGTCAAAGAGCCAAATGTGGCTCCAGAGACTCAGGTTGCCTTCCCCCTGGACCATACGCTTCCAAACCCTGCGTCACCAACTCCATTATCATTTGCCAAAACCTAATACACACACAGTGAAGGTGGCAGCAACCACACACTGCACAGATGGAGTGTGTGTAGCACATAAAAACACAACTCTACTCCACCTATGTGACGTTTCGTGTCCTTGCCACATGTAATTCAGCCGATAATGTGCAGTGTGTCCGTCACTGTATGTTGCTACCGTGTGCTGTTGTCTGATGTGTACGCTGCTGTGGAAGGAAAAAGGGGACAATAAAGGAACAATGAAGTCTGGAGTCTAAGAGTCTGAGCCATCCGTCACAAGTGACACCAGTTTTAATGAGATTCATGGCTTATGGCCTTTTTAATACCCGACAGCTCCTGGAGGATTTTCTAGATAAACACCTGATTGAGTTGCTTGAACTCGGAAATCTCCGGAGAGTTTTTCTGCCTCAGATCAGCTGTAAATTTCATTAGTTTCGGCTTGCTGGCTGCTAAGTTGATTCAGCGACAGAGAACATGACAGTTCATATTAATCCGAAGACAAATCATATCTGTAAACTGATGAAAGTTATCAGGATTTATTAAATCAGTGTGATGAGACACATTAAGTGTAATTCACTGTCCAGTGTCAGGAGCTGATCTGAGCTTCAGGATCAGGACAGGTTTCATTTAATCATCAGGAAGTTCTGATCACGAGGATGTGATGTTAATGAGACTCGTGATGATGCTCTAATGAAAGTTCAGTCGGGAAGACGATGCTTATGTCTTTAAACTATTTTTCATAACATCTACCACTCACTCGTTGCGCGCATCCTCACTCATTTCTTTCTGTCATTATCGGGGCTGTCAATTGTGACATCAGCTGTTCTGTCAGCTGATCACAGTTAACCAACAGAACAGCGATGCATCCTCTCTGTTAGCCTATCATCTTACTGCTTCTTGTTTTGAATATGGTTCTCTTTCATGCAGCAGTTGTGCTCAATCTCCACCTCCCCATCATCGCAGTGTCCTCGCAGATTCATCAGCCTTCAGTCTCAGAGTCATCAGCCACCATGAGCACCAGTGTCTAGATTGATCTTGCTCGATTGCAAATCAAGGCGCCAAAGTCTTTCTGTAAATTCATCTTTATCATATGATCTGTTGATCTGTTCACCTCCACTCTGTATTAAACAATCATCTTTATTTCATTCACCTGGTCTCTCCTGATTGAAATAAAGGAGTGCGTCAGAGTTGCAAAGTGAGGACAACTTTAAAAGGTGAGAACATTTTGAGGGACGTGAGGACATCAAAGGATTGTCAGGACCTTTTCCTTAATGAGGACAAGTTTAGACCATTGTGACATTTGTAGAAAGTGAAGTGACATTTCTGTAGAGTGACAACATGTGATGAGCGAGGACGATTTAATTGGAAGACAATTTTTTTTTTACAAAGTTAAGATGTTTTTGGATGAAGTTAACAGTTCTGTGAAAATGATTAACATTTGGAAAGTAATTTTTTTTCAAAGTGAGGACATTTTAGAGGAAATAAGGGCTTTTTTTTAATGAATGAGAAAGTTTTCTGAGCAGAAAATTACTTTTGGAAACAGGGTATTTTATCAGAAGTGTAAGAGAAGATAAACATTTCCTTTTTCATTTTTAACTGTATCCATTACCATGTAGTAAAAATAAACTATGACACTGAATGTGATGATGTTTTTCTCACCGTGCAGCTCTGACTCTGACGTCTCGCTGTCATCCTGCTCCATGATTGGCTGCGACCCTCCTGGTGACTGGTGGTCCTGGATGCTGATTGGCTGACCGTGACAGGCTCCATCCTCTCTGCTCTCCTGTTGTTTGGAGGAAAAGAGCTAATTGACTCGTTTTAAGTGAAACCCAGCGGAGTTCAGCTCACTTCAAACGTCCACAGACTCAGAGAGAGGAGAGAGTGAGAACTGGAAACATTCAGAGACGTTTCAGCTGTTCAGGACTAATTAACCTGCCAGAGGATTAATTCAACAGAAATCCATGAAGAGAAGCAGCCTGTGGTCTGCAGGTCGACAATATGACACAAACACAGGGGTGGGAGGCAATTTAGTGCATTTACTGTACTGTTATGTAGTTTACGAGAGTATTTTCATCTAATGCAACTGTATCTTTCTCCTCCACTACATCTAGTAAATATTGTACTTTTTACTGCACTGCATCAGTAGGCTAATATTAATCCAAAAACTATTACTTACATTTTGCATTTTACTGTACTATCAAGTTGTAGTGGAGTGTTTTCACAGTGTGAGATTAGTATTTTAACATCAATAAAGAATCTGCATACGTCCTCCTCTTCTGTATAAATGTGTAACTGTGCTTAAAGTCAGTGAATTTATATTTTCTTACGTTCAGAACATCCAGGCTGACTTTTTCAAAATGGCGGCTCCTCAGTTCTCTCCTGCGAGTGTGAACCTCCTTGTATTTCTCCTCAGCCAGTTTCCTGCAGAGACACAAACCAACAATGTTAGTAAACAGAAGGATGTTTTTTGGTGGGCGGGGCTTAGCTGGAGGCAAAACAATTCTCCACAGACATTAGTGATCACTGACCAACGGGACCAGACTGGCCGACCCGTATGCTCTCACTCAGTGGATGGATGATGTCACAGGAAGCCAATCTTACAAAGGAGGACCACACTTGTTTGTTTTGCTATGGAAGCTAACGTTAGCTAATGTGCTAAAAAGTTAGCGTTGCAGAGAAATCCAATCTTCCTCTTAATCCCTCCCCAGTTTCTGATGAGGTGGACATGATAACCCTTAATACACATAACCTTATTCATCCCTACAACAGGAAATACTTTTTCCCTAACCTGATATGAAGTGTGCGCTGCACATGTGAGCATTTTTGATGATGGCCTCCGTCCAGTCCTTTGGTCTTATCACATTTAACCATAGTTGTCTTTGTTTTTGTTGACGGGCAGTGGCGGCTGGTTTTGAGCCATGACTCCTTCTATTCTGGCTCCCAATAACACAACAAGACAAACACATTTTAACACTCCATTGTGTCCTTTAAGAATCCACATGTGTTCGTATTGAGCTCCAGCAGGGCTGCAGACAGACTCTCACCACCCACCAAGTCTGTTACACTCTTTTTATCCACGTCCTTTGAAGCTGGGTGGAAAAATACCGCAATTTACATAAAAACCAAAACAAGGACATTCATCAGGGACACCCCAAAGAATGTTGCATACAGCACATAGAGAGACCCAGAAGAAGTATTTTGATCTTCGTCCTGCGCTCGGAGGGCAAGGAGCTCCTGGGCCTCACTGCTTTCACCATTTGCAGACATTTACCACCACTGTTCTTCTTCATTGAGTTAGCTGCTAACTGCTATCGGCTACTTTTTAAATCTCTCTTGGTGGGTCAAACACATAACACGTCGTCAAAACGTCACACCTGTCCTACCCTACCAGCTGTCCTGTTTATACAGACACCATTTCGGCGCTCTTACCACCTCCTATAGCGGCTTAAAGATGAGACCACTCTGTCCCCCCATTCCGCAATCGTACCTCATATGCAGCAGAGCGAGGCGGCATAACGGTAATGTGAAAGGGGCTTACGTGTAAAAGTCTGGCGACCTGTCCATGGTGAACCCTGAATAGGATGATGGTCACAGATAACGGATGAATGTAAGACAGTTATTGATGAATTAAAGCTGTAGTTGGTAACATTACTGACACTGTCACAATATTCACGCAGCACTAAATGAGACAGAAAAAATCTGTCATGGTGTTACCACACATGAACAAAAACAACCAATCAGAGCTGCAGAGTCTCTAAGGGGGCGTACACATGCTGCGTCTTTAACAGTCCACGAAAGCACTGCTCTGGCATTTGAGCGCGTCTGTATCACATCTACACTGAAAACAATGACTGCAGCAATTCGCAGCAAAAAATGCGGCATGTGCACGGCCCCTAACGCAGCTGTCACTCATATGGATGTTGAAATATCACAGCGCTGACCCTTCCAAGAAGGTGGTCGAAGAAATGACAGAGGGCGGTTGTGTTCATGCTGTCCAAAAACTGACAGCCACCGATAGGACTTGCAAATTCCACTTCGTTCCACCTCCATATTTTGATGTGATAAATGACATGTTGGGGTACGTTAACCAGAAAACATTTGGCTTTATGGACACAAAATATTAGTCATGAAACAGCTCAGTAGGAATATCGTCTTTTACAGAACAAAACTATAATATTTTGTGCATGTAAACGCAGCTACGAGGAGACATTTTAAACCGACTGGATGTCAGTGAGGGCGACTGTTACAGATTTTGTTGAACTGTGCTCACAGCTGGAAACTTCCCGCACTGTTTCATTGTTTTGTTTCAGGTTTTATTTTTATTTTTTCTTGTCTTATTTAAAAACCTCTCTGTATCCTGTGCTGATTTATTTTTGGCCGGGCTACAGCTTAATTAAATGAACTGAAGGTCGACACACGAGCGTTAGTGTATGTGACTGATTTCCATCCTGCTAATTCTGCGTCCTCCTGTGGGACAGTGAACGCAGCAGCCTGCTGTTATGCAAACAGCTTCTCTATAATATGAATGCATGATTATGATTCTGCAGAACAACTAACAGAAACAGCAGCTCTGATGTTATTCATGTTTATTCATTGAATAAAAAATATTATTTGTGGAATCATGAAAAACTTTATCTTAATAAGCAAAACAATTCTTCTTCTCTACTTCCCTTATTTTCTATTTAAGCTGTATTTTAGGTTGAAAGAGTCAGTTGTCTGATATCAGCCTGAAGAAGAAGAAGTCACACTGACAGTTTCCACCTGGTGTTAACATGTGATCTGTACCTGGATCAGTCACACATTACTGCAGGTGTAAATGACCCGTGGATCAGATTGTATCATCAGATACAGATCACATGTTAATACCAGGTGGAGCTAAGGTGTCACTAACAAATCAGGATTTTATTTACCGCACAAACGTCTATTTCTGTGTCTCCCTCATGTCTGTTCTGTTCTTTCAGCTACAAAAGACATTAATTAGTGTTATTTGTCACCTTGTGTGGCGCCCTGACGCTGCAGCAGATCTATAATCAGTATTGGAGCAGCAGGCATCAGGTGTTTCTTTTAAACTGGCAATTATTTCCACGCGTCCTGAGATGCTGTGTGTCAGGAGTAATTAACATGTAATGGCAGTAATCTTCTCTAAACGATGCTGGAGCTCCTGTTCGGAGAGCAAACTTTCTCCATAGTCACGTCTTAAGTTTCCAGAAGTGCCTTTCATGTCGCCCACCTGGAGAATTTAGCCAACATTCAGACACTGTCATATTTTGTTGCACACTAGTTTTGTGTGTCTCAGCATGAGCCTGAAAGGGCCAGATCTGTGTGAGCAAAACATCAAACCAGTTAACAGCCGTCTGAGATACTGATCTCCTCGTGCATGTCCTGGACCAAAACGTCCTGTAGCGCCCTGGTTTGGTTCACTGGACGCACTGAGCGTCTCATTTTCTTGCAATCCTGTTATTTTCTCAATAAGTCTCTTCAAAGAAGCACAAATGCAGATAGAAAACAAACAGCTGTCAGAAGGATCTATAATGTCCTGCTTTGGAAGATATGATGTCACTAAACAAACCTGTTGCAGGATAGCATCTGGTTACCATGGAGATCTGAAAAATATCACAACTCTTTAATTTCTGTCAAGCAGCATTTATCCAAAGTGTCGAGCACCCTTTCATTAATCAGGCTACATGTCTCCTTTGTGCCGACAACACAGCAGGCAGAACGACGGCAGGGAGGAAAGAAAACTCACATTTTCAGATGGCGAGCTACAGTCCTGACCGACACGGTGCACTAAAGACACTAAACAGGCACTAGACAAAAAACTTCAAACAGTCTGGGTGTGACACCCCTTCAGTTACCACCAACTCTCTGAAGACTCCATTTTAGTTGTGTGTAGCTGTTCGCGCCATATCTTTTTTTATATGGACTGGGGCGGCTGTGGCTCAGAGGTAGAGCGAGTCGTCCACTAATCAGAAGACTGATGATTCGATCCCTGGCTCCTTCAGTCCACATGTCAAAGTATCCTTGGACAAGATGCTGAACCTCAAATGGCCAGACGGCTGTTTCATCAGTGTGTGAATGGTTAATAAGCAGCAGGTGGCACCATGTACGGTCGCCTTGGCCACCAGTGTGTGACTGTGTGTGTGTGACATGTAGTATGGAAAGTGCTTTGAGTGGTCAGCTGACTAGAAAAGCACAATATAAGTCCACTTACCATTTTGCCATGAGGCTCATGTGCATAGAGAGGGGCTAATTTTGCACCAAGTGATTTCATGTAACCTAATTCAAACATGTGTAAACAGCACAGGAGCAGCAAGACGCTGTTTGCTTGGCAGCACAGTGTGGGGTGCAATTAACCCTTTGTGGTTGCTCTGACAGTTACTCAGTTTGTTGTCATATCTGAGCAGATTTTGTGACTGCAAATAGTCGCTCAAACCTTTTGAGAATTCGCCCCTCAGAGCTTCATGTTCTCTTTCAACCATCAGCGTTGTGTGAATGGCGCCATGTTGAAGTCGTGTATCAGATATAAAGTCCTGCTGTCGTCTCGTCCTCTAATCTGATCACCATCTGATTGAATCAGCTCAGAGTTCAGACCTGACGACTCTCTGATGAGTCACAGCTGAGTCACACTTTATTACCCAGAAACCAACAGGTCCAACAGCCGCTCAGCGTCACGAAACTCAATTAACACGACAGCTCAGAGGGACCGAAGAAGAAGAGTCTGTCTGAGTCAATCAGCCCATTTTCACACTGTTGCTTCACTCACACTTCCTGAACACACACCAATTACATTTACTCAAGTACTTTCACTTTACTCTGAGTATTTAATTTTCTGCTACATCATACTTCTACTCGTCTACATCAGCAGTAAATATTGTACTTTTTACTGCACTACATTTGTCTGACAGATTTAGTCCCTTCAGATTCAGATTACTGACACAAAATATAATCAACTAAACTGGCAACTGAGAGTTCAACACATAAATCAGCAGAGGTGGAGGAAGTATTCAGATCCTTCACTCAGGTAAAAGTGCCAATACCACTGTGAAAATACATACGTACGTACATATCTCTAGAAATTCAGAATAACAGCTTGTTTTCAGCTTTGTGACGACGACTTTTCAGCTGATCCAGGAGAGGTTTTAAAGACTTTATGTAGCTTAAGAGGGAGAATTTTCTCAACTCATGATCACAAACACTCAACATCAACACATCTGGAGATACATGGTTTTCACTGGACAGGAAGGGGATGAAAAGTAATTAAAGCTGTCAGACAAATGTGGTGCAGTAAAAGTACCACAGTTACCTCTGAGATGAAGAGGAGGAGTCTGCAGATGCATAAAATGGAAATACTCAAGCAAAGTACAAGTGAGACGAGTGCGTGTGTGTGTGTGTGTGTGTGTGGGTGTGTGTGTGTGTGTGTGTGTGTGTGTGTTACCTGAGTCGCTTTGCCTTCTCGTCAGCAGCCTCCAGTTTTCGCAGCCTCATTCTCTCTCTTGGCGTCATCTTGTCAACCTCTGACCTCTCCATTAGTGTCTGTAGGTGAACCTTTGTCTGCCTGCTGACACACACACACACACACACACACACACACACACACACGTCAGTCATCTAAAAATGTCCAATAACCTTGCATAATTCACAAAATATGGACAGCAACTGTATTCACCAAAGCACTGTACTTCATAGGGTTGAGCCAAATACTTGGATGAAATGAGTATCTGGTACAGATGATGTACGAGTATCACACGAGTGATATGTGTCATCATCTGAACTTGTTCCTTGTTTTGGTAGCAATCTGTTACTCCTGTGCTACAACATGATCTGAAGCTCGGTTCTGAGGCTGTTCTGTAAATGCTTTTCTTGGAAGTAGTAAATATCACAACTTCTGGTCAATCCATTTAAATTTCAGGCTCAAAATAACAACTTCTGATGACGACGACGATGAAAACATCAAAATCCAGCACTTGGGCAGTGACTTGCAGCATCAGAAACCAGCAAAAAAAGGCGTCCTTTAACGTCGGCATGATACGCGGCTGGTTGCCGCTATACTTCAACGGCACCCGGGAGCATCAGGGGAAACGCAGCGGGACAAGAACAAAAGTTAAGGCAGCAAAAGTCAGAGTGGGGCGAGCGAGGGGTGGGAGATGAGTCCAACAAACTTTCACCTGAGAGAGCTGTGTTCACTTCCTGTAAGATTCTAAAGCCAAACCCTGTTCTTTTTTTCCTAAACCCAACCATGTGTTTGTTGAAGGAAAAAAAAGGTCAATTTGCAGTGCTTTTATTTTGAAAGAGACTGTATGCAAACTGTACATTTCCTGTGAAAACAGAAGTGTATTTTGAAAACAGACAATGCATGTAACAGGCTGAAGTTGACACGGCGTCCCAGAACGACAACAACCAACACACACAGGGTACCTTGGACGTCATATGTGGACATGTGACGAGGTCACAGTGAGGATGTGTTGCAGAAGGCCCAACCCACTTCTGGCATAAACTCCAAGTGCAGATACAGATAATGGCGTACTCGCTCATCCCTGGTGCTTTCAATTCAGTTCAGTTCAGTTCTGCTTTACTGTCATTTCGTCGTACATTTGTTGTGCAGAGCAGAATGAAAGTTTCTCGGCAGTCTCAGGTGCAAAATACAGAAATAAATATCATCATGAGAGGACACGAACACTAAAACCACCCTTCAGCATTCAAACCACTATAAAAACAAACAGTAGTGATAAAATCAAACACTAAAAACAAACAGTCCGTGAAAGCAATGCAAAAAAATAACATCATTAAAAAGTACTGGTACAGGTGTAAAGATAAAATGTGCCATGTGACGTGTACTAATTAAATTAAGTGTCCAGGACAGATAATGGGGACAAAGTGCAAATCAAATCTCAGCAGCAGAGTCAGGTGGATTCAGCAGCCTGACAGTCTGAGGGAGGAAGCTGTTTATCAGTCCTGTGGTCCTCCTGCACTGTTTGTCTGATGGCAGAGGATCAAAGAGTTTGTGGAGGGGGCGTGACGGATCTTTGACAGTGTTCAGCTCCTTCTGAAGGCGTCGACTCTGAACAGGTCCTGCACAGAGCGTAGGGGGACTCCAGTGAGCTCCTCGGCTCCCCTGACTCCCCTCTGTAAGGCCTCTGTGTCTGCAAAATAACAGCTGGAGGACCAGGTGGTGATGCAGCATGTCAGCACACTCTCAACTGTGGCTCTGTAGAGTGTAGTGAGAATGTTTGGAGAACGTGACGCTCGTTTTAATGTCCTGAGAAAGTTGAGTCTCTGCTGGGTCCGTCTGATCCCAGTGGAGCTCAGTGACCAAGTGTTCCAAGTCACTTGCACTGTACTTGAGGATTTGAATTTTCTCTATACTTTTTTACTCTATTATGTTTATTTGACCAATACGATATACACTTACTGGCCACTTTATTAGGTACACCTGTTCAAATGCTCATTACAAATTGCTAATTATGCTGATCAAACGGAGCATCAGAATGATGAAGAAAGGTGATTGAAGTGACTTTGAACGTGGCATGGTTGTTGGTGCCAGACGGGCTGGTCTGAGTATTTACTGGGATTTTCAGCACAACCATCTCTAGGGTTTACAGAGGATGGTCCCAAAAAGAGCAAATATCCAGTGAGCCAAAATGCCTTGTTGATGCCAGAGGTCAGAGGAGAATGGCCAGACTGGTTCAAGATGATAGAAAGGCAACAGGAAGTCAAATAAGCACTGGTTCCAACCAAGGTGTGCAGAAGAGCATCTCTGAAGCAACAACACCTTGTCCAACCTTGAAGCAGATGGGCTACAGCAGCAGAAGACCACACCAGGTGCCACTCCTGTCAGCTAACAACAGGAAACTGAGGCTACAATTCACCAAAACTGGACAATAGAAGATTGGAAAAACCACATTCAGATGGAAGCATGGATCCATCCTGCCTTGTATCAACGCTTCAGGCTGCTGCTGGTGGTGTAATGGTGTGGGGGAGATTTTCTTAGTACCAACTGAGCATGGTTTAAACACCACAGCCTACCTGAGTATTGTTGCTGAGCGTGTCCATCCCTTTATGACCACAGTGTACCCATCTTCTGATGGCTACTTCCAGCAGGATAACGCACCATGTCACAAAGCTCACATCATCTCAAACATGACAATGAGTTCACTGTACTCCAATGGCCTCCACAGTCACCAGATCTCAGTCCAATAGAGCACCTTTGGGATGTGCTGGAACGGGAGATTCTCATCATGGATCAACTGTGTGATGTCATCATGTCAATATGGACCAACATCTCTGAGGAATGTTTCCAGCACCTTGTTGAATCTGTGACACCAAGAATTAAAAAGGGGGTCCAACCTGGTACCAGCAAGGTGTACCTAATAAAGTGGCCAATTGATTTAATTACCAGTTACTTTACAATAAGCACTTTAAGCTCTACAAATAAAGTTATTATTATTATCATTATCCACCTGTGTTAACTGTCCCCCCTCTCTTATTCTCAGTCAACGTGGCCGCCTGCTCGTACAGAGGAAGTGTCTCACCTGTGTTCTTAAAACCAACCTGCCTGTGTGTGTGTGTGTGTGTGTGCAGCAGACCCAGCAGCAGACAACAATCTGTGAGCAATAACACAATAATTGTGTTTTGATCAGGCTGATTAAACAATTAGAAGCTTCCTCTCTCTTCATACGTCGTGTTAGCTTGTATTTCTGTCTGAATCTTCATTGATCTGGAAACAACACGGTGAAGTCATCGACAGCAAACATATTTAGCAGGTCAGTGGGAATCGAAAAGCTGTTTTCTGCATCGCTGCCGAGATTCAGACCGGCAGAGCAACACAAGTAAATATGACATAAACTCTTAACCTGGACGTCTGTAGGAGGGTCAGAGGAACCCTCCCCCTGGATTTTTTAATTAACAAGCTCTGCTCTGATTTTTTTATGCACTTATTTACATTCATAATAAATGTCTTTATCGTTGAAGAATTGAAACGTGTACCTCAAAAACTGCTGTGATGTAAAAAAATATGTGTGTGTCATCACTCAGGGCAGAAACACACACACACACACACACACTCCGACACACACACACAGTTATATTACAAGGACGAGCTCACATTTAAACACATTACGTTTTCGTCGAGCTCCACATTAGCTGACAGTGATGAATTATTTTTGGGCCCACACTCCAGACACTCAGGGTTAAGCCCTGACAAAATGACCTGACGACACCGATGCCCGTAACCATAGCAACTGACTCTGTCAGGGGGGTGCACCGCGAGAGGGGAGAGAGAGGGAGAGACGCTGTGCTGCTGCCGGAGGAGTCGCTGACTGAGTTTACTCTGAGCGGGGGTCGCTGTTAGAGTCTGAATGTCACTGAGTTGGCAGGAGTGTGTGTGTGTGTGTGTGTGTGTGGGCATGCTTCTGTTTGAATTAAACAATCTATATTTTGGGTTTGCGGGGGGGGGGGGGGGCATCCCGCGGGTCTGGTGAGCAGTACTGAAGATGGATGAGCTGACAGCGAGTGGTGTGTCCACACACACACACAACTGATTAACACTTGGACACATCTCACTGCTCTAATTATAGCAACCACTCACTGAAGAGCGTGTGTGTGTGTGTGTGTGTGTGTGTGTTTGAGAGAGTAGGGACAAAGAAGCATAATGAAGAGGAGGAATGCGCAGAAGAAAATAGGAAGGAGGCAAGAAAAGGCAGAAAGATTAAGATAAAAGAAAAAGAAAGATGAGGAGGAAGAGGAGGAGGAGGAGGAGGAAGCTGAGAAGTAAAAGAAGAAAAACAGAAGGCAATGAATGAGAGGAAAAAAGGAGAGGAAAACTGGAAAACAGGAGGAACAGGAGAAGGTAGAATAAGAGGGGGAGGTGAGTAACATCAAAAAGAAGGAACAGGAGAAAGAGGAAGATGAGGAGGACGAAGAACAAGAAGAAGGCGAGAGAAAGAAAGTGTGAGGAAGAGCAACAGTGGCTGGAAAAGGAGGTCAAAGAAAAAGAAGAGGGGAAATTAGTGGGGGGTGATGAAGGAGGGAGAAGAGAGGAGAGAAAAGAGGAAAGAGGAAAAATTAGGTGGAAGAACAAGATGTGAAAGAGAGGAAGCAGAGGATGAGGAAGAGGAAAGTGAGGTGAATAAGGAAGGAGGAAGAGGAGAAGAAGTTGTATAATGAGGTAAAAAAAAATAACAGCAGGAGGGGAGAGAAACGAGAGGAGGAGAAAGGAGGCGATGCAGGAACAAAAGGAAAGAGGAAGATGAGTAGAGGATGATAAACAGGAAAATGTAATTGAGGTGTATGATGGTGAGGAGGAGTAACAGATATGAGCAAGAGGAGGAGGAGGAAGAGGAGTCTTACATGTTCTTGGCGATGAGTTCAGCATCTTCCTCTCCTCCTGACGACACAAACACAAACCGGTCCTTCATTTTCTGGAGAAACACAGAGACACATTTTGAAACTGATGATTCATGTTTGTGAAACAGACGATTTCAACATCAGAAATCATCTTTATTATTAATCTGAATCATTTAAATGTTCCTCCACATCTGTCCACAACTTCAGTGAAGAAAATAATGAAATAAAATTAGTGTTTTTGATTTTTATTCCTCACAAATCATGAAGTTAAAATGAATAAAATGTCAGTAAATCCGCCGACTGAAAGAAACACGTTGTTCTGCCTGCAGTGAAACATCCTGTTCTAATTCCTGGGTCATCACATAATGTCACTTTGTCACTTCGTCACTTTGTCACTTTGTCACGCCCCTCAGGGGGTGATAATGACGCCGAACGTACCTATTAGCGCCTCGGCTAATGGGCTCAACATGTAAACAGACACAAGATGGCAGCAGCTGTGTTCAGAATGTTTGGGCTTCTGTTTCAACTCATCCTCACTGTGACCTCGTCACATGTCCACGTTTGGTCATGGACTTTCCACGTCCACATATGACGTCCAAGGTACCCTGGGTGTGTTGGTTGTTGACGTTCTGGGACGCCGTGTCAACTTCAGCCTGTTACATGCATTGTCTGTTTTCAAAATACACTTCTGTTTTCACAGGAAATGTACAGTTTGCATACAGTCTCTTTCAAAATAAAAGCACTACATTAGTACAACACTGCAAAGTGATGTTTTTTGACGTGGTTTTAGGAAAAAAGAACAGGGTTTGGCTTAAGAATCTTGCAGGAAGTGAACACCGGCCTCCTGGGTGAACGTTGTTGGTTGTTGGACCCATCCACCGCCCCTCCCACCTGCCTTACTAGGGCTTTTGCCAGCTTAACTTTTGTTGTTATCCAGCCGTGTTTTCCCCTGATGCCCTGATGTGTTGTTAAACCGTAACATCGACCAGCCATGTATCATGCCGACGTGAAAGGATGGCTTCTTTTATCGCTGTCTGACGCCGGAGGTCACTGACCAAGCGCTGGTTTGCCACTACTTGAGAGTGAGACTGGGTTGGATTGACAGCTGTGTGGGCCAATCATTGCGCTCGTGATCAATGGCGCTGCTCACGACTGGTCTGACAGATGAATGGGTGGAGACCCTGGAGATCACTACTGTGCAGACTCTAGGCGTTTCTCAATACCAAGTATGCCAAGTTCGGACTTGCACACTTGGGAGTTCAGACTGGCTGTCAAAAGTCCATACAAGTCCCCTCTCGATGTATCCCCGATGGAACGGGCAAAGCAAGTTCACATCTGGGCATTTGGACTGTACTTGGCTGGACTTTTAATTGATCAGTACTTTGGCTGCAACTGATGATGTTTCACAAGTCTACAAGAACACAGACTGAGAAACGGCTACTGACTCAACATGTGAACAGATACAAGATGGCAGCGGCTGTATTCAGGATGTTTGGGCTTCTTTCTCAGTTCAGGGCGAGGACGTGAAGACAAGTCATCCACCTCTATATACAGTCATTAATCAGACACTATCGTCTTTTTTATCCCATATATTCGTCTTCCGTGTCAAAACCTGGCTGTCTACATTACCCACAATGCACCTCTCCCCTGACAGTTGTGCTGTGAATACAGGTTTGATATGCTGTTAGCAGCTAACCTGTAACCTGCTGTAGAGATGAGCTACGGACTAAAGAGGTCTCACTTCTTCCCGACTCCACACCTCTGAAACTTTTAACCTTTCAAACTTGTACTTTTCAACTGACACTGACTCAAGTGACGTCACCTGAGGACACTTACTACACTCCACACAGCTCCATCCAGAGACTCTACAAGCGATTTACTACTGTTAAAGGTAATCTGCACCACAATCTCTGGCTACTGTTTGTAATCAGTATTGCCAGTGAGAGTGAAAATGAAGCTGTGTCCACTTGGCGTGTAGCCTCTCTACATTTGCATACTCTTGGATACATGTCGCTTACGTTCTGGCACCTGTACCGTCACTACCTTTTAATAAAGTCCTGACCCTTATCTGAGCGCTCTGTGCCAACGTCCTCAACACATTAGAGGAAAATTTAAAAAACCCCGGCAGATGGGCAGAGTCTCTGCAGATAATCACAGTGAGGGTGGGGACTCTAATCAGTGGTGACTGAGAGGGAGTCTATACATCATACAGGAGTTCAATTTAAACCTCATTTCAAAGTATATGAAAAACACTCCGAGGGCCTTGTAGAGACATTTAGCAGCTCTTACTGTGCGGTGTTGTGACTGCACACAGAGTCAGCAGCAGGATGTGAGTGGACGCAATTAGCTGCTGAATCCACCCGGAAGAATTCACTTCTTTCTGTCTGAGCACACCTCCAGACTCCACTTTGTTTTTTGGACATAAAAGCCAACTCCTCTGTGTAACACCTCTCTCTCAATGTTCTTTTACTCCTCTGAGTCTTCCCGTTTCCTTTTCAGCGTGGCGAGGCGGAGCACAGGTCCACTTTCATTAACAGCTGAGGGATGAAAGCTCTGCACCCAGAGTGTGTTTTCATCTGTAGCTGCAGAGTAAATCGGACTTTCACTGGTATTGATGTGAACAGAACTATCAGAGGGAGAAGTGAAGAGGCAAATCATCTACTTTCATAATAAGATAACAGTCTCAGGTTCATATAAATGACACTTTGATTACTCTCCTCACTTTAATGACAGACACACAGGCCTATATGTACAAACCGTTTGGATTTTTGATTTCCTGTTTAATTTCCGGCTGTAATTCATGTGTGTGTTTTGCATGTGAGTTTGGTGACGTTCTCATGATTATTTCCAGGGATACATGAGATCAGTCAGAGTTTTTTCATAACACGTAAGTTATGAAAAAAACATGCTTTATTCTCCCTCAGGTCGGAGTATCTTCCTAGTGTCTGGTCCTCTATCCCGTATGATAAAACCCAAAATGATGAAATCCACTTTGACCAAAACCAATTTTAAGAAACATCCTAACATGTAGATGAGCTCAAGAGAATAAATGAGATAACGGACCAGTCGTCTTCCTCTCTCTTCCTCTCTCTTCCTCTCTCTTCCTCTCTCTGACAGTCACTCTGGTTTCTAAATGTTTTCCCCTCAGCTGAAGAGCCCCTCTCTCCGCTGTGATGCCCCACAGTGCCGCGGCGCAGTAACGAATCCTATCAGCATAATGATATTTCAGCAGAAACCATGGCAACCGAGTCCGTAAGTGTGTTATCTCTCTTCAGGTGCCCCGCGCATCCACACAGGAAGAAGAGCATCCAGCCTGCAGCCGTGATTTATGAAGAACTGTATGACAATAACATCCTGCTCTCACACCAACACACACACACACACACTCTTCATCTGTTAGTGTGTGTGAGAATGAGAGAAAATGCATGAATGTGAGTAATTTCATACCATGGTGTTATGGGTAATGGGCTTTACGTGTGTGTGTGTGTGTGTGTGTGTGTGTGTGTGTTTGTGTGCATGATGCATGAAATGGGTCAGCCTGCAAGCACCCACAAGTACCTTAATACATGGAGTCAAAGTGCTCGCACATGCGTGTGCTGCTGACACACACACTGTACAGATCACAGTCCACCAGCTCTCAGTGCCACCAAGTGGAACTTAACACACACTTCAAACACTTCAGACGCTGTCAAGTCTTAATTAAATGCTGTCGTGATGAGGTATCAATTAACGAGTGGTCACACACTGATGGTCTGACTGCCTCGTGGAAAAACCTCTGAAGTCAGTATTTGGCTGAAGAGAAATACTGCAGGGTGCAGGTGGAGGAACACAAGCTTACTGGTGTTTTACTTTTGAATTCGTTTTGTCAAGAGACGTGTTGAGGATCTCTTGACTGAACTGTTAGATGGTGAAGATAAATGTTTGGCCTTTTGTGTTATTTTATGTTGGCTGTGCTGACAGACAGGCGGCGAGCCACATTTACATGTGGAAACATAGCACCCATGGCTCACCCTCCCTTCTCCACTGGTGAGCCTGGGCTGCTCTGCACAAGTATTAATTTTGTCAATGACCTTTTTTCAGTGACGAAAACAAGAAGAAAATGAGCTAAAAGATCTTGACAATAAAAACTAAGAAGAAAACGGCCGTGCTTGTAATGATCTTCAGATGCCTGATGAGCGACAGGCTGGTAAACTCCAGTAAATAGTCTGCACCAGGATGTTTGGGTTGGTGCGAGTTGCGAGCTGTAATTCAGCAGTAAATAATCAGCCGTGTGTGTCTGACTGTGGATGGTGGAGCTGCTGAATGGATTTGTAGAGTTTGTTAGTTGCAGCGGTGGCTGTTAGCAGCTAGCTCCGCTCGCAGCCTTCACAGCTTCACCCCGCAGGACTCCACTCAGTCCGGACTGGAGAAGGTTTGTGGGTTGATGGTGTTTGACAGGCAGGTAGGAGGCTCAGTTATCTGTGAGTGTAGCTGTGCTGTAAGTAAACAGTCTGAACTCAGATCAGTTTTCTCTGACAGAGATCAAAGATTAGTTTGAATCACCAACTCTGTGAGAGGACACCAGTTTAAACCTCCAGACTAACATGTTGCACATGAAGAAACAAGTTATGTTTCTGCTTCTTAACAGTCACATGGATAAGTCAGAGTTTACAATGAACCTAGGGACAAATCCTAGTTGTCTCACATTAGTTATTTGTTGAGAGCATAAATAGATGTTGAGCTTTTCAAATGATGATCAGTAAGTGTGTGCTCGTAAATCAGCCCTTAAACCTGTCACACACTGCTGGAGACATAACACACATTATTTTATACAACCTGACACCTTGAGTCTCATTTATGATCTATGAATTAACCTCGCTGGATTAGTTTAAAGATTAAAAAAACATATAGAAAACAGAATGACTGACAGGTTTTGAGTTTTCGTCGACTAAAACTATGAGGATTAAAAATGACTAAAATGCGACTAAAACTAATAAACAGTTTAATCTCAAGACTAAATCTAAATGGTTTTCAAAATTAACACTGATCTCAGACGACTGATGTTCTTCACGTTTGGAGCTCAAACTGAAGCAGATGTTTCTCAGCTGTTAAACAGCTGGACTCAAGATAAGCACACTCAGTGCTGTGCTGATTGGTCATCATTGTTATGAGTCATCAAACACAATAACAGCTGAAGCTCTCCTCTCAAACATCACACAGCTCTTCACACAACAAATTCTCCACATTAAACATCAGAACACGACGTCAGCTCTTATCATATTCGGGCAGGAACATGTTCACGTGTTTACAGTGTTCAAAGAGTCCAACCTTCATGTTCCCCTCCATGAACTTGGTCTTGAGAAGTTCTGCAGCAGAAGGTCTGGATGCTGGTTGTTTCTGCAGCATCCTGGTTCACAGAGACAAAACAGTGGGTCAGTGTCGATGAAGAGTTCAACAAGCAGAGAAATATTTTTATGTATATAAATATCAAAGCAGCCTCACAGAGCATCATGTCTGGAGACAGTTTCATTGCTAATGTTTAATTATTAACGTAGTGCAGTTTGATATTTCACACAGACCTTTTCTTTGCATATCAAACATTGTCTCTGTGTTTTATGTGAAGCAGCAGACCTGCACACAGTGTATTCATTTTTAACATCAACACTATAAAGAACTGATGATCAGAAAACTCTTTGATTGGTCAAAAACCTGGGTTCACATCCATGAAAAACTAAAGCCACATGAAGTGCATTTTATCCTCCTGCAGACATGATAGTGAACTCGTCACAGTAACATGAGACGGAAGTGTATAAGTCAGCCCATCTGTTCCTCCTCTGAGGAGAACTTAATTATCATCACTGCCATTCCTCCTGTGTGCTCAGTAATTATCTGTATTTGCATATTAATAAGTCGGAGTTTGTCTTACTAAAAGGAGACAAACCCTCAGTGACGTCTCAGAGAAGCTGGCGTGGCGTCCTCCTCACCTCTGCATGACAGAGTTCAGATCCTCTGAGTATCCACTGGGCAGCGTCGGGGTTTCTCCCTCCACAATCTTCATCACCACAGACAGGAAGTTTGGACCCTGGAAGGCGTGAGTCAGGGAGCACATCTCATAGAGGAGGCAGCCCAGAGCCCTGCAACAACACACACACACACTTTTAAACTCCATTAAAGAGCAGCCATCTCTTCTCCTTGAGTCAGCTTGTTTTTAACATCATGACCAACAGTCCGTCGCTCCTTCCCGCCATCAACCTCTGCTACGTTTCACTGCACCTGTTTTTAAAACAGTCTGCAGTGCTGGTCGATCCAGATCTGTGTGGTTTGGATGAATGGATGAGGGCAGCAGCAGCAGCTGGCTGATCTGAGGTCTAATTTAAATGCAGTGAAGCCTCTCAGTCTTGTTCACACTCTGAGTGAAAACTATTTCCTCTGTTAAACTATGAAGATTAAAGACGGTAGCTGACGGAGGAGAGGCTTCTCAGAACTGTCACAACATTTCTGATGGAAAACAAAACAGAGAAACTCTACTTTAGTTCATTCTGTTCCTGTGATATGAGCACAGGTGTGGACTCGAGTCACATGACTTCAATAAATTTGATGACTTCAGGCTGCTGTCAGCCCTAGAGTCATCTCCTCTGGTCTGAATCAGGGACTCATGTTGTGCCAAAGTTGTATAATTGCCTAGAGTTGGTTCGTGTTCTCACGGCAGCATTTACAAGAGGACCAGATCAAATGCCTTGTGTGAGAAAGCTGCTCTTGATTGGTCAGAATTTCCATGTGGGAAAAATCCAGGAAGTAAAGCAAACATTGAAGAAGAGTACACTTGCAAGATAAATGTGACACTTTCTAATGTCACAATGGAGGGACAACTACGCAGGTTGATTTTAGCGCTGCTCATCGTGGACTATATTGCTGTCATTGTTCATTTTAGTCAAACCATACAGTTTGAAAACGAGGCGCGGCTCCAACTAGAAAACAATGTTTTGATGCATTGGATGTGCTGAATGTGCATATTAAGGCAGTACAGGAGGAGGTGCACATTAATAATCCTCCAGGACTGTAACATGCTCATGTTTAACCCAAACAATGTGTCATGTGACTGCAGTTGCTTCACATCCAGGTCGGAACACCTTCTCACCACAAACCAACCGCACCAGAGTTCCTTTGGAACCGGACTGAGACCACCTCTTCAAGAAGGTCTCGGTCTGGTTGTTTTGGTGTGTTCACACCTGCACAAACGAACTGCACTGAGGGGACAAACCAACGTGGATTCCATTGAACTGAACCAAACAGGGCAGGTGTGAAAGCAGCCTCAGATTTAACTTGATAAAATCAAAAAAAAAAAGTTAAAGTCGACGTGGACTTTAACACCGATGACTTGTGACTTCACTTGGACTCGAGTCTGTTGACTTAAAAGTACTTGACACTTATCCCCTAACCCAAAGATTAAAAAGTGTGCCACAAATCAATTCATTTCCCTTCATTTCATGAATCAACTAACATTATCCACACTTAACTACCCCAGATGATCCACTTTGTTTGAAATACTCTGAAAGCATCCTGTTATGTTGCAAAAGAGAACCAAAAAGAACTAATGTCACGTTACTGAGCGTCAGGTAGGAGAAATTATACTAAAGAAAATTTTGATCATGTACAAAAACTACGACACTTAACAAACCAATCACCAGAATAAATGTTAGCTTTGTATGTTTTTGCAAACTGCAGATACATTACATTTGTATATTATGTAGTGGATATGTTGAAACTTTACACTCCAAAGAAGCAGTACGTAACATGTGGTTTGGTTTAGGTAAAAAACAACTGCTTCTCATGGCACTATCCTGGCTGGAAATACAGTGACGGGTCCTTTAAATACCCACGTTTCATGGCTAAAAACCAGCTGGAAATGGCAGCAATATCTCACTAAAAAACAACAGGTTTTGTTGGTCTTTGACAGCCCTGCAGTGGTCTGTAGCTTCCAGCCGCCTTCCACCATCCCCTCCAGCTCTGGACCACAACATCACCTCATAGACTACGTTGCTTTACAAACTGATACCCATGAAGCACACAAATGTAATGTATCTGTGCTTTGCAGAAACATACAGTGGCTTTGCAGGCTACAGTCACAGCTCTTAAACCTGCCTCAAGATCTCTGATTGGTTGATTGTTTTTCCAAACAGGTAAACAGCCCTCTGTGAGTAAACAGATGATTTTAATACCTGAACAATCAGTGATCAGCTGAGATTTCTGGTTCCAGAGGAGTAACAGTGCAGATGTTTCTGAGATAAAACAGAGAAGTCTGTTTGTATTTCCTTTCTTTCTCAGTTTCTGTTGTCTTCACTATGTTTGTTCAGTTAATTAAGGACCTGCTTCACTTTCTGCCGCCTCCTCTCTAATTACCTCCGTCTGTTTATTAGCACAGTAAGCAGCAGCAGAACAACATCCATCAGCCCAGTAACAGTAACAGTTAGTGAACCTGCAGCTGTTCTTTACTAATTATCTGCATGAACAAACACCAGATATATCATTCAATAATTACTAATTAACTACATCTTTCTGTTGCATTATTAAGGCTTTAACATGCATCCATCAGTTTATTAGTAATCGCTGATTCATGCTAATTACTTATATCTGAAAATCATGTCATACTAACAGGGTCATGTGGGGTCTGCAGGCAGCAGGGTCATTATAGCCACAATATCAAACATAAATACTAACGTTATTTCTGCTGCTGGAGCTGAGGAGTTATATATAAGTGTAAGTAAACAAACACTAAATCCACTATAACATGTATTAGATAATGAAAAATGAAACAGTGGAGCTGGGAGACCCTCCTGCAGCTTCCTGTCAGCTACAACACAGAGAGGGTTGTGTGTAAGACTAGGACAGGGTGTTGGTGTTGCTCCACTGTGTAAGATCTGTGAATGGAAACACAACCAACACACATTTGACAGCATCACCCAGATCTGATCCCTGACCACTCATCCACCCCTGATGAACTGGTTACTCATCACAACAATGGATTAAACAACATTCTCAACTGTCTTGCTCCAGTGAAAACATGGTCTGTTACCTTCCCAACTCCGGTCCATCAAAGCTAAATGTCGTCAACTGGAGCGAATCCATTGAAAATCTGGTCTCGCTGTTCACAAAGAACGATACGTAACTCACCTGTTACGCTATAAGGACTCAATCGCCCAAACCAAGTCAAATTACTACTCCGGCCTGATCTGCTCCAATGAAGGTAACACCAAGACTCTGTTTTCACTCCTCAACAAAATTCTCCAACTCCCTGACTCTCTGCCCCCCCACCTGTACTCACATGACACCTGGACCTCCCTTATGCACTTCTTCACTGCCAAAATCACAAAATCCACCAGCACTTAAGTACTGGTTCTCTACCTCTCTCCTCCTCTGCAGAGAATCATTAAAACTGCAGATAAAATCACCACCTCCCCCACTACCAGCCCTGAACAACATCTTCACCTCACGTTGTCTGCACAAGTCACACAACATCCTCATCCAAGACTCTTTCCACCCTGCCCATCACCTTTTTGAACTGTTGCCCTCTGGCAGAAGATACAGATCCATCAAAACACGCACCACACGATTCCTGGACACTTTTTACCCCACAGCCATAACCGCACTGAACAATGAACTCAAAAACCGTGCAGTGTAGACAATACAGCACTTTCATGTTTTTATGTGCAATATATTACTATTTTTAAAAGTAAATGGTCACTTTTTTTAAATGAAATCTACCTCTATGCACACATTGGCACTGTAAATGGCACTTTTGACTTTTGATTTGTTTTGATTTGACTGATTGGTTGACTGTGTGAATGTGTGTTGGAATGTATGGAAGGACGTATTCTTTTATATTTATTATTACTTTCTTTTTAGCTATGAGGCCACATCCTGATTGTGCAATGAAATTTCGTTGTAAATTCTTTTACAATGACAAATAAAGTATTTAAGTCTAAGTCTCCTCTGAACTTCTCCCCCACTGTCAGCCTTTCTCCAGTTTCCAACTCCCTTACGCATCTGAAATCTCTGACCTCATCTGCAAATCCAAGCCTTCCACTTGTCTCGATCTGGTCAAATCCTGCCTCTCCTCTCTGCTGCTCTTCTTCTCCGCCATCATCCATTCCTCACTTAACACTGGCGTTGTTCCTACTCTCTTCAAAACTGCAGCCGTCACCCCACTATTGAAAAAACCTGGTCTAGATCCAAACAACTACAATGATCTTCGCCCCATCTCTAACCTACCCTTCATTTCCAAAATTCTTGAAAAGACGGTCGCAACTCCACTCTCACCTTACTCAATAAAACCTCTACAAACAATTGCAGTCTGGTTTCCGCCCTTCCCATAGCACAGAAACTGCTCTCCTGAAAATCACCACCGGTCTCCTCATGGCAGCTGATTACGGTTTACACACTATTCTCATCCTCCTTGATCTGAGTGCAGCCTTTGACACTATTTCTCACACCATCCTCCTCAATAGACTATCCTCCATTGGCATCTGTCACACACAGACACACACACACACACACACACACACACACACACACACACACACACACACACACCCCGGACTGGTTTCAACTCAAGTCCTTCAGTTCCCAGCCCTCCCCCATTACTTCAGGTGTGCCCCAAGGCTCTGTCCTAGGGCCCCTTCTCTTCATTATCTATCTCCTCCCACTTGGCAATATTTTCCGTAAATGAAACATCTATTTCCACTGCTTTGCGGATGACACCCAGCTCTACCTCTCCACTTAACCAAACTCCACCCTCCCACCCTCCTCCCTTACCACCTGTCTTTCTGAAATTAAATCCTGGCTCAACTCAACAGCGATAAAACAGAGATCCTCCTCGTGGGCACGAAATCTAAACTAATCTAATCTACTAATCTACATCTAAAGTTGACAGTTCCTCCCTCCAAATTAACAGCTCCTCTGTTTCTCCTTCCCCTCAGGTTAAGAGTCTGGGTGTCAATCCTCCACAGCACCCTATCCTTCCACTCTCATGTCAATAATATTTTCACCTCTGCAACATTAATCGTCTCCGCCCTTCCCTCAGCCCCCACACCACTTCTATTCTTGTCCATAGCCTTGTCACCTCCCACATCGACTACTGCAGTTCTCTCCTCTTTGGTCTCCCTCACAGGTCCCTCCATAAGCTTCAAATGGTCCAAAACTCCGCTGCTTGTGTCGTCACCCAAACCCCCTCATTCCACCACATCACCCCTGCCCTCCAGCAACTTCACTGGCTTCCGGTTAAATCTAGGATTCAATTCAAATTTCTCTTTTACACGTTCAAGGCCATCCATAACCTCGCCCTTCCATATTTGTCCGATCTCCTCCACGTTGCCACCTCCTCCCACTCCCTCCGATCCTCCTCCTCCATCCACCTCTCTGTCCCCTCCGCCTGCCTCAGAGCTTTCTGCTGCTCTGCTCCTCAACTCAGGAACTCACTCCCACCTGACATCCGCAACACATCCGACTTTCTTCCACTGTTTAAATCCAGACTCAAAACTCAGCTGTTCAAATTACTTTACTTATTAGTTTCTTCTGTGTTGTTGTCTGTCCTTGTTGTTATTCATTTCTTTGTTTACTATTGTACAGTGACCTTGAGTGTTTTGAAAGGCGCTTTTCAAATAAAATGTATTCTTCTTATTTTTATCACTTAAAGCCAACAGCACAGTAAGTGAGGGATGATGGGAAATGAACCTCAAGAGAGTGATGCACAGAGGGGGGAGGGGTCCTGCATCACCCCACATTGATTTCAAAATGATTTCATTGCTATCACCAAGCGTCCGTGATCACAACTGCATCCATAGCAACGTTATTTATCGTATCAACCAGGAAGACTGTCTTTATTCTTTATCTATTCACAATTCTCTCTCTATCCCACCGCCTCCACCAAACAGCTGACTGTGGGTGTTTCCTCTCCTGGTTAGCCAGTCAGACTTTGCCAAACTTTAAATCTGTTCTCCTCTCTGCTCCTGTCAGCATCATTGTAGGCAGAATGGTCGCACCCTCCTCCACCTCATCACCTCCAGTCATCTTATCCAGAGCTGAGGATGAGCTCATCAAAAGCCCACTCCTCTTCACATCCAGATCCTCAGCTCCCTCTTCATCTCATCATCACCACCACCTGTTCTACTACGTCTTTACCACCCTCCTGGAATATATGACATCACGATCGGGGTCTAATCGCTAGGGCTGTCCCGAATGCCATTTTTTAACATTCGGACCTTCGGCAGAATTTATAATGAATATTCAAATATTCCTTCACGGCGGGGGGGACTCCGGGGGTTTTTCGGACCTAATTGTATTGCACAGTAGCGACCGGATCTTTGCTCTCAAACCGCAAAAAAATGTGATGGCACAACAGTCTCCTTCAGTACATTATTCTGTGCTTTCTTTTGATTTTCACATTGGCTAGACTTCATCCTGTTTAGTTTGTCTTCTGATTAAATGGGAACTGTTGAAACAAGTTGTAGGAAGCCTCTGCAAGTAACTGGTTGCTGGCAGACACTCTGTGCTGCAATAAAATGGTTAATCAGCAGTGCCGTGCACTGTAGAGCCGATGTGCTGCTGGTTCTGCCGGCCTGAATAGAATATAATGTCTACTGTTGTGTGTACAGCCTTTATAGACTGAGCTGAGTAGTGATGCGCGGGTCAACCCGTAACCCGCGGGACCCGCAGATGGACCTGCAGGTCGGGCAGCAGTGATCGTCTGTTAAATCGGTCTGTAAATGATATTTTGACATTATTGGCTATTACTGTCATGGCATCCGAAGGTACTGATGCGTTGAGCAGGTGACAGTCCGCGGCCGTTTTCAAAACACACTTGTGTCACGCACTCCAAAAGAAACTTGTTGAAACTTTAAACAATAATTTATTGTACAAAACGGGGGAAACAAAAGTTGACAAAAACGGTTCCATAATTCATATTAAATTCAAAAGCTAACGAAAAAACAGCTACAAGTTAGAGGGAATAGTGATAAAGTGGTAAAACTTGGCATTGATCCACAGCCTCAGACGGATGCGCTCAAGCGTGACGTGCACACAAGCTCCGTTGGTAGGATACTATATTTTCACATTTTTAACAATGCAATTTAAAAGTTTTGATTTTTATTCATAACCTACATTTACCAACAACAAAAAGACTACATTTAGCACCAAAAAATATGTAAAAAAAAAAAAAAAGGTAAATAAAAAAACGAATATCGAATACCAAATTTTCATAATGAATACCTACCCATAGAAACAAATATTCGAATATCGGAATATTTGGGTACAGCCCTACTAATCGCCAAAGATTTTTCACATTTCTCATACTTTTGCTCACATGTAAATAAATGAATATTTTCTCTCAGAATGAGTCTCTCCTGATCGAACATCAAACGGGCTGCAGCTGACAGGTCTTTCCTCTTTTTCCCTACATCTTTGTTTTTCATTTCTAGTAGTAGTTCTTTGGCCCTCAAGGTGGGGCGGCCCATATGGCATTTGCCAGAATCCCTCAATGGCCAGTCTGAGCCTGGTTAGGTTTATGTTATAGCTGGAAAAACATTATACTTTGCCTTAAAATACCTGGCTTTTGTGCCACAGTCGCTGCTGGAAAATGCTGCTGATGACTCTGTAAAAAACACCAAGTTTTGGAGTTTGTTGGTCTCAAACTGTGGTCTGCAGCGTGGCAAGCGTCTCACCTAGATGTCACACCATCCACCATCCACCAGCCCCTCCTCCTCCCATTGACAAAGTCACTTCATATACTAGTAATCTGAATTACATCCTTTAGGAAACGTTGATATAATATGTATGAAACATACAATCTTAAATGATATCTGTGGTTTGCAGAAACGCCAATGCCAACATTTTTTACCTGCAACTGGGCTGTGCAACGAGAGTATAAACAGAACCATGACTGTTGTGTACCGTTACACCTCCACATGTCAGCGGCAACTACTTTATAAGACAATAATAAATCAGATGTTGAGTTTACAAACTGTTCTGCTGCTGTGTAGACAAAAGACGAAGAGATACAGCCTTAAAGTTTGACTAATTTTTAAAGGTAACTTTTATATGACGCTTTGTTGAAGTAGTTTTGATCATTATTATAATTCTCAATTATCAGACCAACTGTTCCCCTCGTGGCCCCGCCCCCCTCTCTGATTGGCTACCTGTATAATGTACAGGTTTACATAATGAAGACGGAGCGAGTCAAAGATCAGTAAAACTTCAAAGTATTAATCACGCAGCACGTTAATGAAATGTTTCCCTGTAAGGTGATGACCTTCATGTGAAACTGAAGTTTGAGCAGCAACAACTTCAGAATGAAAGTGAAGATACCTTCATCACCTTCTGCTGCTAATTACCTCCTCATCATCATCATCATCATCCTCCTCTCTGATCTGTTCTTCACTAATTACAACAGCTGACCTCCTGCCAACACTCGTGTGTGTGTGTGTGTGTGTGTGTGTGTGTGTGTGTTAGCGAAGGTGGACTCTTCTCTCGTTAAAAGACGTGATTAAAATGACTTTTGACCTCTCGCCTCTGCTGGTTAAAGTTCAGCTGCCACAGTCGATGTTCAGTCTGTTTGTCAGACGAGACGAGGACGCTTTTTGCTGACAGCAGCTCATGAATAAATCAGACCAGAGTTTGTGTTGTAAAAAATATTCTCAGCAGCAACAAAATGTTTTTGTGAAATAAAACACTAATGTAAACATGGAGGTTTCAGAGCTGCAGCACAGAGAGCACCAGGTCCCATTAATACAGGAGCACATCACAGTTTACGAGGTAGCAGAGATGTAAATACAGAATCTGCTCTAAAGCCAAGCTCAGAATTTTTCTGTATAAATGTAAAATATAGTATCTTCCTGTATATTTAAGTTCCTAAAATAAACAATAGTCTAATAATAAAGCAATTAATTACGTGCATGTTTATTTACACCGAATAGTTTCTGCTTTGTGTCTAATGAACACGTGGCCTGCTGTATGATCTGCACTGTAAATGTGTTGCTGTGCAGCAGCGTTCACTGAAAAGCTTTCTTGCTGTGTTTTCTGTCAGACCAATCTGAGGCTGTGGTTTATAACTATTATGGGATGCAACCTCGGTCTGGTCTGTTAAACACAATAAACCATCAGCAGTCCACTGTGTGCTGATGTTTTTATTGTTTCTCTGCAAAGAGCCTTAAAAACATGTTTCTGTTTCCTCCGAGAACCGTCACCTTATCGTGGTGGAGGAGTTTGAGTGCCCAAATGACCCTAGGAGCTGTGCTGTCGGGGGCATTTTGCCCCTGGTAGGGTTTCCCATGGCAGATTGGTTCTGGGCGAAGGGTCAGACGAAGAACCCAAAGGACCCTTCATGATGGATATTAACAAGGACTCGTGTACCCGGCCCGGAGGGTTACCGGGGCCCGGCCCTGGAGCCAGGCCTGGGGTTTGGGCCCATGGGCGAGCGCCTGGTGGCCTGGCCGGGCCCAGCCCGAACTGAACTAGTTCCAGCTCTGGAACCCAAGTCTTTGAGAGGGGTTGGACTCTCTCCTTTGCTGGAGTTGCTCCGGGTGAAAAGCGGAGGGCCGGGGTGGGCTTTCTGACAGCCCCCAGACTCTCTGCCTGTACGTCAGGGTTCACCCCAGTAGATGAAAGGGTTGCTTCCCTGCGCCTTCGGGTCGGGGAACAGGTCCTGACTGTTGTCTGCGCTTCTGCACCGAACAGCAGTTCAGAGTACCCGCCCTTTTTGGAGTCCCTGGGACGGGTGCTGGACAGTGCCCCGACCGGGGACTCCACTGTTCTGCTGGGGGACTTCAACGCTCATGTAGGCAATGACAGCAGGACCTGGAGGGGCGTGATTGGGGGTAACGGCCTGCCCGATCTGAACCCGAGTGGTGTTCAGTTATTGGACTTCTGTGCGGGTCTCAGTTTGGCCATAACGAACACCATGTTCAAACATAAGGATGTCCCAAGAATTCTGATTCCACCTGTTAGAGTTCTTTCATACATCAGCTGCTGAAGGTTTCTGACCGACTGCATCAGGATAATTCAGGTCAACTGTTTGACAAGTGCTCAAAATCAGAGCTTCAGGCGTGTCAACCCTGCAGGTGACAACACATTCTCACTGCGACCTCGTCACATATCCACATTCAGTCATGGACTTTTCACATCGAGAGACGACGTCCAAAGTACCCTGGGTGTGTTGGCTGTTGACGTTCTGGGACGTTCACAGGAAATGTACAGTTTGCATACAGTCTCTTTTAAAACAAACGCGGTAAAACACCAAAAATTGTTTTCCCTTAAACATCACACACACATGGTTGGGTTTAGGAAAAAAGAACAAGGTTTGGCTTTACAGTCTTACAGTAACTGAGCGCTGGCCTCCTGGGTCAAAGTTGGTATTTTTTGGACCCATCAATCACCCCTCCCACCTGCCTGACTCAGACTTTAATTTTTGTCCCACTGCGTTATCCCCTGATACTGCCGGGCACCATAAAACAGTAACGGCAACTGACCATGTATCGTGCTGATGTAATAGAATGAATTTTTTCATCGTCTGACACTGGAAGTCACTGACCAAAAGCCGGATTATGACGACTTCAGAGGGAGGCCAGGGGGCTCATGATGGCATCACTGTTGGTCAGGTTACAGTCTGACATTTTTTTGGCTATGTGTAATGAGGTCCTTAAGTCCAGAATGAGGTGGTGATGCACATGAAGCTGTTTTGCAGGTGACAAAAAGAACAGACAGAGAACAGAAGAAGAACTTTTACTGTTAGTTACAACAGCAAAAGTTCAGCTGGCGTTTGCTAACCACCATCCAGTGGATGACTGACAGCTTTCCACAGACTGTTTACCTGCAGGCAACCAAAGCCAGAGAGTCTGCGTACATATGCAGCTATCTACACAGACTGTGTTGAGGTCACAGATCTCTGACTCACAGACATTTACAAGTTTTCTACATCAGGCTAGATAAGTTTTAAACCTTTCTAGAGGTGTTTGAACAGTCAGGTTTCCTGAGTGCAGACGGGGTCAGCTGACAGTCTGCAGGAGCACATGAGCTGACACATAACATAGAAACTGTAATCATCAGTTTTACAGAGCACAAAACTTTACTAAGCAGACAGGTTCATCTTCACTCTGTCTTCTAACTCCCCTCTTCTTCCTCTTATCTTCCTTCATCAGTATCATATCAGCTGTTTTCACTTCAACTGTGTTTCAGTTGTCGTCCTGCCTGTCAGCACACTGACGTCTCTGCTGTCAGAGATCAGACTCATCTCGTTCTTTCATGAGTCATTTCTACATGTTTAACTCTGTCAGCTGTGTCCTGAAATTCACTGTAAAATGAACAAACATCTGCAGCCTCACCATCAGTCTCCAGAGGAAACGCTCATCCAACTCACATCTCAGATCCCAGTCCGTCAGTAACACGTCTCTAAACTGCAGACCACGGTCGGCTCAAATTTGTTTCCTTCCTGCAGCAACAAAAACTAAATGAATTCCTGCTCTCCACCTGCAGCAGTCCATCCATCCTTCCCATGATGCACCTGTGCAGCCTCCAGCTCCCAACCAATCCCATCAGAGGAAAACAAGCTCTACTGGTTCTAAAAACAAAAACTAATTTCTTACAGAAAGTCCTGGAGTCAGAGAGTGTCAAGAGACGCAGCCGCACATTGTGGTTTTGGTGTTTTCATGAGATTCACTGACAATAAGAAAAATATAATAATATAACATCAGATGTTGTGTAACGTTTACCAGATGTCAGACTTGGAGTCGTAGCCCTGGTGGTTCAGCACCTCTGGGCTCATGTAGAACGGAGTACCGGTGAAGGTGGTGGCGAGGTCACATGATCCCATCAGCAGGCAGGAAACTCCAAAATCACCTAGAAGAGATGAGAAACAACAGGCTCATTAAAATCTAAAGGGTTCAATCAATCAATCAATCAATCATTTATTTGTTTGTTAAATGGAACTATACAAAATACAACTCCAGTGAAATGTGATTGTGTGATTATCTGTAGTATTTTTGTTGTATGTTTTTATTTTGTGAAGCACTTTGTGTTGCATTGTTAATATATGAAAAGTGCTATATAAATAAAGTTTGATTTGATTTGATTTGATTCCATCAGCTCCTTTAACTTAATTAACTTTAACGTAATTTAGTCCTTTTTAGCATATTGCTACATGGTTGGCTGCTGCTTTGTAATCGTCCATGTTTCCGGATGGTTCTGGTGATCTGTGGTCTCTGGTTGTGGAATGATTTAACTGTCATCACATCCCAACAAGACGGCCTCATGGTCGCTCCTCCTGAACACGAGCAGTGCTGCTCTACAGCCACCTCTGCGTATCGCAGTGATCCACGGCAGGAACAGGACAGCACCTCACATTCCCACTGTCACACCAGTCCTTCTTCACTGTAACACACACTCCGCTCTCTCCTCTGCTCTCAGATCAGCATATAGTTACAGAGTCACCTGCCCAGGATTTAGCCAAGTTTTAGTGAATCAAAGGATGATATAGTTCCTGATATCCTGTTGGAAACTGATGTGACAGTTTATTTTCAATGTCTGCACAATAACTAGCAGGATGCTAGTTCGGCTGGAGCCATCTTCTCCATCTTTTCCTCGATGTTTACTGATGTTTACATTTGAAATCCCCAACCTAGCAGAGGTCCGCAGGAGGAGAGTTTACAGACTGATGAGTGCATGTCCTCATCCTGATGAGTGACTCGCAGCCACACACCATCATCGTCCGAAGCCAAACACAAAAAGCACCACCAAGACTTACAAAATAAACACAAGAGCCTGTATTTAGCCAAAATTTACAGGTAGTCCAAATTTAGCAGACTGACAGAGAGGCCACAGGAAATGTCTGCACCTACGTCATAAAAAGTCATAAAGGGTTCATCCTCTGGAGAGCAGGAACATGATCTACTCTGCCACATCTCACATTATATTTTTTACTTGACTACATTTATCTGATAACTTTAGTTACTTTACAGACTCAGATTATTAATACAAAATATAAAATAATCAAAATGAGCTGAGTTGCAACATTAAAGTGATGAACACAATAATTCATCAATAATTAGAATCCTATTATATAATGTATATTGTTCTGAAATGAGTCACTCTGCATGAAGTGATTATTAGGGTCCGGGCAGCTAAGCTGCCAGGACACTACTGTAATCCTAGGTATTCTTCTTCTTCTTCTTTCTTCTTCCGAGGAAATCATACTTCCCATGGGTGAAAACTCACCAAACTTCGCACAAAGGTCCAGTCTCATGCCAGATATCCTCAGCTGTAAACTCAAGCCAATAGTCCTGATGGTGGCGCTACAGCAAGCGTCTAAAGTTCAAAACTTTGAAAATTCAAAACAAATCAACCATACGTGCTACAACTTCACAACTTTCATCAAACTGTAGCCCCAATACTGAAGAAACTTTTGTACATTTAAACCTATTAAAATTATGAAGTTCATCACTCTGTTTTTTTTCAAAAACTGTAAAACTTCTTAAACCTATCTCCTCCCACAGTTTTTGCTCAATTGACACCAAACTTGCTACAGAGCATCTTCAGACTGTCCTACACAAACTATGTTTCTCAGATTTCTCAGATTCTCAAAATTGAGCCTACAGTGCATCAAAATGTTTCACTGTAAACGGTACTGTAAACATACACATGCAAATTCTTGCTAAATAAATCTTCAATGTTCTTGAAAAAAAGACAAAATTCTAGAGTCATGGTAGATGATGTGTGGCAGATTTCAGAATTTTATCTCAAAAACTGAATTTTTGACAGCATTTTGAATTTTGAATGTGAACAATTGGAGTCAATGTAAAAATGGCAATTTTAAACATCAGTTTTTCACTTATGGAGCAAATCAATCATTGTTACAAACAAATTACCAACATCTCCATGCTGTCTAGATGCAATATGTGTATTTTCAGATTTTTGTTTTGATAACTGAATTTTTTACAGTGGTTTGAAATCTGCTTTTCCATGCATGGATGGCTGCTAAACCTGCACGTCTGGCTTAGTCAGTTTGTGAAGCTACACATGAATTGTCACTGACTAATTAGCTCAGTGAGATAGAAATTGATTCTTAGTCTCAGAGGTTGTGAGTTTAAGCCTCAGCTGATGCAAAAGGCAGATTGTGTTGCTAAATTCCTAAATGTCTTCCAATTCTTCTGCTTGTTGCTCAGAATTGCCTAAAAATGCCCAGACCCGACACATCGCTGCACAGCAGCTATAATTACTTTTACTTTTGGTACTTTGAGTATATTTTGAGCCTTATAATTTTGTTCTTAAGTGAGGTTTTATATGGAGGACTTTTACTTATAAAATGAGTCTATGCTGTGGTATTAATATTTTTACTAAAGTAAAAGAGTCTTTCTCCCATCACTGACATCAGAGGACCAAACACAGACACTGATTAAAGAGCCTTTCTTTCAGCCCGTCCTGCTGAAGAACAGAAGCTGAGAGTTAAAGAACAGAAGCTGAGAGTTAAAGAACAGAAGCTGAGAGTAAACGGCTGTCTGGACAGAGGTGTGAGGAAGGTGTGCAGCTCAGAGACAGACAACAGGTGTAAACACAGACACAGATTAAAGGAGCAGAGAAAAGAGCCAGGAGCTATGTGCCTCTTTTGTCTCTCTTTCATCTCTTTAGAAAGACACAGATGTAGTCTCTCGTGCTGCCTTGTGGTTTGTAATTTGTACTCAGTTGTACATGTCGTTTAATAAAATGCTTCAAGACTTGTTGCCTCTCCTCCTCTCACCTCGTTCAATACTGTCCTGTCTCACCTGTACGACTTGTTGTCCTGTCTGATAATGGAGTACATGAAGCAAAGCTCTCGACTGAGCGATCTACAAGACCATCATTTGTCTAAAAAACTAAGTGTTCAGAGATTTACAGAACAGATGCACAATACTGGAATATATGCTGATATGTAACAGCTAATGTGGCTGATAACTAACATCAGTATATCAAACTGCTGACACAACCAAACAACAAACAACCACATCATAACAAAAACGTAGCCTGGTAAAAACTGCGGATGAATAAGATTTGCCGTCTAAATGATTTAACGTCCGCCCGTCGCTAGTCAGCACCAGAAATATTAGTTGGTTAAACCAATAAGTGCTTAACTGTCATGCAGCCGCCCGCCACTAGTGGGTGCTACAGAGCCGTCAGACAGCAGTCCCCCTCCCCGCGGTAATGCTGCAGTAGACTGGAGGTTTAAACTGGAGAGATGTCCTCTCACAAAACCAGCACGGTTTGGCAGCACTTTGATGTAGAACATGAATTCAGCAGCAATGAATCTTTTTTGAGACGTTATATTATTTGTTAACTTTAAGAGTTGTTGTCAGATAATGTGCAGGTTCACATTCATACTGCACGCAGCAACATGCCTCTTAATTATAATCTACATATTGTTTTATTAACTTTAAAGTGAAGTGCATCGTTTCTGTCAGATAATGTGCAGGGTTCAGTGTGCCCCACATTTCAGAGGCAACTTATTTATTTTAGATGTTATTTTAGTGGTTAACTTTTGACTGAGTTACATGTTCACATTCATACTGCACGGCACAAAGTCTCGTACTTCAACGGCATTTAAAATCCAACATGGTTGTTGAAGATTGTGATTAAAGGCTTCAAAGAGCTCTGAATGCACACCGTGTTTTGGGCCAATGTTTTAAATACTTAACAATACTTAACAATAAATTGTGCCCCCCCGTGGATGACGGCGCCCTCAGCATTCGCCTACACTGCCTATTCTACAGGACGACACTGGTGTGTGCAGCCTTACATCTGTCATCATTGTGTAAACTGTAAACAGGTCTATAAGCAATAACTCATAGAGTTATACAGTGACAAGTCTGCAGGTGTTGGATTTATCAGCCTCGCCCGACTCTGGCTGCTCGAAGTGAAGACATCAAGTTTATTGAGTTAGTGAGATTTTTATAGCAGCAGCGCCGATCATTTAGCGGTGAGACGGCGCCCTGTTGAATTCATAACGGGGAAATACTGCCAGTGTATATGTGGTGGTGTAAACAGAGATTTAAATATCCACAGCTCATTTCATGCTCTAACACTTGCATGTCTGTGTGTGTGTGTGCGTGTGTCAGTGTAAACTGAGATGCAAATATACAAATTTATTTTCTCAGTCAGCTGAGTAACTTTCAGCTGATCCACAGCCTCTCTGCTCCGTGTGTGTGTGTGTGTGTGTGTGTGTGTGTGTGTGTGTGCAGCTGGTGATCAGAGTTTGGTAAAAGTCCAAAACTGCCGACAGCAGGAAGAATCTGCTGAGCTAACACTCCAAATATAAACTGGTTCTCTCTGTTTAATATGGACTCATCATTAACCGCTGGCACGCTTCTATTTATGATTCACTTTTAGGAGTTTCTGTTGTGAGGGGGGGGTGGGGGCTTTGAACGCAGCACAAGAGACCCTGAATACACACACACACACACACACACACACACACACACTCATATAAACACACATGTATGCTCTGTGAGATTTCAAACAAATATTGAGAGAGTCCCATGAGCCTTTGCAGCAGCAGGAGGAAACTCACCGATTTTAACGAGGTTTCGCTTCAGGAAGACGTTCTTGGCCTTCAGATCTCGGTGGAGGATTCGCCTGCAGAGAGCAGCGCAGCGTCAAGACAACAGGACAAAAGCCAATCACGTTCATTTATCAGTCCCGCAGTTTAGCGATGGACAGCACATGTGACAGGCAGAGGCTGACCCTGTCTGGTCCCAGTTCATTTCATCTATTGACTAGTTGACCTTTGACCTGCAGCCGTCCGCTGTGACGCTGCGAGCTTCCTAATGGAGCTCATTACACTTATTATCCAGAAAATGTTAAATATGCACGAGAGCAGAAAGAAGAGGAGGAAAAAAGAAAAAAAGAACATGCACTCAAGGAGGCAGTGGGAGAAATGCATGTTGCCATGGCAACCGTATCCCCCACCTGTCATGCATGTAGTGAAGGCCGAGCAGCAGCTGGACGAGCCAATCGACGACCTGGATTTCTGGGAGGCTCCGCCCGGCGCATCTCACCTCCTCCAGCTTACAGTCCAGATCCCGATCCTGACGGAGGGAGGGACAGGAGGCAGGCTGAAGTTAACACACATGACGTGGGTCAGAAACATGTGAAGAGTTTCATATTGATCTGATGAACTGTCACAGAGTCCAGAGGAGGAGGAAGGTGTCGTTTCTTCTGACGGCACAGAAACACTAAAGAGGATCTGTTTTATTTTTTACTATGTTTCTATTCATCTTCAGTCAAGTCTGCTCTATTTATACAGCAAGGAATCTGTGTGTGTGTGTGTGTGTGTGTGTGTGTGTGTCCGCATATCTCAAGAAGCATTTGAACACACGACACATTTAACATCAATAAACTTTGAATATACAAGTGCACAGCAGTCTCGGGGCTTCAGGGCTCTGATTCACTTTTACTGCTGGTTGTTGGTAACAGTAATTGGACTTGCACTTGTACAGAGCCTTTTTAGTTTTGCGACAGCCATCAGGAGCATTATGGGGTTCAGTATCTTACTCAACATGTGGACTGGAGGTGCTGATCCTCCGATTAGTGGATGACCTGCTCTACATCCTGAGCCACAGCTGCCAGATAAACATATGCACAACCGAACCCTTCTTCACTCTCCTGGAATCAACGAACAGGAGCAGATAGCTCACAGGAACAACGCCACTCCATCACTGCAACTCAAACTGTGTCAGTTTGCCGTACTGACATATAACACTAAAAACATTAAAATATTTCCGCTAATTTAACCCATGCCTAACTTAACAGTAAATCTGAGGTGTTTCTGACAGCAACTAGCCGCGACTTAAAGGAAAACTTCACTCACATGTTGACGATTAGTCATGTTGTGTTATCTTGAATTTGTGAAGAAAACCTTGTTTTTCTCACATGGCTCTACAGAAAACAGTGAACATACTGGTTTATTGATTAATTGAGGACCAAATGTTACAATAGCAAACTATATCAAAACATCCAAACTCTCACAACTCATGCAGAACAAACAAAAACCTGTCTGTCTTTGAAGAGAGCAGATGAGTTTCTCTTTCAGTTCAGTGTTAAACACAAAGGTTTTAGTTAAAATGGGGTCTGCCCATTGGTCCGACATCCCATTGGTCCGACAGCCCATTGGTCCGAAATCATCATGATGCCCTGTGGTTAAGGTCTGGTTAGGTTTAGGCACAAAAACCACTTGGTTAGGGTCAGGAAAAGATCATGGTGTGGGTTAAAATGAAAAAGAAAGTGACAGACACATAAGCCGTGAGCCTGCTCCGCCTCAAGCTTTGGTGTGGGAATAAAGCACGGGAGCAGCAATACATTGTGTGCGACAAATCCTGATTTCTCCTGCTTCGCCTCAAGCCTTTCCCAGCTGACCCAGAGCCGTCGCGGCGCACCATCAAGGCAGAAATACGCCCGCCGGGAGCCGTTGAGCACCGCGGAGAGCTCCCCACACAACCCGGACCCCAGAGTTAAAGGGAGATTTCGGTTTATTTCAACCTGTCTCCTATCGTCCTAAATTTGTTTCAAGTGACTAGTGACATAAAAATAATAGTTAGCATGTTAGCCGTTAGCCTAGATACAGCCGGGGCGTATAGTAGCGTCAGACCTGTTAAAACCTAAGTGAACGGGCAACCTTCAAGTGCAAAGTTAGTCCACTAAACAAGCTTTTTTTCCACAAAGACCGCCTCATATCGTTAGGATAAATGTCAGAGAACATATAGAAAACGACATGTAAACGTGTTGTCTTACCTTACCGGTGTGCTGCCATGATTGTTTACCATCTAGCTCTGCTTTCCAAAGCGCGGCCGAAATATATCTGGCGAGCTCTAGATAAAGCCCAGCTGGATACTACTCCAGGTGGAGGTGTCTCGTCCTCGGTCACATCCAGACCTTGAAAATAAGGCTGCAACCGGTCCCATTCCTTGCAACAGAGGCATTCCTCTTCTGTGGGCACTGGGGCACAGCATTCACAGGTACACCACCAATCTCCAGAGCTACGCAGCCTTGCAGCAGCCATTCCTCCTCTCTCGTCCTCTACCTGTTGCGCCTCTCTCTCTCTCCTCCTCCGTTCTTCAATTTCATGAAGCTCTTCGTCAGTGTGTTCTGGCTCAAATAAATAAGGGCGGCCATCAAACTCTGCAAAATCAAATTCCTCCTCCACAAAGTCGAAGTCTGGCAAAAAGTCAGCCATTATTCTATAAATCTTTCATAAAATAAATGAATGAACTTTTCAGGCTACTGTCCGGTTCTGCCTTCCAGCTGTTGCTGCTTGTTCTCGCGAGATTTCAGGCACGATATGAGATCGCTGCTTGTTCTCGCAAGATTTCGGCCGCGCTTTGGAAAGCAGAGCTAAATGGTAAACAAACATGGCAGCACACCGGTAAGGTAAGACAACACGTTTACATGTCGTTTTCTATATGTTCTCTGACATTTATCCTAACGATATGAGGCGGTCTTTGTGGAAAAAAAGCTTGTTTAGTGGACTAACTTTGCACTTGAAGGTTGCCCGTTCACTTACGTTTTAACAGGTCTGACGCTACTATGCGCCCCGGCTGTATCTAGGCTAACGGCTAACATGTTAACTATTATTTCTATGTCACTAGTCACTTGAAACAAATTTAGGACCTCTTGTTATTAATTTCCCTTTAATAACAGGAGGTTATGGTGTTTCATTCTCTTCTCTCTATGACACTTGTATCTCGACCAGTAGCCTACTTTTGTTGCGTTTGCTGATCCTCTATGGTTCACAAATACAGTATAGCCTAGTATAATCACATATTGGAACAACGAGACGTCGGACCAATGGGCTGTCGGACCAATGACATGGACCCGTTAAAACTCGGGTTTGGGAAGTACTGAGCATACGATCGGATAAATGAGAGTTGGATTATACTGCAGGAGTTGTTTGATTTGTTTCCTACTGCTAAATGCTAAATGTGTTCGCCAAGTTAGTTAGAGCAGTCTGGTAAGTTCAGAAAATTAGATCACTTTACTACGATGCAGCCTTTAAAACCAAGAAAAGAAAACACTTTAGATATTACGATATCCATATCATATCATGATGTCGATAAAATATTGATGTATAGCCCAGTCTTAACTCAAATTAAATGAAATTTATGATCTACGCCAATCGTAAGCCTGGAGGGGTTCATGTGTTTGATCATGTGTAAGTGTGTGAGTGTCTGCTGCTAATCTTGCAAACTACTGGACCAATTAGCCTCAAATTTGTGTGCACGTGTGTGACTGTATGTTCAAGGACCTCTCACAGTCCAAAGTTTTCCAAATATCGTCTCAGCAACAAACTTTACAATCTGTTGCAGGACACATGTTGGCGTTCGTCATGGTTCAAAAACTGACATGCATGGAAAACTTTGGTCTCATTTTCAGCCAGAGCATCTGCAGATTAATTCTTCATATATACAGAGTTGTACTTCATGTCTCCATCTGCTGGTGGGCCGTCACGATAAGAGTATGCTTGTATAATATGATGTTAATGTCACTACAGAAGAGACTTGATGATCACTGAAATTAGGTGGGAAATAGTGGATATATCGATATCAGTATCGGCCAAATGAATATATATATATCAGCATATTGGATATCGGTATGAAATCCAATATTGTCCATCGCTACCAGAGTGTTTAAGCTGCCTACTTTTGTGCCTCTACCATCAGTAGTTAAGTCAGCATGCTGTGTAGTAAATGCTTAGTTTTTTTTGTCAGTTTTAATTGTTGTTACATCCTTCTTTCTTGTGCTGCAGCCTACAGAGAAAGTTAGTACCATTAAAGTCCAGATATGAACAACACACACATACATTCATCCTCATAATTATATTTTATCTATATTTCACATACAGTACTGTAAACTCGACCTGCTCTGTCAAAAATAGATGTGGCGTGTATTTTTAATAGCTTTTGGGACGCTTTTGAAACGAGCTGTGGTGCGTCTTAAGAACAGCGGAGAGTGGCCGTGATCAGCTCGGGCGGCCTCCTGGTGAAGATCTGCCTGTGCACTTCTCTAGTTTCACAATTAGACTCATTATAAATAAATAAAATGTGATTAGTATGAATAGGAAAGCAAGGGGGAAAAGACCAGAAATACATTTACACAGAGGTTATAAGTTGTAAGCAGCCCCAGATGCAACAGAGGAAATAAAAGTGCAGCGGAGAAACTGATCGAAGGAACAGGAGAACAACTGTTTTTAATTTGGATTTGAAAGCAGACGTTGGGGCACATTTGAGATCAGCACAGTGAAGGCTGCTGAAGACCACGAGTATTAAATAAACAATGGTGTTCGAATGTCTTTCTAAATCCGGCCGCCCTTTTCAAACCATCTGACGTGAGACACATAACACACTGCTGAGAAAGGTTTTGATCCGAAGGTGGATTTTTTATTATTAGCATTAATGTGAGTGAGGTCTGATGTGTAGATGGATCAGGTACGGTGTGTTCTCACATCTCTGTAAATACAGTTTAAAATCTTCCATGTGAATAAAAGGCATGCATGCATTTTCTGTTTCATAACCAGGCTCAATTTCTTTATTCAGTTTCTTCTCTAATGGGCTGCAGTGAAAGCCTGGAGTCCTCCACAGCTCCGCAGGGGATTGTGGGTAATGGTCTGATCAGAAACAATAGCTCTGAGGGTCTCCGAGTGCATGAGAGCTTTGATTGGACAGAGTACATGTTTCAGTGTGTGTGTGTGTGTGTGTGTGTTTCCCTCTTTTAAAATCAAACTATGAAGAATCAGCTGTTCTTGGTGAGAAATGAATCCTCAGAGCTGATGTCGCTTCCTGTCTGTTTGTATTTATACTGATGCACAAATGCAATAAAAGATAAAAACAAGTTAACCAGCAGAGAAATGAGTGAAGCTCAGAGGGGGAATTAAAGCCTCGGGCGATGCTGGAGCTGCAGAGTGTCATTGAGCTGCAGGGGGAGGACAGCTGATAACGAGGGGGGGATCACCACAGAGTGACGTGTACGAGGAGAAAACACCGTGTGTGGGAGGGAGAGCGAAATATGAGAGTGGAGATGAAGGCAGCGTGAGATTCATTAGTGTGGAGGAGAGAGGAGAGAGAAAGGAGACAGTACCTACTGTAATCAAGAAAGCCGAGATGAAAAGAAAAGTAATGAAAAGATGAAAACACAGAGAAAGATGGAGGGGGAGGGGAGAGACTCAATTTCACATTATTGCTTCATTTTCTCTTTCACCTCACAGATGATAGATTTGAAAAAATGAGGTGAGAAGAAGCAACAGTGAGCGGAGAGGCAGAGACACTGATACACTCTGCTGTGAATCTGCAGATTTTCAGCCTCTTTTAGGTCCTAGTTTTGTTTTCCTCGCCCTTTTTACACAAAGATGCCGCTATACTGCCGCCAGGAAGTCTCTTCTTTATATTGCCTTTGCATTTTTAAACAGAGCTAAACACCAGCAGCATTACTGTGTGATATTAGACAGCACTGCAATGGCAAATGGATTTATTGTGTCAGAATTTTAAAACCCCTGTGAACATGTCAGTGTGAGTGAAATGGTCCTGCAGTGAATGTGTCACAGTGGGACTAACACACCCAGATCATGTGACTCCTGCATGTATACAGTCAATCAGACCCAAACTGGCCGAGGCGCTCTGAGCATGCTCCACAGTTTCCGCCCCGGGCTTTGACCCGGAAGTCCAATAGCATTAAATGTGTAAGAGAAGAAGAAGCCGGTAACAACATGGAGAAATCTACATCCAGAGCCGTGACTTTTTGGACGCACCAAATGTACAGAGCTGTAAAGTTGTCCACCATGGTAGCAGTTAGCTGCTAGCTAACCGTAGCTAACTTGTTTGTCCATTGTTTGGTCTGTGACGTAATAGGTCAACAGGAAAAAGGTCCAATACTAACAAGCTGAAAGGGGGCATATCTCCACCTATCGTAGAGGAGTCGCACATACTTGGCTCAATAAATGGATTCCCCTCCCGTGCTTGTATACTGGGACAAGGACAGTAGGCCAGTTAGATGTCCTCGCCCAACTGGGACTGTAGCTCCACTTCACTGTGACTGGAAACGTACACGTCGGCAGCTCTATCTAAACAATAACAATTGCATAACATTAATAGCAATCTACCATCTCTCTAATATGACGGCTGATCTTGTCCTCTACTCGGAGGCGAAGGAGTCCTCTGACCTCATTGTTTTTCCATTTTGTGGACATTCTCCAGTCACACACATATCCTGCCCATGGTCCCGTCCTGCTGGCTGTCCTTTTTACACAGACGTCATTTTGGTGTTAAAGGCGAGACAACTCTGTGCCCCATTCCATGATGGGGCAAGGCGGAATAACGGCATGAAATTCCCGACCCGAAGAGGCAGTGTAAAAGGGTCTGTGCTCTGGTTCAGTCTCAGTGTTTTCATTAAACAAGAGTTCTGATTCGCCAAATTTATAACTTGCAGTATGTAATTACTAACATTAGATAATTTCCTTTTGTATTAATGGGTAACTTTGTTTTTATTCTATGTTATTCTTTTTTTCCTGAACGCTATTTTCCCATGTTCTGTCTCTAAAAGCATTTTCACACTGAACAGTTGTGGGGACTCTCTGAGAGGAACCGTCCACTGGGAGCTCCCACGAGAACTAAATACCATCAAGGGCTTTTTCTCTGAATGCTTTCACATCCAAAACACTAAAGTGACGGACTGTAAGCTTGCCAGCAGTTGGTATAGCAACATCATTTTCACTTTGACGAGTCAAAATCACTTTGTATTTGCCCCGCTGCATATTTCCTCAGTAAAGCCTCGACTTCTCTGTCACTCTGTCTGTCTGTCTGTCTGTCTGTCTGTCTTCCACTTTTTTTTGTCACAAGCTGTTGTGTGTGTTTTGTGTTGTCTGTTGTTTACACGGCTAAGAGGTTTCTTTAAATGCCAGTTGCCAGTGCTGCGTCAGCTGTGTTTGACCAGTCAATGTACACTCATGTCGTCTGGACCAATTACTCTACACTTGTGTGACTCATGGCTCCTCTTATGCTGTGAGAGTACATACTCGGAAACAGGAACTAAAAGTCTCTTAAAATGATGGTTTCTAGGTCTTGCGGTGCAAACATAACCAAAAAAAAAGGGGTTCTGAGAGCTATGAAAACGTTCCTTCAGTCTGAAAATGCCTCAAGTGACTAATGGGCCAATATTTTTTGAAAGTGTTCCAGTATTGAGTAACAACAGGCTGCAATAGGGCAATGTGCACATCAACCTATGTCTACTAAAAGTACTTTTATGCCACTGACGGGCTCAGGTTGTTATTGTAGGTGTCTGAAAACATGGAAAGGGTCCGTACAGGGATAGACCTTTATATTAAGCAGTAAGATCCTCTTTGTTTAACCAGAAACAGCCCCAAAATTGCGATCAGCAAATCCACTAAACTCAATTCAAATAAACAGTAAAAGAAGTACAAAAAGGATCTTTAACTCTTTAACAGAAAAGTCAGTTATTATGCAATCTGAGCTGACTGGCTGCAAAAACTTTTGTCTCCATGAGTCAGATACAAAACGTTGGGAAATAGTGTCCTGATCAAAAGATACCCTTTAGTTTAGACACATTTCACTCATCAAAACAAATACCTGTGTACATCAGACCATTTGTGCAGCCTGCATGTGAGCAGCGCTGCCCCGCGTGAAGGAGTTCAAGTATCTCAGGGGCTTGTTCATGACTGAGGGTAACATGGAGCGTGAGATTTGCAGGTGGATCGGTGCGGTGTCAGCAGGAATCAGGGCCACTGAGGGGAAGAGGGAGCTGAGCTGAAGGACAAAGCTTTCGATTTAGGTTTTCCTGGCACATCCGACTGGTAGGAGACCCTCGGGTCAACCCATAACACGCTGGAGAGATTATATAAATCATCTGGCTCGGCCATGCCTCTGGATCCCCCAGCAGGAGCTGGAAAATGCTACAGGGAGAGGACACCTGGGGCCGTACTCACAAACATTCTGAATATCCTCTCAGAGAGCTCCTAACTTAGCCTAAAAACTTTAGCAAGGAGTCCTGGCTTAGGAGGGATTTAGCTAAGTTATCAAAGCAACTCTGAGCGAGGAAGACACAGCAGCTTTTACCTCAGTGAGGAGGTGTGGTTGAACCGTTGCTAGGTGTGATGCATTCCTTTAACAGATGTGATTGGCTGTCACAGACAGGCCCGTCTGTGAGCCTGCAAGGGGTGAGGACACCCAGTGGAGATGACATGAACTGCAGACTGTGAAAGTGTTAGTGTGATCACTGCTGATGGAAGGTTGAGACAGACCTAAGTCATCACTGATGCACTGCTGCATTTTTTCAGTTTTTCAAGTATCTTAATATTGTGATCATTTTATTTCTGCCATTATGATGATACTGTGTTGGGTGGGAAAGGCGTGCATATCCCTAATTAGATCGACTACAGATATTCTCCCTGCACAAATCTAATCTATTTATTCACTGTCGTTCAGTGTTTAGAGAGCGTTTCTCTGACCTCTTTGTGTTTCTGCCATTTTCTCCTCAGCTCAGGAAACTCTTAAGTCTCTTAAAAGTCCTCCTCCCTGCTCCTAACAGTTTTTCACCTTAGGAGCTCTTTTAAGGGTTAAGATGGTTTGTGAATTACTTTTATCTACCTACTCTTAACTTTAAGGGGAAATTCTGGGAAAACATCACAATTCTAAGAATTTTCTTAGAATTTCATCACTAGGAGTGACTCTTAGTGCGAGAAGGCTTTGTGAATACGGCCCCTGGAATACCTCAGTTCGTCTGATGTCATTGTGTCATTTAATAAAATTAAAGTTTAACCATTTATATAAACAATTCCCAAAATAGGGAGGCTACTGTCAAAGTCCTTAAGATCAGTGTGCTTTGTTGTACTTGCTTGCGGCCTTTTTTGAGGCCTTGATGATTTCTGGGGAGGGCTCCCACGTGAAGCAGGACTCCAGGCCAGCCATCTTTATTGTCATTATTGATGACAGGGTTCCATCCAGAGCCAGGCTGTTCCTGGTTTTAGTCTCTCTCTCTCTCTGCATCTGCATTGGAGTGGGGTAACACCAGGACCAGCTTTGCAATGGTGGCAAGCCTCATGAACAGACTTAACCCTGTCAGCTATGAAGAATGGACCAAGAACAAGAAAAAAAATCTCACATTCCTTTGAAAGATGAGTAAAGTTTGATCATTAATTTTGTCTAAAACAAAATGTACGCACCTACTGTATATGATGCTTTATACATACATAACAAATTATTCTAATTTGTATATACTACTATATATACAGTAATTAATATACAATTATAAAGCAGCATAGAGGAATGGTTTTGTATAGATAAAACAGACAAAATTAATTAGGCATCAACCTACAGTATACTTTTACAGCTGCACTGAAACCTCAAAATAATATGTACAAAGCTCTCGAAATGCCTTTAAATGATCTCACAACACACAAAAAACAAATATGCAAACGTTACTTAAAGTTTAAGAGCACAAACACTTACATACATACCTGAAAAGAGCGGGGGAAATCAGTCTTCTTATTATTCTTCTTCTCCTTCTTCTTCTTCTTCTGAGTGCAATCCCGGTGTCAATTGGGCCACAGTGGCACCAACATCCAATGTAGCGGTCGGGAGGTGTATTGCGCATTGAAACAGGGACTTATTTTTGTTTTGGCTCAGACGGACACTTCAGCGTGAGAAATCAGGGGTGTGGCGTGAGAGTATGTGAAGCCAGTCAAATGTGTGTGTCTCACGGCCAATGCGTGAGAGTTGGCAGCCCAGTGTCAGTTGGATGCAGTCACTACCTCAGCTGCGGACTTAAAGGCGAGACTAATCTGTGCCCCCATTCCACAATCATACCTTTTACACAGAACAGCAAGGCAGAATAACAGCGCAACATTCCTGCCTTGAACAGTAAAAGAGGCCACTGATGGATTTTGATGAGTTCATTTTGTAGAATAAAAAAGGGTTTTGTAGATTTCTCAAAGTAATGAACCAATATAGCGTTGGCATCAGAAACAGTGCAACCCAAACAATCCCAAAAAATATTCAGATGAAGACTCAAGGTCGATCACCAGGTGATGGTCTGACAGAAGTGTTGGTGTTACCTGGCAGTACTCAGTGACGATGCAGAAAGCGTCTCTCTCCAGGAAGCTGTGGTAGAAGGTGAGGATGGCCGGGTGGTGCAGCTGAGACAGCAGCTGGGCTTCCTGCGTTGCTCGGACCGTCTCGTCAGGTCGAAGGTCACCCAGAGGAATCTGCTTCAACACCTTCCTGGAGGAGGCGGAGGTCAGAGTTCAAACAAGAGAGAGACCAGCTTTCTACTTTCACTTCCAAACAAGTTGCAGTACAACTCTTTAAATCTTAAACTTAAAATCATGGTACCATCTCGTACTGTAGATGGAGGGAGGTAACACACGCCAGCCATGCACCAAAAGTCAAATGAAGTGTATTAATCTCAAAAGGATTTACAGTCTGTACATCATAAGGCACCCTCTGTTCTTAGAGGGTTTAACTGGATCAGGGAAAACACTTTATATCACAGGACGGTTCTCTCTGCCAGGACAGACAGGAAGTCAACGTTTGTACAGAGAACACCAAAAAAAAAACTAATCACATGGGAAGAATTCACAAAACAATATTTTATTCGCCATGCAGAGAGAAGTCAGCAGAGATTTCCCTAACTACAAAGTTAACTCCTAAACATATGGCTGACACACGTCCACACTGGGGAGCACGGACGTGGGGTTGACTTGGATTGACTCAAAATGATGGCATGTTATAAGAGTCCCAAATGGTTTTGTGACTGTAAATTCAAATGACTGATCCTGGAAAGGAATTTTAAGCAAATAATATGAAAAGGGGGACTATATTCAGTCCGTATTCCAGTTAATTAAGAGTCTTTTATTGTAAGCTGCTAAACGTGCAGAAATGTGTAATTTATCTACAGGCAGGCATTTAATTCAAGAAAATAGTTTAAATAATAAAAGAATACTGACTGGGTTTAAATGGAAAAAACAACTGCTTCCAAACTTCACAAAACTGACTGACTTAAATTACTGCTTTGTTTTCCCTGAAATTAGCACTAAAATATATCTTGCCAGGAAAGCTGAGTGAAATTATGAGGAAATTATAGACCGGTCAAATACAGGAGAAGTTGTAGAGCTGTTTTTATGATGACAGTAGCTGATAATAGTTGTTAACATGTCAGTCTGGACCAAAGTGGTGAACAACCAATTACCCTGCCATCCCTACAACTGCTAAAAATAACACTTTAACCTTTTTTTTTTAATGGAAAATGCAAATGTCCTCCATTTGCACGAGAAGTGCACTTTTCTTTTTAATTTTAAGGATTTTTGGTCAGTTAAATACATTCGTTTCAGCGTATTACAATAACAAAACTACACCCTGCGTAGATCTGAAGAGGTTTTTGCACACACCTCTGCAGGATTAGGCTTCACACAGTGGGTTAAACTAGGATGTGCACACGTCCACACTGAAATGAACCTGGAGTTTTCAGAGTGAAGCGGCTGTTAAGTGTCTGTTTCTGAGTCATCCTCACATCCACACTGAAGGACAGGCTGCACAATGCTAAAAGACGAATGGTGGAGCAGTGTGGGTATCAAACCTCTGTCCTCTCCACCTTCACCTCCACCTCCCCCAGAGAGAGGAGGTTAATCATCTGCTCCTCGCTGAGTGAGCGCTGCCTCTCATCTTCTCTTGTTAAATTGGTGAGCAGGATCAGCAGGTGAAGTGGAGGCTCAGGTTTATTAGCACAGTGCTGCTTTCCACGTCCATCTTAACTTTCTGAACAAAGCACCAGGCAGACTGCTGAAATATGACCCACTCACTGCCTTCAAATAATCATCTGTCGTCCTCTCTGCCTCCAACATCCCGCACTGTGTTTTTGCATAGTCTCTAGAAACTAAAATGAGCGTGTTGTTAGAAAACCTTTAGCAGGTTTAGTTAAACAGCTTAAACTGCTGAGTGACATAAGGTTTGATAAGAGTGTGTTACATTTTATACTTGAAGGAAATAGAATATGGTGTGATATTTATTTATTAATGGTACAATAAAGCCGTTAGCAAACCTTCAGTAGGTCCAGTTTAGCAGCTAAATGACTTTGATTTAGGTTAGCTAACAGTTCAGCAGCTGTAAAACAAATACATTTTGATAAAATTGTTCAGTTTAACAGCTTAAATGTGTTCTCTCAGTTTTGCTAACAATTGTTAGCAGCTAAACCCCTTTGGTTTAACATTAGGTTAGCCAACAGTTTGCTCAGAAACTCCTGTGATTTAATGTTGGGTTAGCCAACAATTAGCAGCTAAACCACCTTGGTTCAGATTAGCTAACAGTTCATCATAGAGCTTCAGGACAATGACCACAAGAGGGAGTTAAACCACCTTTGAACATTATTTAACATTAGAAAACAGATGGGATATCAAATATAGACTGATGTACCAAGTACATTATATACACAGTAAACCTCTGATAATTAAAATTTGCACACACAAATAAATATCATCCTGAATTCACAAATTCTTTATTTATTATTGCTTTTTATGCACTCATCTAACTTTTTTCTTTTAGTTACAGGACTGATGTTTTCCTAACCAGAAAAAAAAACACATTACCCTGCTCTGCCTCTGATTGGCTAGTACTCGTTGCCATCAGGGTCAGAGCCAATTAGAAGCAGGATGCGGGTGGGAAAAAACTCTGCTGTCTCCTGTGTGTATGGGGAAAGGGGAGGGACAGAGGGAACAGGCAAGACAAACTATCCTACGTTTAAATAACATATCAAAAATATCTGCTTGACAACTTATTATGGAGCTGGGAACAAGCCCAAATAAGCAACTACGCTTTAGAGATAAGCCCAAAAAAACCCGCGACTACCAATATTTGTAAGCGACTTTACAGAAAAACAAGCCCAAAGTCGCTTGGCAACACTGCCATTTATAAATACAGTTAAAACCACCGTAGTAATAGTAAAATGTTGGTGTGTAGTCTGTTTGTGTTTTTCTACATTTTGTATTTACATGTGTAACGTTAATAATCCGTGTGGTGGTTTGCAGACATTTGGTTTGGTCGGTTTGGTTTCTGCATGATGTTGCTTTCATTATTCAACATATAACCTCACCTGTGCTGTCAGCAGTCCTCTGCAGGATGTTAATGAGTCAGGTGTGTGAACAGTCACCTGAAGGTCCTGGGAGAGACCAAGTGGTAAAACAGGAAGGGGTGTTTGTTGCTCTTTCAGCAGACTGATTATTTTTTATTTGTAGTGTGTTTAGTGACCTATGGTAATTTATGGTTTGGGCTGTTTTGTAATGAATGATACTTCTTTTTTAATTAATTTCTTGTTACTTGTGTGAGTTTTAATGGTAAAGTCGTGGTTAGACACCCCCGTGTGCTGTGGTGGGGTCCAGGTCAGAGCCAGGTCGAGCTATAAAAGCTTACTTTTGTAAAACTGCAGTATGATTAACCAGAACCATGTTTGCTGTGTGTAGCGTTATTGTTGGGATAAAACTGTAAATTTAGCAGCTAATCATTGTCTTCACACAGATTTATTTCAGGTAACATTATTAATTAATGAATCCTCTCAGTCACAGCTGCTCTTTGTGGCACTTTCTTTCATGTTTGATGCTTTCAGGGAAACAGAGTTCAGGTTGATGCTGACAGAACATCAGTCATCAGTCACGGAGCTGCTCCAGGCCTCGTCGACCTCGTTACGTCCGCCTCACACACAGGTACAACTCACACACACACACACACACACACACACATACACACACACAGAGTTTCCATAAATGTTGCCTGCTGCAGCTCTGATTGACAAAGTGAGTGAAAGAAACAGAGATCAAAGAGATTTCCGCTCCAACACAATTTAGATAATCTGTTCTCCTGATAACAGCCAGCAGATAAATACAGCATCAGAGGGCGCTGCTCCTTTAATAAGACGAATATGGTGCTATTTTGTAGTTTTGTTTTATCTAAACAGGAAATCTCTCAAGATAAAAGCATTTAGTCAAAGCCATTCAAAGCACATCCATTCAGATCACAGCTGACTGAGGAAGCTTTAATACAGAGAGTCTCAGAGATGAGTTAGTCTAATTAAAAAATATGGAGCATATTGGCTTTTCTTCAGCAAGAATTTAACACCAGCCTATGAAATATAATGTGATTTATTTGAATGAATCAAAGCTGTAAACCCTGAGACCCGTGAGAGGAAGCAGGTCGTCCATTAGTCACAAGGTCGGCAGTTCAGTCTGTTGATGGTGGGCCATCCCAGGATGTTAATGACTTTGAAAAGTGCTTTGGGTAGAAATGGGACATAAATGCACTCTGCATAAAAGTTGGAACCCTAAACCAAAGTTCTGATGCAATAAATTTGTGTGCAGATATTTCACATAAATACTCATGCTCACTTCTCCTGCTCTGTTTCATTTTCTATTTCCTCATCTGGCCAGAAATCTGCAGCGACAACAATCACACTGACTTTTTGTACTTCTCCACAAAAGAAAGTTTGGGGGTTCACTGACCAGAGTGTGTTGCCCTTTAGGCTCTGCAACATGTTGGACATCAATTCTGTTTGTATGTTTACCTACAAAAAGTAATGCACCAGAATTCGTATATAACCCACGTGATCGTGAAGGCTGTGGTCACTTGACAAATGTGCTGATGGGAGTAAAGAAGGAAGTAGCATAAAGAGCAAAAGTCCACATAAGGAGGCAGGTTGAACAAACGACTTCCCCCCAGGAGACCACTGTTAGTGTCACGTGTGAAACCAAAGGGAGCTTTGAGTTATTTTAAGGTATGTCGTCACATTACGTGAAGTGCGTGACTTAACGTTAAATGTAATGTAACAATGATCAACCATGATTCTTTCCCCAATCCAAACCTATATAACTTTACTTCAGTTCATCCTGCAGCGCTAGTTCTGCTTACCAAAAGTGTCCCACTAGGCGGCTCACATTCCATGCCCGGCTCCAAGCCAGCGAGCATACAGTACAGGCCAAAAGTTTGGACACACCTTCTCATTCAATGCGTTTTCTTTATTTTCATGACTATTTACATTGTAGATTCTCACTGAAGGCATCAAAACTATGAATGAACACATGTGGAGTTATGTACTTAACAAAAAAAGGTGAAATAACTGAAAACATGTTTTATATTCTAGTTTCTTCAAAATAGCCACCCTTTGCTCTGATTACTGCTTTGCACACTCTTGGCATTCTCTCCATGAGCTTCAAGAGGTAGTCACCTGAAATGGTTTCCACTTCACAGGTGTGCCTTATCAGGGTTAATTAGTGGAATTTCTTGCTTTATCAATGGGGTTGGGACCATCAGTTGTGTTGTGCACAAGTCAGGTTAATACACAGCCGACAGCCCTATTGGACAACTGTTAAAATTCATATTATGGCAAGAACCAATCAGCTAACTAAAGAAAAACCAGTGGCCATCATTACTTTAAGAAATGAAGGTCAGTCAGTCTGGAAAATTGCAAAAACTTTAAATGTGTCCCCAAGTGGAGTCGCAAAAACCATCAAGCGCTACAACCAAACTGGCACACATGAGGACCGACCCAGGAAAGGAAGACCAAGAGTCACCTCTGCTTCTGAGGATAAGTTCATCCGAGTCACCAGCCTCAGAAATCGCAAGTTAACAGCAGCTCAGATCAGAGACCAGATGAATGCCACACAGAGTTCTAGCAGCAGACCCATCTCTAGAACAACTGTTAAGAGGAGACTGCGCCAATCAGGCCTTCATGGTCAAATAGCTGCTAGGAAACCACTGCTAAGGAGAGGCAACAAGCAGAAGAGATTTGTTTGGGCCAAGAAACACAAGGAATGGACATTAGACCAGTGGAAATCTGTGCTTTGGTCTGATGAGTCCAAATTTGAGATCTTTGGTTCCAACCGCCGTGTCTTTGTGAGACGCAGAAAAGGTGAACGGATGGATTCCACATACCTGGTTCCCACTGTGAAGCATGGAGGAGGAGGTGTGATGGTGTGGGGGTGTTTTGCTGGTGACACTGTTGGGGATTTATTCAAAATTGAAGGCACACTGAACCAGCATGGCTACCACAGCATCCTGCAGCGACATGCCATCCCATCCGGTTTGCGTTTAGTTGGACGATCATTTATTTTTCAACAGGACAATGACCCCAAACACACCTCCAGGCTGTGTAAGGGCTATTTGACCAAGAAGGAGAGTGATGGAGTGCTGCGGCAGATGACCTGGCCTCCACAGTCACCGGACCTGAACCCAATCGAGATGGTTTGGGGTGAGCTGGACCGCAGAGTGAAGGCAAAGGGGCCAACAAGTGCTAAACACCTCTGGGAACTCCTTCAAGACTGTTGGAAAACCATTTCAGGTGACTACCTCTTGAAGCTCATGGAGAGAATGCCAAGAGTGTGCAAAGCAGTAATCAGAGCAAAGGGTGGCTATTTTGAAGAAACTAGAATATAAAACATGTTTTCAGTTATTTCACCTTTTTTTGTTAAGTACATAACTCCACATGTGTTCATTCATAGTTTTGATGCCTTCAGTGAGAATCTACAATGTAAATAGTCATGAAAATAAAGAAAACGCATTGAATGAAAAGGTGTGTCCAAACTTTTGGCCTGTACTGTAGGTTGAGATCATTTCAGCCCCAAGACCTCTAATCATTCACTTTACCAGATAAAACTGTGAGACTCTGAGCGCCAGCTGTCCTGAGGGGAACTTCAGAGGGAACCATCTACGAGATGGTTCGATTAGTCTTTCGCACCTATACGCAGGTCGGAAAACCGATTTGCACGTCAGGACCGCTACTGGCCTCCACCAGAGTTTCCTCTGGCTTCACCCTGCCCAGGTATAGCTCATGATCTATGCCCACTGTGCGGGCGAGATGCGTGCAATATGGCTGCCACCTAAAAAACTTTTCAGCTATAACTTTTGAACCAGATGAGCTACAAATGTAAGCTTGGTGTCTATTTTGTTGATCATAAGAAACACACTGGAATGCTTATTTTTATGATTGGATGCATCTGGACCCCTAATTTGCATATTTCCAAGATGGCAGTTACATAAAATACGTTTCTTTTGGCAAACTTGGTGTCTATTTTATATTTTTAAGCATTAGAAACACATTGAAATATTCAGATTTATGATTTATTTTAAAATAATATCATCTTATGTTCATGCTCTCTAATTTGCATATTGCCAATATGGCCGCTTTCCCAAAACACATAAAGTAGACACCAAGCTTGAATGTGTAGCTCATCTGGTTCAAAAGTTTTAGCCGCAATGCTTTTCAAGTGGCAGCCATATTGGATTTTGCCACCATGGTCATCAGAATGCTAATCTGCGAACCCCCGATATCCAGATGTCGTCAACATGTATTAATCTATATTTGGACCAAATTTGGTGCTTTTATCACAAAATGAATGATTGTCTTGATTTTGCTGTGCCGCCACACTACTACCAAACTTTACTTTCCTAAACCTAACCTACGTAACTCTAGGTTAAGCATGTAACTTTACACCAAGTACGTGACATCACAATGCCCAACTACGACTCTTTTCTTAAACCTAAGCTAACTGATGGGGGGCTGATTCGCTTATTTGTTAGATATCAATGCACAATTGCAAATTGTCCCGCCAAAAAAAGCCTTCCTGTTAGAGTGTCTGTTCGCCTCCAAAAGGAACTACATTTCTTCTTCTCTGGTCAGTGTATATGGTTGGTTGATGTCCAATCAAAGTCTAGTTCAACCCTCCAGCAGCTTCTCTATGGTTGCATGTTGAAACCTTCAGACTGATTCACAGCTCAGAGTCGGAGCTGCTGACAGCTCAGCTTGTGTTTCTCTTCTCGCTTAGAAACTGAGGAACATTTCAGCTTTAATCAGAGTGTCACACTTCAAACAGGCCTTCACTTTAGTTGCATAGCAACAGAGAGTCGGCGCTCGTGGCTCCGCAAAGAGCTTCACACCGGAAAGAAGAGGAAACCCCCTCAGTGCAGATCGTAGTGGCGACTGAATGAAATAATTATAAATCCAGCCTGTAGATTTGATCTCCCAGCAGCCTCCTGGCTTCAGCAGAGAGTCAAAGCTGTTAGCATACTCTGTGGTCGTGACACTTCCTGTTTGGACTCGTTGAACTGACAGTTTCTCTCTTGTATCTGCAGAGATTTGTGACCCTCTGCTCCCTTGATGTGTCAAAACAAAAAGTGAAACATTTCAAGGTGTCAGAGGGGTTGATGGGAAAATTCTTGTTGTTGTCAAACACTGAAATGACTTATAAATGTCATGTTTGCTGCAGGTCTGATGGTGCCAACTGAAAGTCCAAAAAAAAGCACTGAACAGCCTCCTGAAGCACGAACTGTCACAACAATCTGCTGATAGTTTAGAAGTGAAGAAAGGTTTATAACAGTTCAGCCTGCAGCTGTTTGTCTGACTCCTGAACTTTAACCAATTACTGTATTTAATTACAAATCTGAGCTACCTGTACTTAACTTGAAGCCCTCCTCCACACACATTTTAAACATATGATGATCTTATAGACCATGATGCATTGCTGTAGATTAAACTACCCAACAGGATGTAAAGGAGTTAAAATGACACATTAATGCAGCAGGGATATGTAACCTCAGTTAGAAGCAAAACACTTTTCACAGTGTGGTATCCGTAGTGTTTATCTGCAGTAAAGGATCTGAAAGCTTCCTCCATCTCTGAACATTTTGTTGTCTGTTCTCAGCAGACTGAGCTTTGACCTGTTCTCACCTGTTGCTCAGATGAACTTCAGTCTGCAGAGTTCGGCTCACAGAAGCTGCTGCTGCACTAAGTGAACGTCTGAGTGAAATAAATCAGATGAAACCAAGGGGAGATCACAATTTGCACCTCTCTCAGCAGGCTGTCACTCTGCTTTATTACAGCAGCAGCGGGAGGCGTCACTCCTCCCTCTGACTCTCCCGTTTTAACATCACAATTAGACGCTAACGGGGGAGGCGGGGGTGATGATGGAGGGGGAGATGAAGGTGTTTGCCTCAGTGTGTCCTCCGGGCTCTGTGGGTCTCTGGGAGTCGATGGCGGCTCGACGGGAGTCTGCATTGCGTCTTAGCAGGTGTTTAACACTGACGGAGATGGATCTGTGTTTGCCGGTGGCTCTGTACAACTTTTGTTGTTTACTGGGAGGAGATCTGCCTTGAAGCTCCGCCTGCACGCTGAGCAGAAGATTGCACACAGGAAGTGAATAAATCAGCACCCCCACAAACACACACATTTGACACAACATAAAGTTGGATGTGCGGGTGTCAGCGGGTGTCAGCGGGTGTCAGCGGGGGGCAGGTGGGCGAGGAGACGCTGTAAAGTTTCCGAGCTTTGAGCACAGCGATCGATCACGCAGCAGCAGATCACAGCAGCTCACTGACAGACTGTTTGTGATGAATTCACAGGACATCAGAGCTGTAAACACTCACATCCATCAGTGAGTGGGTTTAATGTGTAAGGCAGCTCCAAGCTCATTGGTTCCTACTGTAAATCTTTAAAAACGCAAACATGTAGCTTCATCAGTGATTTCCTAAAAACAGCTGTCCACTGTAGTTTTTATCAAACAAACAGGAGCAAATAGTGACTTTACTGGGGACTATTTGTAGCAGCAGATGAATCCACATTTGGTGCTGTGGTGAATGTTTGTGTATGTGGGATTGAAATAAAAAAACAAACTTTAGTGTTTTAACAACAACAGATCTCTATGGCACAGAGGGAGGAGACATATCAAGCTGCAGATTAACACACCATAGTGTTTAGGAAATATATTAACTGTTAGTTTGAGTCTAAACATGACGGGTTAAATGAAAAAAAGAAGTTTGTTTCCAGTCTTTTCCTGTCTGAAGTGCACTGAGGGGTCCAGGGGAGCAAAGGGCCTGGCAGGACATCAGCAGTGCGTCACTGCTGCAGTTGATGCTGAATATGAAATAAATTAGTGAGATGCTGGTGTAGACCAAAGTTTTCTGAAAGCACGGTCTCTCAATTTGCAGAACTGCAGCAAAAAAAAAGAAAAGAAAAGAAAATCCCCAAAGCTGTAGAAAGTACAGACCATCATTTTAAAAGAGACCTCCAGCTGCACACGAGCTCAGTCTTGACTCCTGAGTACAGAATTAGGAATCATTAAACCATAAAGGGTTCATATTTGTAAAATGTTGAGAGGCCACAGTAGCTTTGGTGGTTTTAGTTCAGTTCACTTCATTTTTTCTGTCCAGACTGATTTGATTTTTGTTCCCAGCAGTGCTGTGCACAGACGTTTTGCAAGGCAGGTGGTCTAGTGGAAAAGAGGGCTTAAGTATTATTTTTTTGCATGCGTGTTGGTGCAAAAAAAAATAAAACTTTAAAAAAAATGTGTGCACACAAAGCGCTCAGCTGCAAGAATCAGGCTGAGTCTCCTCTCCTCTCTCCTCCTCCTTTCTTTTTAAAATGGTCATGTGATAATTCTTATAATTATTTTATAAGTAAGTTTTGAATATTCTTAAAGAGTCCCACAGAACAGACACATACAGCTCCTCCTCTGCGCTCTTTACGCAGCACAGCCCCAAACTGCATGTCATTTTTGTTTAATTCATCTATCAGAAACACAACTTGAGAGATGTAAACTTTATTTCAAATCGAGTTTTGGTTTGAAAAGACACATCTGAAAGCAACTCACCATCTGTCTCCGCTCACACCGGGCAGCTAGTGAACCTGAATTTTCCAGAGAATTGGAGGGAGACAGAGTGATTTTACACCACGCTAAAATCTAAACAATACCCATCCCTCTGCAAAGGCATGTCACCATGTCAAAGTAGCCAGAGGTGCTGCTTTCATCTATGACACCTGATGGTTTCAGTGACCCCTGACCTTCCTACACACACCTACGAGCCCTAAACAGACATTTACTAAAAGTGTTGGACCAGCTGCTCTGAGCGCTCAGACGTTCTCCTGCATACCATGCAGTTACAGTTTTTCACGATTGTTAACACACAAAAATCTAAACCTTGGCACAATTTGCACAACCTTAACTTCACGTACCATTCGCTCGACCCGAATTGTCACTACTTCACACTCCCTTATGACTCCCCTAGACTCTGACTTCCCTTCTTTACACTCTGACGCCAATTGCACATCACCTTGTTGTCTAAACACTACACACAATGTGCAGTTGTTGCACACACCTCTCATGTAAAAGCTCAAAGCTTCAACCTACAATACACTCTGCAGTCAATTGCACATTAACTTGTTGTCAAAACACTACACACAATGTTCTGTTGTTACACACACTTCTCATGTGACAACTCAGTGGTATCAACCTACAACACACAAGTGTTCAAAACTCAACAAATTCAGGTCTGGTGAGCAATTAGCAATCAGGACTGCAGCATATAAGTGCCTTGAGCCTCCTCCTCTGTGTTTGGTGAACAATGGAGAACCTTGAAGAGAGCAACCAGAGAAGGAGAAGTCTAAGAGTGAGAGGAGGAGGAGGAGGAGAACAAGGAGGAGAACAAGGAGAAGGAGAAAGAGGACAAGGAGGGGAGGAGAGAGGAGAAGGAGGGCATGGAGGAGGAGAGAGAGAAGGAGGAGGAAGACAGAGAGGAGCAGAAGGAGCAGGAGAACAGAGAGGAGCAGGAGGAGGACAGAGAGGAGCAGGAGGAGGAGGACAGAGAGGAGCAGGAGGAGGAGGACAGAGAGGAGCAGGAGGAGGAGGACAGATTGGAGCAGGAGGAGCAGGAGGACAGAGAGGAGCAGAAGGAGCAGGAGAACAGAGAGGAGCAGGAGGAGGACAGAGAGGAGCAGGAAGACAGAGAGGTGCAGGAGGAGGAGGACAGAGAGGAGGAGGAGGAGGAAGACAGATTGGAGCAGGAGGAGCAGGAGGACAGAGAGGAGCAGGAGGACAGAGAGGAGCAGAAGGAGCAGGAGAACAGAGAGGAGCAGGAAGACAGAGAGGTGCAGGAGGAGGAGGACAGAGAGGAGGAGGAGGAGGAGGAGGACAGATTGGAGCAGGAGGAGCAGGAGGACAGAGAGGAGCAGGAGGAGGACAGAGAGGAGGAGGAGGAGGACAGAGAGGAGCAGGAAGACAGAGAGGTGCAGGAGGAGGAGGACAGAGAGGAGGAGGAGGAGGAGGAGGAGGAGGACAGATTGGAGCAGGAGGAGCAGGAGGACAGAGAGGAGCAGAAGGAGCAGGAGAACAGAGAGGAGCAGGAGGAGGACAGAGAGGAGGAGGAGGAGGAGGACAGAGAGGAGCAGGAAGACAGAGAGGTGCAGGAGGAGGAGGAGGACAGAGAGGAGGAGGAGGAGGAGGAGGACAGATTGGAGCAGGAGGAGCAGGAGGACAGAGAGGAGCAGGAGGACAGAGAGGAGCAGAAGGAGCAGGAGAACAGAGAGGAGCAGGAGGAGGACAGAGAGGAGGAGGAGGAGGAGGACAGAGAGGAGCAGGAAGACAGAGAGGTGCAGGAGGAGGAGGAGGAGGACAGAGAGCAGGAGGAGGAGGAGGAGGACAGATTGGAGCAGGAGGAGCAGGAGGACAGAGAGGAGCAGGAGGAGGAGGACAGAGAGGAGGAGGAGTAAGAAGAAGGAGAACCATTATATCTAATGAGATTCGGGCCACTGTGATAGACCATGTGCTGAACCATGGTTTGAGCATGAGGGAGGCTGGTTTGAGGGTCCAGCCCAATCTCAGTCGATTCACAGTTGGTGCCATCATAAGAACATTCAGGATGGAGAACAGGTACTAGTTTATACTTTACTATAAATCTATTTGTCTTGTGTACTGTAAAACAATACAGCATTTGTGTACTATGTATTTGTGTACTGTATACATTGTGTACTGTATATACTGTGTACTGTAATACAATACTGCATTTCAATATAATACAGTGTGCTCACAGTAGTTATATTTTGCAGGACCGAAAGACAACCTCACAGTGGGGGAAAAAGACGTGTTTTCACACCAGAGCAGGAGACCCTAATTGTGAACGTGGTTCGTGAAAACAATGCAATTACCCTAAGACAAATTAAACAGAAGATCCTAGCAGATAATGCAGCTTTTAATACGATCCAGAATGTCAGCCTGTCTACACTGGACCGTGTCCTCAAGAGGAATTCATTAGCTATGAAACAGGTCTACAGGATCCCGTTTCGAAAGAAACACAGACCATGTGAAGGAGCTACGGCGCGACTTTGTGCTTGTAAGTCCCATACATTACAGTAAGCACTGACATACAGGTAATGTAGCCTACCTGTGATGTACAGCAATATATTTTGTTTTCCTTTTCTACAGTGTCTTTTGACCTCTCTGTCCATACAGTAACTTGCATTCTCTCTGTTTTTGTTTCAGCGAATCCAGGAGCTTGATACGGCGAATGAACTATATGAATATATTTTCATAGATGAGGCTGGGTTTAATCTGGCCAAGAGAAGGCGCAGGGGAAGAAATATCATAGGCCAGTGGGCCATTGTTGGGGTCCCCGGCCAGCGTGGTGGGAACATAACCATGTGTGCAGCAATAAATCACCATGGTGTCCTGCACCGCCATGTACATCTTGGTGCCTATAACACAGACTTGCTGCTGGCCTTCCTTGATGACCTCCACGAACAACTTGTTCCACCAGATCACACTGATGATCCACAAAGAATTAATTATGTTGTCATCTGGGACAATGTGAGTTTCCACCGGGCTCTGCTTGTACGTCAGTGGTTCCAGGCCCACCCACATTTTACGGTGTTATTCCTCCCGCCGTACTCTCCATTCCTCAACCCCATAGAGGAGTTCTTCTCTGCTTGGAGGTGGAAGGTGTATGAGCGAAACCCCCAGACCCAGGTCCCACTCATCCAGGCCATGGAAGAAGCCTGTGGTGACGTCAGCCTCGAGTCCATTCAGGGATTCATGCGCCACTCAAGGCGGTTCTTCCAGAGATGTCTAGATAGGGAGAACATCGCCTGTGATGTGGACGAGGCCCTCTGGCCTGACAGAAACCGAAGGCATGATGATGCTTGATCATGATGATTCCTCAATCATGTACAATAAAAAGACATTTTTGGCTGCATATTTGTGTGCTGTTTTACAGTAAGTTTGTTTTATGAAAAAAGTAGGCTACACTGAGTCATTTTTACAAAAGGAGAAATATCTTATTTTCCAGAGTCATTGTCATTCATATGGTGTGTTCCATTTTACAATAGTGTTTTCAATTTTGCACTACAATGTGCTGTAAATGCTTGGTAGTGTGCAGCAAAAGCTTAGTTGTGTGTGCTCAATGAATGGTATGTGTCATTGGAAAATACGACTGTGTGTAGCAAATGAAAACATGAGTTCCATTTTGTGAACACAATGTAGAGATTTGATGGCAAGAGTCTTCTTGCAAAGGGAGTGTCAGGTTTAGCATTTTGTGTGTGCAGTTTTCAGTTTTGTGTGTGCAGTATTGAGAAAGCCGTTATTGTATTGAGAAACGTGTGTTGACAATCGAGAAAAACTGTAAAATAGTTTGTGATGAATGGTGTGCCAGAAGTGACCAATCAATTTCAGGTACAAACACTGGAGCTGATTTCCAGTGTGTCGACACTTCGATACAGCAACACGACTCGCCTGACTAACAGGAAGCAACCTTTAAAAAAGTTTCCTTCTGACCCACAAACATCTCGTTAAATAAAAGATTCCTCTGGACTGCAACACGACTGAGCAAAAACTTTAAGTAAATCAACAACCTTGTTCCCAGCGTGCTTTGCAGCAGCCTCAGCCAGCTCTCCTGTGTTCACTCAGCGGCTAAAAACAGAAAGTCCAGGTGCAAACAGGCCGACAGAGACGACATCCATCAGCTGGAAGATTCATCAGCTGGGTCACACAGCTGCTCCGACCTCAGAGGAATCACCTCACGAGACACCTTCATGTCATCACACACAGGCTGATGCTTGTGTGTGTTTTCAGGACAAAGTGTTTTATAATCATGAACAAAGTTACACGACAAAACAAGTACACAAGACTTCCATCATGTGAATAAACAAATCCTCCTGTTGTTTCACTGACCCGATTAAAACAAAAGGTTTGCTCTCCGTTTTAAACCGAGTCTGTTTTAAACCTTTGTGATGACAGAGTCTGAGTCACGCTGATCCTCATTAATTAATCTTCAACAGCAAAATAAGTTTAAACTCCGTCAGTGATGCTGAGAGAAGAAAAAACTGCCTTCTTCCTCACTGTCACAACATTTTAACTCAACGCTCCCTTTCTGTGTCTGAAAATGTTGTAAATGACAAAAAGCCGACACTTTAACAGACGGATGAGGAAGCGATGTTTCTCATGTGTGAAAAAGGTTCATTAAAGCTCAGAGAGAGAAGCGGAGTTTAACCAGCAGAAGAAGAAGCGTCTGTAACGCCGATCAACACATGATGGAGATCATCAGCTGTTTGTCCTTCATTCAGAAGAGAATTAACTGTCAGCATGTAGACACGAGCTCATCCTGTCGTCTCAAAGTTCCCATTTAGTCCACTACAACCAGTGTTTCTACTGGAGTGATGCTTCATTTGTGTTAGTTTGACTAAACACAGCTTCATCAGGGATATCCATCATGTGTGAGCACAATATGAAGCTCTCAAAAGTAGATTTAGATTTTAATTACTTTACAAACTGCCGGGTAGTTCGTGGATTTCTCCACAGGGATCAGTAAAGTCTCATCTTAAAGCTGGGTAGGCAGCTCAAAGTTGCTGTTCCAGCTGCAAAGGAACCCAGAAAAGGAAGAGTACCTCATCTAAAAGACAGTCTGACAATAAACAAAATAAAATGTGTCAAGATCCGAGTTTTTAGAGATGAAGAGAAAATGTGTAACGAGAGCTAAAGGTTAACAACTGTAGCTTGAAGTTGATGGTAATGTAGCAAATGTTTGCTTTAGCCTGGCGTCATACTCAGTCTGTTTCCATGACATCAGAGGAAATGGATTTATTGTGTCAGTCTTTTAAAACCCCTGTAAACATGTCAGTGTGAGTGAAATGGTCCTGCAGTGAATGTGTCACAGTGGGACTAACACACCCAGATCATGTGACTCCTGCATGTATACAGTCAATCAGACCCAAACTGGCCGAGGCGCTCTGAGCATGCTCCACAGTTTCCGCCCCGGGCTTTGACCCGGAAGTCCAATAGCATTAAATGTGTAAGAGAAGAAGAAGCCGGTAACAACATGGAGAAATCTACATCCAGAGCCGTGACTTTTTGGACGCACCAAATGTACAGAGCTGTAAAGTTGTCCACCATGGTAGCAGTTAGCTGCTAGCTAACCGTAGCTAACTTGTTTGTCCATTGTTTGGTCTGTGACGTAATAGGTCAACAGGAAAAAGGTCCAATACTAACAAGCTGAAAGGGGGCATATCTCCACCTATCGTAGAGGAGTCGCACATACTTGGCTCAATAAATGGATTCCCCTCCCGTGCTTGTATACTGGGACAAGGACAGTAGGCCAGTTAGATGTCCTCGTCCAGCTGGAACTGTAGAAACACTTCACTGTGACTGGAAACGTACAGAGAGACTCCTCCGCCTCACTCCTCGATGCTACAGTCAACGTCATCTGGAGGAGAGCGGGCAGCAACTCCAGAGACAGACCCCAGTTAGCAGCTGCAGCAACCTGAATCCAGCCAGCACAAACTCCAGCTCAATGAGACCGGACAGCCCTGACTGTCCACCAGATCAGCAAACTTTCTGTTGCTGCTGTTACACAGGTTAGACTCGATGCTGCTGCTGGGCCCCAGCTCACGGTGTCACCCAGCCCTGGGGAGTCTGCATTGCCAGAATGCAAGCTACAAAAGCCGCTGACCAAAGGTCCGTCTCCGGAGGTGCTGCCCGCTCTGCTGCCGGAGAAGCCGTCCACAGCAGCAGGCAGCGAGGCGGAGGGACCGCTCATTTGTGGTCTCATAAACAGAGAGAGGTATCTACAATGAAATAGCATTAAATAAATCAGTGTATGGGAAACACTGCCTTACTGTATGAAGCGCGTGCACATGCCTGTGGTCATTTGGTGGGAGAGGCTTAGGACAGAGAGGAGAGAAGGTGTATATTCAGATTTTAAGTTTTTTTTTTCTGTCTACCCTAACTTTAACAAAATGCATCATATTTTATTTGTTGATTATATTTTGTATTCATAATCTGAATCTGTGGGATAATTAAAGTTATTTAATAAAGGTAGTGCAGTAAAAAGTACAGTATGACATTTCCCTCTGAGATTCAGTGGAGTAGAAGTGTACAGAAGCAGAAAATGGAAATACTCAAGTAAAGTACAGGAACCTTAAAACTTGTGCTTTGACCACTGATGGAGCTGATTGTTTCAAAACAAAACACCCTCCAAACAGGAAACAGCTGATCTGATCTCCGTCAACAAACATGTCAGTCCAGCTGTTTTTCACAATAAAACTTCCTCTCATGGTGTTTCACGAGAGGATGATGAGTGTTTTCAATGAGGAAAGATCTTCCTCTTTCATTGAGATGTGATAAAAGTGAGCACACACTGCTCCTCTGTCGCCATGGATACCACATCTTGACGGACAGCCGGGGTCAGGAAGCTTCTAAATACAGGTCCGGAGCTCTTATTGTTTTTTTTTCTCCTTTAAACCTTTCTTTTTGTTTTGATGATGAGTTTCAGAACCTTTCAGGTGAAAGATCTTTTCTTCACACCTCAGGTGAACCTTTCGCACGGACAATAACACACAGATTTATGAGTAAACGCTAACACACTGATCGGGGCATCGTGTCTAAATCTGGCAGAGGAGGAGTGACGCAGGGAGGAAGAGGAGGAGGAGGGTGAGACCTTTCAGATGGTGAAAGGGCAGAGATGACGACTCCGAACACCGACTCACCATCTGTTTTCCGACAGCACAAAAACTCTTTCTGTACAGCGTCCTGCAGACAGACAGACAGACAGACAGACAGAACACTCTCCTGCCTCAGTGCCCTTGAGCAACACACTGCAGCTCCTCTTGCTCTGTTAAAGTTCATCTCTTCATCCTCGTTCATGTGAAACTCACTGAAGAGCAACACGAAGGTGATGATGTTAGTGTCGTGGAGGAACTACGTGTAACATTCTGTAATGAAATTAAAGAGTAAATGTAATCTATTACAGTTTTTGGGAACAAATTTGTAGTAAAAAATAAAGTTACTGATAAAAATGACAAAGATGTGACATCGCATTAAATTATTTTCGGTAAAAAGTTCAGAGTGATGTCAGCTAAATCAGATTTGGCCGTTTAATACGAATATTCAACAGGTTTTTTTTTCCCATAAAGTTAAAAGTATGAACAGGCTCAGCAGGACGTTCAGTGACAGAACAATCTGAAAACGAGAGTCTGTGATGCTGGAGTCTTTATAGTGACAGGAAGTAATGATCCACAGGTGAGGGGCACTAGCTTGATGAGGTGGAGAGGTGGAGCAGCAGGAGTGAGAGATGTGTGGACAGGTGATAGGCTGACAGGCAGGTGAGGTGGAGAGATGGGGTGAGTGGAAATGTACTGGGTTAAATCGACACTTACCTTTCTGGAAATTTTACGCTTTTCTTTGTTTGGGTTAAAATGCTATTAATAAGCTGATGGCACACTGAAATGAAAGTGAATTCCACCAGAGATACAAACTCATAATTTTACCATTCTCATATGGTTCTAAGAAAACTCTGATCAATCATTGCACTCCCCACGAGAAGGCCTCCGACTGACGTAACTGCTCAAAGCAGTTTTGTGTTGCTATGTGTGGTATTTATTCAGTTTTGGGAAATCACGATGTCTAGAAAGCATCAGTGGCTGCAGCTGACAGGGACAGCTAACGTTAACACTAGCAGCAAAGCTAACATCAGGATCGTCATCCGTTAAAAGCCTCCCGTTGTCGGATATAACATGAAACTACTCCAATTAGCTCAATCATGTTGTAACTAAGACATCCGCTGGAGAAAATATTTTTTTCACGAACCGTTTATTGAGTTATTGAGTTACAGACACCGCTAATGGCTAACGGCTCACAGCTAACAGTTAGCCCAGCTAATCTACGATAACCATGTTATTAATTACAAACAAAACGTGCACACAGAAATAGTAACGTTTGTTCAATCATTGTGTTTAGACTTTACAAACATCAGATTAGTCTAAACGGTGATATAGTGACGTGAAAAATGTGATATATATATATATATATATATATATATATATATATATATATATATATATATATATATATATATATATATAGCTAAACTTAACAAGGTAAACAACAAGGCAATTCCCATTTACACAGTGGTCAAGAGTGCTGGACCGGAAGTGTCGCACAAAAAAATGGAAGCTGGCTGCGTTCTGTTTTGCCTCTGTGTTTCCGTGAAAAATAAGGTGGATATGACAACACAGCATCCAGTTGCTAATGGCTAACGTTAGCCTACTGTAGCATAGCCTTTGAAACATTAACGTTATCTTCCTTGTGCGTTTCCACTTACTAGTAACATTAACGCTTCTAACTTATGTTAGCAGTGTAACTTTATTCTAAAACTCATCAATCATCACTGACTCCGGTTGAGTTTTAAAACTCCGGGGTTGACTGTCTTGGTTGTAGCGTTACACTCGCTCTCCTCTTCTGTGTATCTAACGTTACTTTGCCAACGCTTACGTGTATCATAGACGTAATGAGGACGTAATGGAGGAGGGGGGAGTAGGCCTTTGGAGGGAGGTGGAGTTGTGGATGTTCAAATTTTTTCTAAGTGCTGTGTGAAATGCAAGAGAGGTAGACTCACCAATACGCAACCTTTCTCCAGAGTTACAACACATTTAAAAAGTTACAACACCAGTAATCCTGAAGTGATACAGATACCAACAGAGTACTTCACGTGATACCCATAATGCTTCAGATCTGGGGAAACATCTACAGGTTAGTTAATGTGACCACAATCAGTCATATATCACTACATGTTTTGGGGGTATCATAAGTAATGCTCTGTATTTATGTGTCTGCAGCACACACACACACACACATGTCAGTCCAGACGGAGAGGATGACATCATGTTTCTGCAGGTTTACATGACGAAGTCTTCACCTCCTCCGTGTTCATCACGTCCCCGACTTCTCAGCTCAGAGGGCGAGTGGACACATGAGAGAGGGACACAGACAGACAGACAGACAGACAGACGGAGACACAGGGTGCAGTCTGTCTGTCTGTCTCCAACTGAATCCTGTCGACTCTCACCCAGAGTCAGACAGCTGAAACACTCTGAGATTGTGTGTGTGTGTGTGTGGGAGCGACAGAGCGTGACAGACAGACAGTGTGTATGTCAGTGTGTAGTCTTCAGCCACCTGATGCTGCTGACACATTTTCATGCGGAGAAACAAACAATCAGGCGAAAAACTCTGACTATCGATCTGTGACTCTGTGATCTGAGTGTCCGACCTGGACAGGTGGAATTAGGAACAATCCCCTCCCCACACGGGAGCCAATCACTGACCACCGTCCACTGCATCAGGAAGTCCAACAGCATTAAATGTGTGACAGAAGAAGAAGCCGGTAACAACGTGGAGAAATCTACATCCAGAGCCGTGACTTCTGATTGGTTGTTTGACATCACACAGCTCAGTGTTAAATCTCTAACTGTACTCAGCACACACAGAAAGCCCAGGTGCTCATGGGAAAAAACTACATCAACACTGGTGAACACTGAACACAATGATTAACTGCGTTCTGTCTGATGTTTCTGGATGAATATTCCTGCTGCATTAATGTGTCATTTAACTCCTTTATATCCTGTTGGGTAGTTTAATCTACAGCAATGCATCATGGTCTATAAGATCATCATGTGTTTGTAGCGTGGCTGTCCTGTGAGAACCACGTATCTCTAGAAAGTCAGAAAAACAGCTTGTTTTCAGCTTCGTGACGACGACTGTTCAGCTGATCCAGGAGGGTTTTAAAGAGTTTATTTAGCCTCATACAGATGTGATCACCTCAGTCATCATTATCATGACCCACCCAGAGACTCCGCCCTCTGCTTGAATCTTTCTTATTGTCTTTTATTTTCTGTGTTCAGAGCAATTGTGGGGAGTACCACCAGTTGGTCCAGGAGCTTCTCCTCCATCATGGACGTTTACAGGCATATTTTAGGATGACTCAGGGGCAGTTTGACAACCTGCTGTCTATCATCAGGCCGTATAGCTCTGGGTATCCAGCAACCACTACCACCAGTTTCTCCTCCATTGTTTACCAACTGTGTTGTCGTGACCACCACAGAAGGCCCGCCTCTCAGATCATCTGACTGGACAATGAAGAAAAAATGGAGATGATGTGGGGCGCTTTTCCTCTCTGAGTTGTGTTTCAGTTTTTTTCTATTGTAATCGTAAAGTTTTTCAACTTGAGGAGTTCAGAAAAACGCAAAAACAGCGAGCAAAAAGCTTCATTCTCACAAAAAACTGTTACCAGAAACCGCCTCCTGCTGCTGAAACACTTTCTTTAAAATGCAACTTGCAGGTTAAATTTTTTTAAAAATATATACATAACCTTGTCTGAAAATTACCATATGAGAAGTTAATTCAGAATTTATTATGGTTTACACGACATAAGGGCAAAAATTCAGAGGAGAAAGCTCCTCTTCTAAAAACGCTTTTTTTTTTAACAGGGCCTGATACTACGTCACGAGAGGGACTCTGCGTCCTTGACCCTGCCTCTGTCCAATGCGCAGTAGTAGGTGGTAATGAGTCTGAGTGGTAGTAAACTTGTGAGTTAGTATTTTTTCGGTTGTTAACAGTGCATTTCACCATTTGTGATTATGCCGAATTATTGTGTTTGTGCAGGTTGCACAAACTTGAGTCTGTCAAGACATTGAGTCCACCGTTTTCCGGACAGAAAAAGGAGTGGAGTTAGTTTTCGTGCCTGGGTGCATTTTGTGCAGGTGAAGAGGCGCAATTTCACGCCTTCATCTGTGACCAAAAATGCTGTCGTGTGCAGCGCTCATTTTGGACAGGAGGATTATGTTCCTGGCGGAGCCCGCTTGCCTCGGGGGTATGTGCGGGACCCGAGCCTCGGGGGTATGTGCGGGACCCGAGCCTCGGGGGTATGTGCGGGACCCGAGCCTCGGGGGTATGTGCGAGGGCGGGCGGGCTCTGCGGAGAGGGAGGCCTCCGTGGGCTGGCAGTTCCCACACAAGCACCTATCATACAAAACATTATCAGGAAATCTTCATATCTCTCATCAATACACCGTAATGCAGAGATGTAACACGCATAGCAAGATACATCTGATACAAGCTGATATTTGCGCATTAGTTTCTGTTCTGGGTAAGTAGCATTAGTTATCTAATACTGGCAGAACTATTGGTAGCTTTGTTATAACCTAATACGTGATGGCAAACTTATTGTTGTGATGTGAACACAGCGCTAGACATCGTTAGCTGTCGTTAGCTAGCGCTGGTCGCTCACGAAGACACCTGTTCTGTGGCCGTTATTTCTCCTAACCCTGATCTGTTCCTGGGCTCTTGGACGCCCAGCAGGCTCATAATCTCTCATAGTCTCAAAACTAGTACTGGGATCCATGTTTATTAATGTTACACTCAATCGCACTCGGCCGGACTCCCTTACGCTACGTCACTTCCAGTTAGTGGGTTTTTAGATGCGGAAGCAAAATTCTCTCATAAAAACGACCCCAGAAGTCACTGTAGTGTGTATGTGGTTTTTTTTGTTTGTTTGTTTCTACATCATTTTCCTACACATTTATTCACCATGGTCTCCAACCTGCAAGCTGGGCTTTAAGTGAATGAAAAACTGTCATCTGAATAGTCACTGAAGCTTCAGACAAATGTAGAGCATTACAAAGTACAGTATTTCCCTCTGAGATATAGAGTAGAAGTATAAAGTAGAATAAAATAGAAATATTTTAGCAAAGTACAAATATCCTTGTTTATATCAGCCCTGCTGTCAGCGTGTCAGACACTGGATGTTTCACAGCTGCAGGTTTCTCAGTCTGTTATGTGGTTTTTAATTGACGTGGTGAAACCCTGACGACATCGGTCCCTGAACTCAGATCAGCTGGACGAGGATTGGTCAGTATACCTGTGTGTGTGTGTGTGTGTGTGTGTGTGTGTGTGTGTGTGTGTGTGTGTGTGAGAGAGAGAGAGAGAGAGAGAGAGAGAGAGAGAGAGAGAGAGACACTTCACAGGTCGATGCTGCCATCTAGTGACTCTCTGCAGAACCATCCTCACTCCCATAATGTCATCATGACAACTTTTTATGAACATATTAATATTATTATTAGATACTGCAGGATGAACACGGCTCCGCCCAGCTTCATCTTTACGGTGCTGCAAACATCAACACGTCCATGGAAGTGTGTGGAAACTTTTCCACCAGTTTACAACACGTTATTAGACAATCACTGGCTTCAGCTGACTGACCTTGATCATACATGAACTCCAGGGACAAACAGCAGCTGATGTAGAAATAAATAACACTAACATAACAACAGGCACAAAATACAGACATATGGTCCTTTAGGTTTTTTAACTATAGCAAAAGAGTTCCTGAAACTAGGCCAGTTTGTCCAGACTCCACACACAAAAACCAAAAACATAAACACAAAAAACATCTCTTGCAACAGTCAGCACTGCATTCATGACTATATAAACTCCTCTTAAATGATGCTTTTGCTTCCAAACTTTACAAACAAACACCAAATAAACAGATCTGTCTGGCATTTTTATTCATAGCACGCTGTAAATATGAACACAAATCTGAACTGAAGACAACATGAACATAAACAAAATAGAGTCTGTGATGTGCATCTGGCCACAGCACCTCTGTCTCCTCTGCCTTTTGCTCCTGATTCCTCTGATCTTTTATTACTGATTCCGATTTTGTAAAAATAACGTGATCGGAGCCGGTACCCGAGGATCGGATCGGGACATCCCTAGTTTCTACAATGAGGTCTCCATCTCACCATCTGTGTCACCAATTTCCCGTCTCCAAAGTGTTGCTAAGCATGTGTCAGAGTTTCTCCCATCAAGTCTGTTTTTATACATCACAGTTTTTGTGTGAAGTGGCGTACGACTCCTTCAGGCCTCGTTTTGTGTATATGTAATGTTTATAAATGAGACCAGTGATCTGTTTTTATTCATATTTTGTGTATTGTGACGTTTTTTGGTACAAACAGTTTTGCTAGCTGTGCACTTTTAACTATGTGGCACACGTCGTCACTTTGTCTTTTTGTTTTCCGTCTTGTTGTATAATGTCCCTGTGAAGCACTTTGTGACCTCTGTCTAAGAAAAGCTCTAAATACATACATTTTACTCACTTATTTTACTTTTGCTGATTTGCAGAGGTCTGGTTTATAGTCACATAATAAAATGATATTATAAAATATCCTGTTGTTTGATGTGTAACTTGGACATTATTGTTTTTGTGTATTTTCACATTTGTAAATTCACTATGTTTATAAACAGAGGAGCTCAATGGTCGTAACGCTGGTGTGCAGTGTGCAGGATTCTTTGGTCATAAGACTCTCTGACGTGCAAGAACTTTGTTGTAATTTTTATATTACTGAGAGGTAGATTCAGTTCTTCTTTCACATACAGACAGACCAGCAGCATCATGAGCGCTGCCTGTTCAGATCCGTGAGGACGAATCAGAAACCTGGAAACTAAAATAAAAAGTGGATGTACTCACAGCTCCTCTCCGTCTGTAGCTTTGGTGTCCTGAACCAGATAAACTGAACCAAAACTCCCCCGGCCCAGACTCCGCAGGACGCTGTATCGCTTAGCAACCAGACCAGCGGTGCCAGGGGGCGGGGCCTGGCCTGACTCTACCTCCTGAAACCTGGGCATCATGTCTGCTCACCTGTGGACCGAGGACAGATGATACAGCTTTTTTACAGCGGACATTTTGACTCATCGCAGTAGGAAAACTCAGGTGAAACATTGACGAAGGCTCCGTGAGCGTGCACAACACCAGGACCTGAACTAAATGGAACACAGCCATCATCATCACCAACACACCTCTGAATATACACTGAAGAAACATTTAAATGCAACACTTTTGTTTTGCTCCCATTTTTCCTGCAACAAGTGACATCTGTGACGTCTCGTGATATTTCAGAGCGAGACTTCTGCTTAACGAGGCAACAACAAACAGATCGGATCAAATTAAAGGTGAGGAAACACAACAATAACAATCTGAGACGCTCTGTGGCAAAAGAAAATACGTCTAATGGACAAACGGTGATGATGTTTAGTTGCTCCATGTGCCTCCATTACAGCTCGTTGCGTGGCTGCCAGCTGCTGCCTCCTCCCTCAGTACAGTTTCAATACTTGTGTTCACATCAGTCTCTTCGACCAGTTTAAAGGGGGAACAGGGTCCAGGTTAAAAAATGCCGGAGCTGTCCTTTAAGTTAATGATCTAAAACTTTTTTCTACACTCAGCAGATTTATGTCTCTCAAATCTTGGTCACAAGTTTGTTATAATCTGTGTCAGTGAGCTCTTCTCCTTCTCTAAGATAATCCATCCACCTGACAGGTGTGTCTGATTAAGCAGCATCATCACCACACAGGTGTGTCTGAATGGTCACAATGAAAGGTCACTCTAACATGTGACGTGTGATCCATAGACACAGGTGTCACATGTTTTGAGGGAGCGTGTCAGAGTGACAGAGTCGACACGTTACGGTTGAGACTCACCTGATGGCAAAATGATTTAATGAATTTATCAAATAATATAAAGCTGACCAGGACGAGCAGCATTTCTGCCTTTTTGGAAACCAGGAAGTGAAACAGGAGTCTTGGTCATAAAGCTAACTCCTTTCACACCTGATAAAATGATGTTTTAGAACATGGCCGATATTTTCATTAAAAAAATACGTTAAAACAAACGTGATTATTACAGAACATGTTTACACCAATGTTAGTGGTACGTACTGTTAGCTTTAACCTAGCTTAGCTTTATTTTTACAGTCTATGCCACAGACCAGTGGGTGAGGTCACGGTGGTTACGTCCATTATTTTTACAGTCTATGGCTCTGACACATTTTTTTATTGTTTGAAGTTGTGAATTCTGGTCAAGTTTAGACCTGTAAATATAAATCATTTAATAATGTGTCACCCAAGAAACTGACTTTGTGTGTTGAAAAGTTATATAAGAGATTGTTTTTTTTGTAGGATATGATTGGTCCCAGTTCCAGGAATGGATTTAAAACAGAGTCAGCCTACTCTCCACCATTCAATGACAATCAACATGTCAGAAAATATAAATATATAATAAAGATATAGTGTAAGTCATTATGGGGACTACAATATGCAGTTAAAGGTTATTCCACCTCTTCACTTTGTATCAGCAGCTCACTGACTTTATTATGTTGACTGAAACTAATTTATCTGATTCTGTCCGATAATGGAACTGAAGAGTTTCAGGTTCTGACTCTAATGAGCTCAGGGTGAAGAGGTCACGTAAACAATCAGCTGTTTGTTTCTGTTAATCAGCTGATTAAACCAGCAAAGGGACAAAAAGTGTCAGATAAAGAACAAAGGGAATTTCGCCGCATCGTCTCGCGATAATGAGACTTTAAAGTGAGCTGCTTAATGTTAAATAAACAGGTGAGATCAGAGGTTTGTTTACCTGCAGCAGACGCGACGGAGCACTTCCGTGTTTGAGCCCGTTTCCATGGAGACGGAAGAGAACACACACACACACACACACACACACACACACACACACACACACACACACACACACACACACACACACACACAGCAGTTGCTAGTTCTCGTTATCTGTCAGCAGCCGGTGGACACACCCAACAGCTGATGATGGTTGCATTAATTTACACTGTGAAGCGTTCAAGCTCTGTTCAGTAAAAATGAGTACTACTGGGCGAAGGTGAATTATAACGTTCTCATGACGTGTTCAGTGTAATCTTGTAAAATGAAGTTCTTGGTGATAAACTTGAATAAATCAGCTGTTTGAAGGAGAAATGTGTTGAAGTAAAAAGTCTTTTACTTTCATTTTTAAAGATGATTTTCATGTGAAAGAAGGTCGTGTTACAGGTTGTTTTACAAATGTGTGTTGTTGAAATTGTGCTCATTCAAAGGTGTGAAGTGTGGTGAAGGACTGAGTAACTATAAAGCTGCTCATTCATTTTATAGTGAAGATTTCTGTGTTTATTATTTTAAATTTGAATTTCAAAATCACTGCATCCCTAGTTTAATCAGAAAGTTACTTTGTACATTTTTATTATTATTATCTCATACATTATTGTTGTTTTTTCTTGTGAACAAGTTAATTTATAATGATCTTTTATTGATTATTGATTTATATGATTATTATAACACATGAACAAGATGTTACTGAAAGCTAATTAACACATGGGGCGTCAGGGGAAGACTCACATAGGGCACCACATGTTAGGGCCGCACTGCACACACAAATAAAGGTATGTGTCCTATATTTTCCTGGAGCAATTAAACCTGTTTAATAATAAATTTGGATATTTATCACCTCTGGAAAACACATTAACACTTAATCATTTTATCAGCCTATTGATAACTTGATAAAGTCCATCACAATTTCCTAAAGCCAGAGATGATGTTCTCAGCTCCTTTTGAAAACCAACAGTCCAAAAATATCAAATTTTCAATCACTTTTTAGGTGAAAAATAAATTAAATAAATCAATTAAATAGTTTCCTTTGTTTCCAAAAATATTTTTCTGATCATTCCAGCTGTAATTAAATCACTTTTACTGTTAAACATTTAATATAAAACTTATTTCAGTATCCTTGACCTCAATATATGGAAAAATTTTACCTTCACAAATGTGAATTTAATAACGAAGCTTCTATTTTTTTAAGGACTGTGTTGCTGTTCAAAACATTAATATTTGTAAAATAATGTGGGCCAATATCACCTCTTTGTTCACCTTCCTGCTTTATAAAAGATATACTTTTTTATTTTTACATTTTTAATAATTTATCTGCTCTATTTTATTTGTTTCTGTCCCTGTTGTGTTTTACAGTTCCAACATTTGCTGCTGTCACTGATGTTTCCTCCAGCAGGTGGTGACTTTTCTCACTCCAGATTCTTCAGAGAGGCACAGAGACAGAGATTCACACAGCAGAGGCTCTGATTCAGGGAAAAGTCTGTGTTAGTTAAATCTGAGAGGAGGGAAACTCTGAGTTATTGTTTCAGGGTTAAATTTAAATGAGATTTAATGAAATTTGATGAAAATTTCTGGGACAGGACATAAATCCTCTCCACCAGACTCCACGCACAAAACAAAATCATACAATACAGTACCAAAATACACTTAGCTAAATCACATTAGTTCATAATCACAAATCAGCTGTATAATCATACAGAGCAGCCTTTGTTGACCAGAATCTATCCAGCCTGTGTTTAAAAGAGTTAACTGAAGGAGCCCGCACCACATCCTCTAAAAGCTCATTCCATGCCTTTAAAAATGCCTTTGGAAAAGTGTTTTCTCTTTTCAGAAAAACACCTTAGTGGGAATAATTTTAGGGAGCTCCCTCTTAACTCGTACCGACTATACCAAAAGTTTACAACAGGCTCAACTGTGGTATCATATATTCCATGACCAAGCTTATAAACCTCGATCATGTCTCCTCTATGTCTCCTGTACACTAAAGTTGGAAGTTGCAGTTTTCTTAACCTCTCTTCATATGACAACTCTTTGAGACCTGGGACTAATTTAGTAGGTCTCCTCTGAACCTTCTCAATCTTTTCTATACATTTTAATTTCTAAGGACACCAGACTGAGCTTGCAAATTCAAGATGTGATCTCACCAGGGATTTTTATAATGGCAAAAATATTTCCCTACACAAATTTTGAAAGGTTCTTCTTATAATCACCAGCATGGAGTTTGCCTTTTTAACTTTTTCTGAAATGTGTGTGGAATTCAAGTGAACTATCGACCACTGCACCTATATCCTTTTCCTCATCGACATGCTGGACCACCAGTTCTCCAATAGTATAATTAATTTTACTGTCGTTAGATTTCCCAGTGTGTAAATGTTTACACTTTTCTGAATTTAATTTCAATAACCACTCATCACACCAGTTACTCATGCTATGGAGATCCTCTTGAAGATGGGCTGTGTCGGTGTCCTTAGTAATTATTCTAAACGTTTTAGTATCGTCCGCAAAAAGTTACACATCAGATTGTAACATATCTGGTAAATCATTTATATAAACAACAAACAATACAGGCCCCAACACAGATCCCTGTGGAACTCCAGAGGTCACCGGTTTCCAGACAGAAGTGGCACCATTTACCACCACCTGTTGTTTCTTACTACTTTAAAAGCCCTGTATCTAGTCTGTAACTCTGTCATCTATATGATAGGATTTTAGTTTTGACAGAAGTCTTTTATGGGAAACTGTATCAAAAGCTTTTTGGAACAGACTGTCCTCTTTCCAAAGCTGCAGACCACTTGTCAAACTCAGTCATTTTAAGTTCTGATCTCAATTTTAAAGCTCATTTTAATTCATTAACTCAAACTGTATTCTATCATTCACACATATAGCTAAGGTATGACCTCGACTGAGCCAGCGAGACGCTGAGAAGCTTGTTGATGCTTTTGTTTCCAGTCGTCTTAACTACTGTAACACCCTGTACCCCGGCCTACCTAAAACTGACACTGCACTACTGCCGACCGTTCAGAGTGCTGCTGCTGACAGGGTTTTAACACAAACTAAAAACAGAGACCATTTCACTCCTGCTTTATGTAACCATCACTGGCTCCAAGTATCTTTTACAATTGATTTTAAAGTCCCTCTACTGGTTTTTAAGGCTCTTTCTGTCCCTCCACGAATCCTGAGATCCTGCAGCTGCTCTTTAACTGTTCCTGATGTCACTCCAGAAACCTCTGGGAGGATTCTTTTAGCTGCTACGCCCCAAAAATATGAAACACGCTGCCTTTAAATATCAGACCTGCTGCTCAGTGGACAGTTTTAAATGACAACTCTAAACAAATCTCTTTAATATAATCTATAACGAGCAGTTATTTGTTTTAATATTCCTAATATCTGTTTTTTTTTAATTGATTAAATTATTTATTCTTCTCATGTCTCCTTAAATGAGTGTTGTCTAACTGTATGGTTCTATCTCTTTGCTGTTTGTCTCTGATGCTGAATTGTGAAACACTTTGTGCTGCATTCTGTGCACGAAAGGAGCTGTATAAATGAAGTTCATCCATTCATTTGTTAAACCTGCTCTCTGACACAGACCCAAGGTCAGCTGAGCTGCTTCAGATAATGACTCTGATTAATTCCAGCTGTCTCTACAGTGGTAAAACCTCATTACTCCGGATACAAAGGAGGTCAGTGTTGTTAGCAGTAATTTTAGATCCTCAGTTAAAGTTTGATAGATGTGAGGAAGATCTAAAAAAACAGTGACAACAAACCTTAATTGTTTTTAATTAATAAGACACCATATACCCACACAGGCAGCCCAGTTACTCATACACACTCTGATTCTCTCAGTTCTCATATTCCATGACAGTTCGGGCTAAAGCATCACCGTCTACACTCACTGTACATCTTCATAAAATCAGGCGCTGACAGTGACGGACAAAAAGCCTGTCTGGTGGCATCACTGTCACATTTCAGAGCGACAACCATCTCAGCTCTGACAGCTTCATTAACTTTTGTTTCCTGAAATCAGTTTTCAGATGTACCAACAGTCCGGCTCCAGAGCCTCTTCACAGATTTATCCAAAGACGAGACACTAACAGAGTAACGAGGAGCAGCGTGAAGGCAGCTGTTAAATACCAGTGTTTTGTGGTTTTGTGATGTTTAAACTGCACATTCTTTAATTACACTGTAGGTCTACATGTAAAAACCTACCTAAGGACAAGAGTTGAAAATTAGCACCATGTTAGCGGCTCACCCTTATTCCTCTGTAAGGGCAGTGGCCTTGTGGGTAACCTGTGAAGGTGTGACATGTACTTCAGTGTGTATGTGGAGGGAAGCAGCTCTCAGGGTGTCGTGGTGAAGATGCACGCAGCAAAGAATGATGACAGTCAGCAGATTGAAGTGTCGAGATGAGCTCAGGGCTGTTTGACCTCATGAGACGGCCGTTTTTATTGTTTTGTGATGAAGACTGCAGTAAAGCCACTGTTGTTAACGGCACCCCAACGCCTCGCCATCCTTCCTTCTGCAGCCAAGCTAACATAACGTATATTAACCAGCGTGGTACCAACTACAGTTTGGAGCCAGACAGTACAGTAGTGAGAGAGGTGACAGATTTTTTTGGATGGGATTTTTTTTAAGTGGCGAAAATAGTTTGGCTGCCGTCCCCATCCACAGCCGTACACTGCGTCTGTGGCCGTACTCCTGCTGCTTCTCCAAACTGGGAGCATGCTGAAAATGACAATACAATGTCTATAGATAAGTACCTCATGCAGCCCCACTGCAAAACATCTGAACTATCCCTTTAAAGCTGATGAATATCCACAGATACGACAGTTAACAATGAACATTTCAGTTCAACATAACTTTAAAAATGTTCATTCTACTGTTGAGTAATTCTGATTTCAGAGATGAAGCCTTGAAGTTGCATCACTTAGAGCTCTGTGTCCATTATAAAGCAGAAGTGTCCTTTCATCACAGATTACAAAACAACATTTATCAGACTCAGAGGGTGACGGACTGTTAGAAGAGGAATGTAGTTTATGGGGGAGGTGAGTTCTCAGTTGTTGTTGGAGTCATGTGGGTTGTTTCTGGCGCTCTGCTCTCAGGAGCGAGGTCCTGTATCTGTGAACATGCTCAGGTTCCTCCTTCACATTCACATCATATCAGCATGGTAATAAAACATGGTGTTGATGTTTGTGAACGTGGAGCAGCGGACCATCAGCAGCAGCTGCTGAGTTCAGGAAATGAAGCGGCCTCCATGGGGAGGAGAGGCAGCCGTGACTCATACTTCCCATCATGCCCTCCAAACAAACACACTCCTCTCTGCAGTGTGTAAGCCGCTGTGCTCAGAGTGAAGGAGTGCATTTATTTTTAACAAAGTCTCACCTGCAGCTTACAACTGTTTAATACTTAATTCAGTGAAACGTGTACGTCATCTGTCGCTCTATAAAACATCGAAAATAACAAATTGTTTCTTCAAACTGTTTATTTTTGCCCAAAGTTCACATTGATATGAAACAGTAACTCCTCATAGTGCAAAAGAGCAACAAAATGTTTTCAAATATGAGTTTTTACTACATGTATAATTTAATGCCATCAATTACCTTCCTGCTCATTTACTGATAAGTCAGGCCTGTACACAGATATTTTTGAAAACACATCTTTTCCTCTACGTGTTGTCCGTCCCACACATCAGTGAGTCACTCTGATATTTCGGTTCAAAGATTTTTGAAAACACCTTCTGAGGTTCAGATTTTTATAGACTCCAGTTACTGTGTCTCCGTGTGTGTAAAACCCAGCGTTTTGGAAACGATGATGTCATCTCCTCAATTACACAAACACTCAGTTGTTACTCTGTGTAATAGGCGTGCTCCTGAAACAACAACAACATTAGACCACCAGTTTGTGTGTGTTTACCTCATCATGCATCTAAATACAAGACACATTTCGTTTTCGCAGCAACATGGGCCACATACAAGAAAGATATTGAATAAATAAGTATCAAATATTTATAAATAAATAAATGAATGGCTACTTTTGTTTTACTATTGTTTGGTTTTTGAAAGTAAGCTTACTACACATGCTCAGATTCTTCTTTTGTGGTATTTCATGTGTCACTGATGTAGCCTTTATCACCTTTTACAGCCCGGCAAGATTCGTATTTTGCATTCCAGTGTAGATGGAGCTATTTTGTTAAAGGAGCTATATGTAAGAAATCTAAAGCAAATAGTCGTAAAATCCTCCTAATATGTCACAGAGACTAAGGAATAATGTTCATATAACATACTGATCTCTCCAACAACAATAGTACAGCCAGAATATTCACACTTAAAAAATTTTTTTACCGTACGCAAATCATGTTTATGTTTTGAATTTGTGTTTTGGCCTGTTGCGCCACCCACCGCCGTCTACCAGTCACACAGTCAGTAGAGTCTCAGCATCAGTAACAGTTACGACTGAATTACAATGGCTGACGGTGCAACTAAACCCAAACGACCTCGTTATAATTCCCAAAAACGCCAAGACAAAACTCGAGGCAAAGCGAGGGTCTATATAGGAGATGCTTTTGTGGAGACGGTTGAAAGCGGAGAAGAATTTGAAATCGGATGTCAAAGTGGCTACTCTTCTCCTCGACAGGTAAGCTTTAGCCAAAGCTGGCTAACTAGCATCATAGCTAGATGGGGATGGACATTTCCAATACTTTCAACTGTTACTCATTTTCGATCATACATTGTAGCCCATGTGCAGGTGGGTCATCGACCCGACTGATTTTTTTGAGAAACAAACATTAGCAGCACGGCAAGCAGCATTAGCAGTTTCCCGGTACATAGAATTAGCAGCCGGCTCCTCCTCAGCTGTATCCCGGCAACAGCGTTAGCAGCAGAGAAGCTGGACTTGCTCAAACGGTCCGCTGGAAAACCGAAGATCAAGGACGCAGCGACGCGGCCTGCCATGGCAGCCGCCCGTGGGCAAACAAATCAGTCTCCAGCGTGCCGCTGTCCAGCAACTTTGAATCTGTAGGGGAGGGGGGGCGGACACGACTCGCGGCAGTATTTTGAATTTGAGTGCAGTAACCGTTGTGGCCACATTCTTACATACGGCGCCTTTAATTGAAGGTCGTACGGCCACCCTCTGCCTGTGTCTTGCATTTGTCTCTGCGACTAATTGAGTCATAAAATAATACGTCGCAGCCCAAAATACTGGCCCTGGTCTGCTGAGGCTTTGTCGTCATCAGACAATAATCGATAGCTCTGAGATTCTTACTAAAAACCATTCATCAATTTTAGATGCAAGACATCAAATAAATAAATGGCCCTGTTTTTTGATACCAATTTGGAATTTTCTTTTTACTCTTTGTTTTTTTTAAGTGTTTTTGTTTTATTTTGTTTTGTTTTAAGATAAAAATAAGTATAGTTATTTTGTAAAAGTCTAAATGTGTCCAGACTCAGCTTTAATAAAAGTGACAGCCCTGACATGCAGTGCATTAAACACAGCTTTTGTAAAACTGATACACATTCAGATTTATCTCCAAATTAAATCAACCATTCGTGACAAAATGGCTCCTCTAACAGCCCTAACATACAGTGTATTCCACATTCAGATTTTCCTCTCTGGTTGGTGAAGTCTACATTTGTCCATATGTTTACAGCAGCTCTCAGTGCAGTTACCATTAGCAGGCATGGAAATGACTCTCTTGGCTCTGCACATCAGCACTGACTGTAAACTCACAAGGAGAGTTGGTGTTTGTTTCCATCAGCTGCTGGATGTCTGTTCACGCTGCCATAATGTATGTTCTCATGACCCAGACTGAAAATAACACACAGAGTGCTTCTATGTGAGTTCATTAACTGGGACACTAAAAGAAAAATACATCTAAGCCTGTCGAGTACTGGACATTTGGACCTGTTTTTAGTATCAAGTCTTGAATGGTGGCTGTATAAAGTTAGGAATTTGAGGCTAAAGATGAGCTGTTTAACAACTCCCAATACAGTTAGCTTGAATTAGCAGCATACAGTTAGCTACTGTCATTACATTTCACACATTTAAGGCATTTTAAACCAAACTTGGAGCAAAAATTAAGATGTTTTGAGATTTTGTTAGAACAAGATTTGCATTACCTGATAAATCCACTTCAGTTTTCAGACACTGGAGCTTTTTCCACCCGAAACATCATCAATTCTCGATGTTCTTCCTGTGTGGTTCAAGCGTTAGTGATGGTAGATGCAGAATTATATAACAGCTACAATGATATTTATCTGTTGTAAAAGAGATATTCACTATACCTTTTTAAAAACCTCATATTCAGTATGAAGATAGAAATGTTACCAGATCAGATCCAGGAGCGGTCATGTGGCGTTCCACAGGGATCGACCTTAGGACCCTTGTTCTTTCTAATATGTTAATAATAAACATTGGGAGTTTTTTACTATATACTGATGATTAAGCTTTGTGAGTTCAAAATGTGTCTTTGATAGTAAAACATACTATATTTAGTGAAGACTGAATCTATATGATTTAGAAATTAATTAGAAAAAGAGTTCAACCCAGATATTTTTTGTGTCACCTGCAGCAGAGCTATGATAAAAGGCCAAACCACAGGAACCTAATTTGGGTGGGTTATTTAAACATCACACATCAAAAAACGTACATCAGGGTTAAACATCAAAATGTGTCTGGATATTCTGTAGTTGTAAAGATTAACATCTATAATTTTCTAAATATATTTTAATAGCTGCTCCACCTGAAATCAATTGTATGTCCATGTCCCAGGTTAACTGTGCTTTTTTTCAGATCTCATCTGGCATTAATTGCATTTCTAACAAACCCTGAAATTAGTGTGACACAGAAATGGTGCAATGAGCCTTTAATTTACAACATGCAACAAATCACAACTTGTAGTTTAAACACACTTTTAAAAAATGTAGAAAAACAACACAAGTCATGTGAGCTCTTTGTGATGTGACTTATAATACTATGGACATCTTTTCTTCTAAAACATAGCAAATCGCTTCATTTCTCCATCCCACCCGCACAGACTTCGCCTTTTTAAATGTGGTTCCATTATCTTCTTCAGTTTTTGTTTTTCCTCACTGAATCCAAGTTGCCCCATTAGCTTGCAAACAGCAGGTTAATGGACCGATCTCAACAACAACAGAACATTAAGGCACTTTGGAAAAAAACCTAAACAATCTGAACTATCAGGGCATCTGAGTCCACTGGGCTCTTCCTGCTTTACAGATCATACTGGTGTTTTTTTCATGTCATAGCTCAGCAGCTATTAGTGCTGATCCAGAACTGACAATGGACATCTCACGAATCACAGACATTTCAGTCTCTCAATTCAATGCAGGATGCACACAATCTTCTGGATGACTTTTAAGGTGATAAAAATGAGGTGGAGTTAGATGCAAAGTAACAAAAAGACTTGACAGAGAAAGGTTCCTTTCATTGAGTCAATACAAACTTAGTTCAACAAAAGGATTCATTTCAATAAAATCAAACATTCCTTATACCACCGGCTACATAATGTTAAAGCAATGGACGAGACGTTCTTACAGTGCTGAGAAAACACCATAAGACCATGTGATAGAATCAAAAGGTCCAACAAGCCAAAACATTGAAACCACTGACAGGTGAAGTGTAAAACATTGATCATCTCGTTATAATGTTCTGCTGGGAAACCTTTGGTCCTGGCATTCATGTGGATGCCACCTGATGCACTCTATCCGCCCACAAACAGTTGCAGATCAAGTACAATTCACGGTAATGGCATTCACCGGTGACAGTGGCCCACCAACAAGACAATGCACCATGCCACAATGCAAAAACGGCTCAGGAACGGCCTGAGGAACGTGACAAAGACCTCATGGTGTCAACGAGTCCTCCAAATTCCCCAGACTGCAATTTCATCAAGCATCCGTGGGACGTGCTGATACCCCACCTCTCAACCAACAGGTCTCAAAGGATCCGCCACAAACGCCCCAGTGCCAGACACCACAGGACATCCCTTGACATGTCAGATGCAAGTCCCATCCAAGGACGCTCCACTGTGGATCGGGGGTACCTGTGGTTTAGGCACGTCCCACTAATGCTTGATCAGACTGGGATCTGGAGAATTTGGAGGCCAGTTCGATGCCTTGAGCTCTTTGTCACGTTCCTCCGGCCATTCCTGAGCAGTCTTTATGGTGTGACATGTTGCATTGTCTGCTGAGGGGGGTCACTGCCATTTGAGAATGAGCTGCCATGAAGGGGTGTAATTGGTCTGCAACAGTGTTTGGGTGGGTGGTGCATATCGATTGGCATCCACACAAATGCCAGGACCAGAACAGTGCATTCTTACAACATCATCAGTATTATTAACTTCACCTCTCTGGGATTTTAATGTTTCAGCTGATCGGTGTAGATAGAGCTTGAAGTTTGATGGGTTTTTTTTGTCAACTTCTGTCGTCAAGGTCAAGATTTAACTCTGAAGCTCAACATTAAGGGATTTATAAAGCGTCAAATAAAGTCCCTTCCAGTAACCTTGATAAAAATCCTGCAGAATCAAGAAAAAAAATTCTCTGCTGTCTTTGATTTTACAAGGTTTGTTCTTAACTTTAATGGAAGAGACCTTTCTCTGTCAGGGTTAATCACCTTTTTGTTAGTTTACACCGATCTAAAAAAGTCTCTAAGCTGCCTGCCGTGAAATGTCCACCTAAGATCATAATGTGATGGTCCTGGATCAGTACTCATTAGACACCAAACTACAAACCATTTACCAGCCTACTGTTTCCCCCAGTGGACAAACAGCCTTAAATCAGGTCACTTTGCATCAGTGAGAAAAGATAGCATCGTTAAGCATCAGAAAATACAGACATGCCAAAATAAATAATGTAAACAGTCTGGTTTTGTCCAGCCTGGAGCCAGAGTGAATCTTTGATCAAAGTTAATGTGTTAAGAATCTTTTCAAAAAGGAGTAAAGACGATGACGATGATGATGATGAGATGTTGACAGTTACAGCTCTAAAGCCCCGTTTCCACCAAACACTTAGAAAAATAGCAGCTTTGTGCATTTAGTCCTTCTCAGGCAAGCTCAGGGGTTTAGTGTTGCTATGACCTTCACATAATCCACTCCAAATTAATCTATATTTTTAAAGTCATTACTAAAAGTGTGTGTCATATAAAAACTAAAGTGATGGTCAAAGTTGTCACAGTGAAATTTAAGGTGTGCTGATGGATTCACGTCATCAACTCATGCATTGAGTAACATTACAAGTTAACGTTCCACCTTAAAAGTTGCCGGCAGTCGGCCCAGTGAATGAAGTTATTTTTTTCTCTTTCATTTTATAGTTGTAGTTTACTGATGTATGAACAGAGGTTACATAAAACCAGAGTGAGCGTCCTCTACTGACCAATCAGACTGCAGGGTTTCTAGCTCCACCTTTTAGTACCAGATCTGTGTGTCAGGGACGGTAAGGAACGGGTCTGTTGGTACCATCCATCATGACCGAATTGAACTGTACCATACCGGACTGCTCAGTGGAAACGGGGCTAAAGTTTCCGTCATCAGAGGAGCTGAAATCTTTTTTCTTAAACACAAAGAGTCAAACTCTGACGGACAGATTCACTCTGGTTCCACACAAAATGTCCAGGCAGCAATATAAAACCCAGTGTTAGGGTCAAAAAAAAAAAAAAGAAAAAGAAAAAAAGATGCACCAATAAAAAAAAATAAATCCTAATTTGATACCAAAACTGGATACTGAGCAGATACTGATGGAAAAACTTTATATATCAAAAGTTCAACAATAGAAATACAAAAAATCTTAAAGAAATCAAAGCACACTGACTAAATCTCAAAGATCTCAATTATTTTTGTACAATGAAATTCATTCATTCATTTACATCAGATTTGATCATTTAATTATGCTCAGCTAAAATGATATCAGCAGTTTAAGAAGTTGTATCAGTGCATTAATAATGAAATAAAGCTTTAATATGTCAAACTGGTCCAGACCAAAAATAAAATACAGTACACTGAAGCAGCAAATACACAGCATATGTGAACATCTTGTTCCATCACAGAAAGTTAAAAACAATATCTGAAAGTGAAAAGCAGCAATGTTTAACTTTGTAGAAAAAAGCTTTTGAAAACTTGTGACTATAACAGGGAGTTACAGTGGAGAGACCCCGACACACTGTGTGACTCTGGGCTGAGAGACGTGCTGACAGTTTGGCTGTTAATCTGAAATGATGCTCGTAAATCACACTGTGAGGCACGTCTGCCAACTTCAGCCATCAGTTAAGAAGTTTAGTACTGAGGATAGGACCCAAAGGTCTTCATGGGTCCACTCAGTACCAAAACAAGACCAGATTCAGACCATGTCCAAATTACATTTAGTCAAAATTGGTTGCAATTGCCAGCAGACTGCTGTTTATACTCCAGTGTGATTAATTTCTAAAATGTCAACCTGACCAACCGATGCTCTGCTAATAAGCTAGCACATCATGACAAACTGAAAATCACGCTACCAAACTGTCTGACGACTGATGCATAGAGGCATTTTGGATTCAGCATCATAGATGGAAAACTTGTGAATACTGTAAGGGGCCGTACACATGCCGGATTTTTTGTGCCCTCGAATTCATTGTTTTCAATGTAGACATGCGGCAGGTGCACTCCAATGCCAGAGTGCACGCCTCCCGAGCGCCCTGTCACTTTCCGCAGACAGCTGCAGACGTGTACTGGTCATGAGGATGTGAACACAGTTCCATTCACAGGGCTCCTACAGCTGATGGCAAGATAGATTTAAGACAATTTTTTGGCAGAAAATACACTGCACACCTCATGTGCACTGTCCTGTACCGGTTTTCAGCCATGCCACAAATCTTGGTTTAATGGCCAATTTTTGTCGTCCAGGGTACAGTGACAGCTAGCTAGCAGACTGTGCATCTTCTGATCCGAGTGTTGTTGGTTCGACTATTCTGATTTATGTGACATTAGAGCAGGAGACATTTGGTAGATTTAACCAATTATTTTGAGGTTTTACAATACATCAGAAAAAAAGAGGATCATAAAATCCTGCCTTCCACATCTTCACATTTTTAAGACGTTTAAAAGATTGATTTAAGACATTTTAATACCAAGTAAGATCTTATTATATGACTTAAGACTTTTTAAGGATCTGCAGGAACCCTGATACATACTACAATCTGGCGTTCCACTCCTATATTTCAGTTTTCTCTTGGCCTTTACATATCTGTCTTGCAGATTTTTCCCATTTCGATGACGGGCATTTCCATCTCTCCCAAGCATTTGCGTCATTTCTCACCGGGAGTTCAACCCCATTTGTCAGTCTTTGTATAAGACAAATTATATAACTGTGGGTGACGTAGGATGGCCTTGCACAACCGCTCTTCAAAACAAGCATCCATTTTGTAATGTTCTTCTGCTGCTTGGCAAACCACCTGTGCACAAACTAACATTTGGACTAGTGTGTAAATTAATGGTTTGTAACTGAAGCATGAGCAGCTGGCATATACATTCAGACAGTCTGCACGGTAACAAATTTTCGGGTGCATACAGACGTCCACATTGGGGTCAATGTAGACCTTGTGGACGTCAGCAGATGACAACATTTATGTCACATGGACCAAAGCTGATCTTGTGGACTTGCAGGAAGCATAAACTGGCCTTGACATTCATCAAACAATCTGTAATGCTTCAACCAAGATTCCATCATACGCATCTCACAGTGGGACACAAGGTGAAGCTGTTGGACTGTTGTCACACAGTGTGTGGGGGCTTTAAGGGATGCACCAGAAGTAAGTAATTATTTAAGTCCATTATAATTTTGTTCAGTAAACCTAAACTTCCACGTGGTCATAGTCAAAGTGAAACATTCGATTTTAACCAGATTAGACATAAATCCTTCATTCTGTACTCGGAGCTGCTTCAGAGGAAACGTAAGGACACATTCAGTGCAAAGTCCGAAGCATCACACTAAGATTTTTGGCATCTGATTAACAGTAAGGCAGTAATCTGAGGATTAACGTCTCCGACCTAAAGCAGAGTTCAGTTTCACATCATCAAGAGTTTTGTAACAAGAAATGGCAGAAAAGTTTCCCACGAAATCACAGACCACTTCCTCTGTCTTCCAGCACCCAGGTTTAAATATGATTTTTAATTCTACAAACATTTCTCAGAGGCAGACCTGCTCCAGCTGCAGTCGTTATTTAATCTGTTGAGTTAAACTTCAGTTTGCTGTTTTCCAGAACTTTCATTGGTTAGCTAACTGACTCTAAAGTCACAAGAAGAACTCTGGTTAACATTTAAATGAAAATGGCACTGATGTCTGTTTGTTTTAAGCTCTGCAAGCTAGCTAACGTGACTTAGATACGTGTTAAAATGAAAAGCTTATGACATAATTCCATTAAAAGAAAATGAGGTGAAGTCGTTATCTGGCTAACAAGTAATAATGTGTTAATATAATTAACAACGGGGCCTAGTGAGGCTACAATCAGCTTGTTAGCTAAAGCACAAAATTCAAAACCAAAAATTATTTCAGTGTTTCAAAGTTGTTTTGATTCATTCCCCACAAAAATGCTGCTGTTGCTCTGTTAGCATTGATAGTTTTACTCTAGGCCACTAGCTTATTGTTCCTCCCTATTAATCTTGCCCAGTTAATGAAGCTTTACCTTTGGCGTTGAGCAAAACTTTCGCGTAAACAAGTTAGCTGCTGTTGGCAAAAACATAATAGCAATACAGTTCAGAGAAAACTTATAAACATTAGCTGCCTAGCTACTTTTTTGGCTTACAGATTAAAGTATGTTCATAACACACAGTATCTAAAACTTTCAAGTGATGAAAGTTGGCATCAAATGTCGTGTCAGATTCAAAGTCTTCTTGACTGTTGAATTCTTTGGTAATTTCAGATTTAAATCAAATTGTGCCGATTTTAGACAAAGGGTCTTTTCACACCTTAAAGTCTGAATGAAGGTTCTTGTTTTTGTTAAGCTGAAAACACACCGGCGCAACGCGCCATGTGACCATGTCAAGTGCCGCCCCTAGCACACATTGGATGTGTTGCGTCGCAGCTCGTCAACAGACAACCACATAAAGTTATCACTACTTTTACTGACAGATCTGTACTTCCTCCACGTCTACATTAGCTTAAAATCATGTGGGGACAGCCGCGAATCAAAACTGATTTCTCACCTGAAGAAGGAAGTATCTTTTTGACCACTGTCCTTATAACGACGAAACTGTGGGTCTTTTAGCGCAGAATATAGTTCTCTTTATACATCCATGGTGAGGAGTTGAGCTGCCATAGGAGCAGAGAAAAAGAGCTGCTACAGGAGCTGGTCTGTACAAGCAGAGAGTGCATGGAAGAAAAAGGCATTTAATTTTGGGGGCGTCGAGGCTGGAAATAGAACAGTGGCATGAAGTGCCACGGGGCAGGGTGTCAATGAGCGCCGGCGTGTGTCTAGCCATCGTTGGTGTGGGGTTGTACATTGAAATAATAGAGGCGTATTTTTTGATGCGCAGCTGTCACCGCTGGTGTGTTTTGACCTTTACACTGTGTACGTACATTTGATGCAGTTGGTTCTGCTTGTTTCTCACATTCTCTGGTAATAATTTTAAAGTGTCATAACTTTTTCCAACTGACCCTTTATAAAGTCATCAGACCAGATGTCAGTTAAACATTTGGTCTCCTCCAAGTCTGCTTCCACTGCTCATTTTGGGGGGTTTCTGTTCTGACAACAGCCTGCCAGAAGTTCCTGCAACTGGTCTGAAAGTCCAACCTATCTGAAAAATATTTTCACACTACAAACAACCCAAACCATGACTCAGTTTGATCCGGACCAACATCACCTCTTTTCGTCCAACCAAGGTTCGGCCGTTATGTCCAGACTGCGTTTACACCTGTAATTTAGGTTCAGATGAAATTGCCAAGTCTGGAAATTTGGACCTAATGAGGCCCAAAACATCTACCATTTCAGAACTCTGGCTCCTTTTTGGTCAAGTTAAAGTTTTGTTGATCAGTTTCTCAAACAGACGAATCAAAAAAGTTTGTAACAAAGCTCCAGAGCTTGTATTGAAAAGTCAAATGATTTTCTCAAGCCACTGAACGCAGCTAACCTAACAAGGTTAGAATATACTTCTCTAGTTTGCAGCAGTGTCACTTTACCAAATCACCATCAGAAATGTCTGTGGAACTAAAAACCAAACTGTTTGCCATTAGTGAACTAATCAGAGGACTTCAGTTTAATGGCACAGGAACTGTGACTGGTCAGAAAACGACGAGCTGGGGGCCATATGGTGTGAAAATCTGAGTGAACAGATTAATAGAGTTTACAATCACTAAATGAAAGCACAGGTGAATTTTCACAGTCAGCTAAATAGTTAAAACACTACAACATGCGAGGATGACGAACAGACCAGGAGAGGTATTTTAAGACATTTGTGCTTTAACAGTCAGAGAGAATTGTACAAACGCTTCGTGACTTCTGATTGTTTTCGATTAAATGCATCAAACCGAATATTTGTAGTTTTTTCACTATTTTTCTGACAGCAGTTTTTGTGCTTTCATTCAGACGCTGTGACAGTTAAATGCTGCGTTACTTTAAAACCTTTTCAAAACTATTATAATTATTATATCCTTTTAATCTGGATGTTGCAGTGTTCCATTTTATCTGCACATACAGTTTATTAATCCATGCATATGTTTGCTTTTTTATCTCTACATACAAGGTCTTGATTCATATTTAAATGAATCAATAAATGCATGTGCACCTTTTGTTATTTTGTACGTCTTTTATAAATTCATGTCTGCGTTTTGTTTTCACTCTCTGCGGGTTAATAATATACATTTATTTATTACTGCGTGTGCTCGTGTATTGTTTTGTTTTAATTTGTAGGCATGTTTTTTTCGTTTTGTGGGGGTTACTGCAGCATTACACGGTACTGGGGTCGCTGCTATGAGCGATCCGGTCCCTGTATGACCAAAGTGAAAGTTGTGTCCGCAAACTTGGCACAAAGTCAAACGCATTCTTGGTGGGTGTCGGCCTCCACCAGGGTTGTCCATTGTTACCGATCTGGTTTGTGATATTCATGGCCAGGATCTCGAGGCACAGCCGTGAGGAGGAAGGGGTCTGGTTTGGTGACCTCAGAATTGCATCTCTGCTTTTTGCAGATGATGTGGTTCTGTTGGCTTCATCACACCGTGATCTCCAGCGTTCGATTTACTGGTCCATCTACGTCCCAACCCTCACCTATGGTCATGAGCTCTGGGTAGTGACTGAAAGAATGAGATCACAGATACAAGCAGCCAAAATGAGTTTCCTCTGTAGGGTGTCTGGGCTCAGCCTTAGAGATAGGGGGAGGAGTCAGACATCTGGAGGGAGCTCAGAGTAGAGCCGCTGCTCCTTCATGTCAAGGGTCAGCTGAGGTGGTTCATCATCTGGTCAGGATCCTCCTGGGCGCCTCCTCTCAGAGATGAGCTGGAGGGATTACATATCTCATCTGGCCTGAGAGCACCTCAGGGTCCTCCAGGAGGAGCTGGAAAGTGTTGCAGGGGAGAGGGATGCCCCTGCGACCCGGCTTCGGATAAGCGGTTGAAAATGGATTTATGGTTTATAAATCTTTGCTCACGTGTATAAATCTGTTTGTAGGTTATATTAATCAGTACATAACTTTATTTAATAAATGTGTACGTTTTATAATCCATGCATAAATGTTTCTAATCTGTTCGTATAATCCACATGTACAAATACAAATCTGTACTTACAATCTATATAAAACCCATGTGCACATTTTTCTTCATTATATGTTTTATCAACCCTTTGTGAAGTTTATTAATCTGTTGTGGTTTTCTGCACCATATGACCCCCTGACGGCTCTGTACAAATTTATGATCACTTTTTAGTCTAATATGAACACTGCTCTCTTTCATGGCGTCATTTAAAACTGTTACTGATGTGCTTTCTGAAAATTTAGATTGAATTTGAATTGAAACGAGGAACAGCTTGTTTTCTTTAAAGCACCGAGGACAGTCGCACAGGTCCCGTCTGTGAGGAGAAACTGGACAGCACGCTGTAATGAAACTGTAATAAGTGCTGTCCTTTGATACTGAACTCATGGCTGCTATAGGGGAACAGCAGATTGATTTCCACAGTCTGACTGTAGGATGTTAATGTGATGCTTCATGGGAGTTACTGCTGCACCCAGATAAACAAGATTTAGTTCACTGGATGGTGATCGTACCACTGATGTCTCCAATCAATGGCACGCTTTATTTTTAACACAGCAGTGAAATCACATTTGAAGGATACAGCTGGTGTTGTTTCATATTTTTCTTCTTGTCAACAAACGACAACAAACAGGAGGAAATAGTGCATTTGTTGGGGACTATTTTCAGTGGCGGATTAATCCACACTGGGTGCTATAGTGAGTATTCCAGGCGTACGTCTTAGCAGATCAATTTATTGTTGTTCTGCATGTGGGATTTGTTGACAACAACAAAAATATGATCACCAGTTTATCTTTTAATCACAGAGATGCAACACTTTTTACTAGTTCTTGTGTTTGTTTGCGTTGTTAGCATGCTAACGTCTCCTTTTGTTTCAATTCACATAATTTTTTTAGCATGCTATTGTTTTTTAGCACACATTAGCCCCTGAGTAATGTTTTAGCATGCTAACAAAGTCATTAGCATGCAAGTATTTTCTGTAGCTTCTCAGCTTGTTAACGTTTGTCAGCACACTAGAATGATAGAATACTTTAGTATGCTAGCAAACATTAGCATAGCAGGCTAACAGGGCTAAACTGTGCATTATGTCACTGCTGGGCGGTTAAGAAAAGTGATTTTTAAAAAGAGTTTAATACATCTGTGATCCAGTCTGGGTTTTACTGAGCTCGAGGAAAGGAGGATGTAAAAAAGCTGGAATGGATGAGACATCTGATCAGGAATCGAGCAAATCAACCAGGAACTGTAAACCACAGAGGAAGAACAACAGAAGAGACGACTCATGACTGCGGCTGCACTCTGACTAATGAGATTGTAGCGGGGCTGGATTGATTTATGGCACACGACAGGAAGAGAGCGCTGTTCTTGTAGAGCTAACACTGCTTCAACTTTTCTATAAAGCTTCTCTAAATCCTCACCAGCAGACGGTGGAGGGAGGGAAAACTAAAAACCAACATGTCTACCACTCCAAGGAGGGAAAGTCAGGGTGGGAAACAGCAGGGATGATGGGAAATGTCGTCATGACAACAGTACCAGGTGAAGGATTATTTGCACTGCGGTGTCATTCGTTGATTCTACGAGTACACTGATGATTAAAATGTGACTGAGCACCTTTAACATGAAAACGTGACTTCAGAAGGTAAATAAATGTTTTTGTTCTGGAGTAATACTGTAACTACTTCCTGTCAGAGCTTTACTGTGATGGTCAGGGATATTTACGTTTCAGGCTGTTGGAAACGACGGCTGGTCCTGGATCAGCTGCTCCGTTACTTCTTTGTATGAACTATCATCCAATCAGGTTAATTATCCAGGTGACTGCTAGGCAGGAAATCAACCAGGACACAGCAAACTGCCTCCACATCCACCTGGGTCCTTCATCACAGGTCACTCACTACACTGCTGCACCTGCAGGGAGGGAGGGAAGGAAGGAAGGAAGGAAGGATCATGGAAGAAAGAAGGAATGATGGAGGGAAGGATGAATGTAAGAAGGGAGGAAAGGAAGGAGAAAAGGATGGACGGAGGGAAGCAAGGAAGAATGGAAGACAGCATGCCAAAAGGAAGGAAGGGTGGATAAAAGGATGGGAAAAAGGATGTGTGGAAGAAAGAAGGGAAGGGAAGATAAAGGAAGTAAGAATCATGGAAGGAAGGATGGATGGATGGAGGACAGAATGGAAGAAAGGAAGGAAGGAAGGATGAAGGTAGGCAAGGATGAAAGAAAGGAAGAATGAAAGACAGGATGGAATAGAGGACAAAAGAAAGGAAGGATGGATGAAGGGATGGGTGGAAGGAAGAAAAAAAGGAGAATGAAGAATGTGAGAATCATGGAAGGAATGAAGGAAAGAAAAACGATGAAAGGAGGAGTGATGGAAGGACAGATGTAGGGAGGAAAGAAAGGGAGAATATAGGAAAGATGGAAGGAGGGAGGGAAGGAAGGATGAAGAAAGAAGACAGGGATGGATGGAGGGAAGCAGGGATGGAAGAAAGCAAAAATGGAAGATGGGATGAAGGAAAGAAAGAAGGATGAAGGAAGAACAGATGGAAGAAAGAATGGAGGACAGGATGGAAGGAAGTACGTAAAGAAGGAAGGAAGGAGACAAGGATGGATGGAAGGAAGCAAGGATGGAAGAAAGGAAGAATGGAAGATAGGAAGGGTGGATGATGGATGAGAAGGAGAAGAGAAGGAATGAGGGATGATGGATGGATGGATGGATGGATGGATGGATGGATGGATGGAAAAAATGAGGGGAAGGGATGAAGGTTGGTAAGAAGGAAGATTAAAGAAAGTAAAACAGGAAGGATAGAAGAAGAAAAAAGGGAGCATTAATGGTGGGAAGGAAAGAAGGAAACAAAAGAAGGATAGAAGCAAGGCAGACAGGATGGAGGGAGGCAAGGGTGGAAGGAAGGAAAACAGGATGTATGGAAAACAGGGCAAAGCAAGGATGGAAAAAAAGAAGGAAGCGACGATGAATGGAAGGAAATGAGCCAAAAGCAAAGGATGGTAGATAGGAAGGAAGGAAGGAAGGAAGGAAGGGTACAGAGTAGTGAGGAATAGAGGGAGGGAACATAGCAAGGGTAATAGAAATGAAGTGAAAAGATGGAGGAGAGAAGGAGACAGAGAGATGAGACTGTGACCGCAGTAAAAATAATTTGATCATGTGAATCCGTCTCACATGTCTCTGATCATCACCAAGAGATTCTGTCTGAAACAGTCGGTTCAGTGTTTGTAAGAATTTCTGCTCTTCAGTTCCCCGTCGACCTCGAGCACAACAGCATTCCTCACTGAATCCAGCCTGAATATTAAACATATTAAATCATAAAATCAGGTGCAGCATGAGACGTACCAGTTGGATGGGAGCCGCAGGTCACACTGTAAGACGTCCACAGACTAACGGCCATCAGGAACGTGGCTATGAACCCAAACACCTGCAAACACACACAAGTTAACATGAACACACGTCACATGTTGATCCAACGCATCAGGTTATTTTACAGAGACCAAAGTTACCAAAGGTCTTTATGTTTTTCCGTGAGATTATCTTACTATATAATGATGAAAACTGTGTGTGTGTGTCTGTTCCACGTTTTTCTCCTCACTGCCTTGGTCAATCCATGTGAAATTTGGCACAGTGGTAGAGGGTCATGGGAGGATGCCAATGAAGCTATATTACATCAATTGGCCAAAGGGGGGCGCTATAGCAACCCACTGTCAAACTTTGAATGGGCATATCTCATGGCCCGTATGTCGCAGAGACATGAAACTTTGCACAGAGATGCCTCTCCTCATGAGGAACACATTTGCCTCAAGAACCCATAACTTCCACTTATATAGATTTTCCGCCATTTTGAATTTTTTGAAAAACACTTCAAATAGATCTCTTCCTAGGAAGTTTGAGCGATCTGCATGAAACTGGGTGAACATAATCTAGGGACCAATATCTAAAGTTCCCTCTTGGCAAAAGTTGGAAAACTTACTAAAACTGAGCTTCTATAAGGCAATGAATATTGCGGAGGGCGTGGCTCATCACATAAAGGTGTATAACATCTCAAGGGTTTCACCCATCACCACGCAACTTTGTAGGCATATGACCACACATAATCTGAGGGGACCCCTCCATTATTGACCCCATCAAACAAAATGGGGGCGCTAGAGAGCTCATTTCTTATCTAGGCCTAACCGCCATATGGATTTTTACTAAACTTGGTAGATATGTAGAACAGGACGCCTCAAGGTGACTGGAGAAATTTAACTCTAATTGGCAACTGGGTGGCGCTATAACAACAGAAAAATGCTTCAAAATGGCTAAAACGCGACCGATCGCTGTGGCTCCCCCTGTGGACCAATGTTGGTGTTTTCTAATGTTTGGTATGACTAAGTCATGGTATGGTATGCTGTACATAATCACGGAAACTGTCAGTGTGTCATTCTGTCTGTCAGTCATTCTGTCTGTCCCACGTTTTTCTACTCACTGACGTGGTCAATCTACTGTACTTTCAATAAAGCAATCGTACTATCAAATTCACAAACACTCTGTCTGAATACATTGCTCTTCTTAATGGGTTCAGTTGACTATTTAATCTGCAATTTCCTATGACCTGTATCCCAAACACACACCATGTGAAACTGTACGTGGGCAACTGTGCACTCAATGGGTATGGACTAGTTTCTCTTACAAAGCAGAAGCTGTTAGTTTGCAAAGTCTGCTCTACAAATAAAACAACAAAATATGAAGACTGATTTTCAGGGGAGATGTGAGGTTATGTGGGAACAGATTAATCAGACAAACAATATTATCAGTGAAGTCAATGTGACTTCCTGTGTAACAAGAGCGAGGACAGACTGACAGGACCAGGAAGGGCGGAGAAACTCCCAGTGGAATTTTAATAGTTTTTGCTTTAGCATGGAGGGCGGTCAGACAGAGCGCTCACTCTGCATCTGCTCTACACAGCCACACACAACATCATTAGATAAAAGGATGACGATAACATTTTGTGCAGAGTACAAACCTGCAGGACATAAATTAAACCTGTCACAAACATATTTAATATGCAACTGCTTTTCTTCTCAGCAACCACATTTGATTGTTGATGTTCATTCTTGACCTTGAGTCTAAAACTCTGACAAAGACTAACTTACTCTCCTTGGCTTGTACTTTCAACTGCATCATGAAAAACAAAGTCCGTCCAATTAAGATAAAATGTGCCATCTTTTATGTGGATGTCCAATAGAAGCAATTAATTCATACATTGACCAATAGAGCTGAGATCAGCAGCTGCAAAATCTGTGGTTCTTTCTCCGTGACCATCTCTGCCCCTGCTCTGAGTGCACGTTCAGACTTTATAAGCCGCCCAGACAGAATCTGTACTCACAGAATTTTCCGTAGAGGTATCATATTAAACTGGAGCACCCAGAGCATCCATTGGCACCACCCATGTTATGCTATCTGGTTGAAAAGAGGGCCAAATAATGATCCAACTTTGCGCTAAATTTTGGCGAGGGAAAAAGGAGCATTGCCTTTTTCAAAACAGTGTTTTTAAATATTTCTGCATACTCCATCCATCCATCCATTTTCAACCACTTATCCAAGGCCAGGTCTCAGGGGCAGCAGGCTGAGCAAAGTATTACAGACGTCCCTCTCCCCAGCAACACTTTCCAGCTCCTCCTGGAGGATCCTGAGGTGTTCCCAGACCAGATGAGATATATAATCCCTCCAGTGTGTTCTGGGTCTGCCCTGGGGCCTCCTACCAGTGGGACGTGCCTGAAACACCTCTAACAGGAGGCGCCCAGGAGGATCCTGATCAGATGTTGAACCACCTCAACATGAAGGAGCAGCGGCTCTACTCCGAGCTCCCTCCGGATATCTGACTCCTCCCCCTATCTCTAAGGCTGAGCCCAGACACCCTACAGAGGAAACTCATTTCAGCTGCTTGTATCTGTGACCTCATTCTTTCAGTCACTACCCAGAGCTCATGACCATAGGTGAGGGTTGGGACGGAGATGGACCAGGAAATAGAACGCTTTGCCTTTTGGCTCAGCTCCCTCTTCACCGCGACAGTCCAGGGCAGTGTCTGCATCACTGCAGAAGCCGCACCAAACCACCGATCCATGTCACGCTTTCTGCACACTGTGGTTTCTACACAGCATTTAAATTGCATAAATTGGGTGTAACTGTGAAACTGAGAGTTGCCAGCCATATACTCTTTACACTGTTTCAGTTCTGCACACAATTTAACCAATATTTGATTTAAGTAGCCTCGTGATTTGATCACAATTTGATCTTGTGATTCAATACCTTGCAGTAATTTCCTCAGTCAATGTTTTTTGTCACGACCAACAAACCAACTTCTGACCAACAAAGCCATAGTTATAAGCTAGCTGAAGTTATGGGTGTCAGAGGCTTACATGCAATGTATCCTTGTACACGTAGGCACCGCTGGCACAACTCCACAAACAGAACTCAGCTTTCTCCATCACACACACACACACTGAGAAATTAATTGCTGACTACAGTCACCATCAACACTGATTATACATCCACATAAATGTGGTGAATTTGCCCTTTACGAAAGAAAAAACAACCCTGGCCTGAGTTTTATGTTTTGCACCGTCAGAGTATTTTTCAAACAGCTCCGACAGCTCGTGCGAACAGACCCCAGCTCAGACTGCAGGGAGGGTGAGAGCTGGTCTGAGGTCAGTACGTCAGAGGCTGACACTGAGCTGACTGACTGACAGACAGACAGACAGACAGACAGACAGCGAGTCTGTCTCCTCACACTCTATACATTAAACACAACACTGAGCAACAGTGTCACATGACTCCTGAGTGTTTAATAGACAGAGATGATGAAACGTCACATCATCGTCTCCTCATCAGCCGAAAGATAATTACTATTGTTTTTAAATGTTTTTATTTTCTGTTGTGATGAAAACACTTCTCGCTCCACTGCTGATGAAGACCTGGCACGCTCTGCCTCACATTACCTTCACAAACAGACTCAGAGGTGAAAGGAGTGATCATGTGTTTACACTCCTGTGTAGATTTACCCAGGTTTATGTGACGTCTGTGGTTACGTACCGATGCGACCACCAGCGCTGACACTCCTCCACTCTTCACAGCAGCCACGATGGAGGCGATGAAGATGAGGACAGTCCCGACAGAGTAATGAAAGAACTCCTGAAACAGCAGAAACGAGACAATCTGAGTGACAGACTCAGACTCTGAGAGGAAACTTCCTAATGAGCTTCTCATAACCTGATTAACCTCGAGACAATAGTTGTCTTCTTTCAGGCCTCTAAACTCCAGGATTATCTGTCTCCACACAATCACCCTGTGTGTGAGGACGACTGTCACTGCGGGTATTCTGTCTTCTAATGGTGGATTATCCTGCAGACGATCATGAGAACGTCCACTGTCGTCCTGCAGACTTTGTTTCCCTCCCAAAAAACAGCAGGAGGAAAAGACCGAGGCCGACTCGACCAAACGCACAGCTCTTTGTACAGTATGAAAAACACACATGAAGAGATCCCTCGTGTTTCCACTGGGGGTGGAAAAAAATTGATAAAGCGTGGTATTGCGATATTTTTCCGATATTTTATCGATCTTTTACAGTGTACATTATTTATTTGTGCAAATACACATTTGAATCCAACTTTTGGTCCGAGAATAATAAAATCAGTTGCTTTTTACTAGATGGTGCTGATGTTTTATTTCCTGGTGAGGTCAGCAGAGGTCTCAGTCTGCAGCATTTGGCAGGAAGTTCATCAAAACAAAGATGGAGGCACCGTAGAAAGAAAATCAGAAATGTGCCATCAGCATTTAAATCAAAGGTCTGGAATTATTTTGGATTTTTTACCACGGAAGGAGGACTTGGATATGACACATGAGATTTACAGCAGTGTCATAAGAGAATAAAATACTCTGGGAATACTATGAACATGAGGGCTCACCTCACACGCCACCATCCAGAGATAGTGTTAGCTGCTAACGGCCAAGCTAACGCTAAATCCACTCATATTCAAACCCACAGTTCAGTCTGTCAGGTCTATGCAGCATCTCTTACATGTATTATGACAGTGTTGGTCAGTCTGTCTGCTCTGTGTCATATTCTGCCTTTCCTAAGTCGATGACCAGACTGAAACTTTATCTCAGGAGCTAAAACTGATGTTGACAAAGTTTTTCTTTGGGGAAATAATTTGCATTTGGAAAAAAAGGTACTAAATTGCGATATATTTTATCGCTATACTCAGCATATTGTAATATCACAATAATATCATATCGTGGGTCCTCTGATGATCCCCACCCCTAGTATTTACGTTAGTGTAAAGTTGTGTAGAGTTGTGTTAAGAAAACTATCATCATCTGATTTTTTTTAAACTCTCAGATATCAATATTGGTCTCAGTCTGTCTATAATTTGAAACTCTATCAGTTCACAGCTGAGTGGACAGCAGCAGAGAGGAAACGTGGTGGTTTTCATAAGTTTTTCAGAGCTATAAAAAGCTAATAATATTCAGGAAGTGAATCTTTATGATAAACTCATGAGATTAAGCAAATAGCTGCAACATCACCACAGAAGCTTCCTTCCTTCCTTTTTTGACCCTGAAGACACACTTTGGGTAACTTAAATAATAATTCATCCCCCGTTAGCAACTCTGGGGACAAACAAACCGGTCTTTGTTCCACAAGTGAGAAGCAGAAGTGAGACTGAGATCAGGTTAACACGCAGACTGTTTGATAAACCTGCTGAGGCCTGAGGAAGCTTTAATGTTTCACACACTGCGTGGAAATGTTCTTTTCTTCTTGCTCACCGTCAGCGGCCAGTTGATGCACGGCATCTTCGCCTGCAGCCTGAACAGGTGCATGAGGAAGAAGATGAGGAAGGCGATGAGGAACCACAGCGCCACTACCTCAAAGTACTGGAAGGCCGCCCAGCTGGGCCAGCCCCGGGCACAACGGACACACAGGAAGGCAACGAGCAGGGCAAGCTGGAAGGAAACAAATCACAGAGACACTTTTAAAACACTGAAGCTGCAGCTCTGGTTTAAAGCATCAGTGTGCTGACAGTCTGCTCGACATGGGTCTCATCATCAGGAAACCTCTGGCTGACTGATGAAGACTCTGTATGACATCATTCTCTTCTTACAGAGTGGGTACTTGTATCTCTGTCCATCAGACCATCGACGGTACAGCAGGATTTTCTGCAGAGTTTAAAAGCAGAGGTGTTTCAGCTGAAGTGAAACACTGCAGGAAATCCTGTCGTAACATCGATGGCCATGAAACTGACATACAGCTCCCATCATGCACTGTGCTGACAGGTTTTCCTTCCTATGCAACATGTTGGAGGAATGCACAGAGGAATTTATACATTTTGTATGAAGAATATAAATAAAATATGCTCTCAATATTCAGGGAGAACAAGCAGTGGAGCTAAAACACAGATAAAACAGCTCATTTTATTTTTCATGTTTAATATTTCATTTCAAATATATCGTATCATCCTTGTATTTTAACTTCTGCACTGTTTTGCACTTAATATCTTTGTCCTGGATCCTCTGAGTTTTTACAGATAAAAAAGGTAAAAGGTAAAAGATGAGTCAAACAGTTCAGTCAGTCAGCTGTTGATATTACAGGAAGCTTTCACATATTGATACCTGTGTTTATACTGCACATGGAAACTGACTTTTATTAACATGTTATCTCAAATTTAACTAATTTTTGCAAATCTTTTCACTCATGTTCTTCATACCGTGAACAACCGCACGTTATTTGGTCAATATTTTACACCTCTCTCCTCCTCGTTTTAAACACTGCACATATTTATACTGAATAAAAATTAAAACACAGCCCTTTTTCAAAGGATTAAGTTAAAAAAAAATAAACCTTTTGTTCATGCATTCAATATTCTCAATAATACCAATAATTTTGGCCACAAATTTGTTAAAATCCGACACACCTTGATGTGCTAGCTAACGTTAGCCGTTAGCTTCACTGTTATATGGAGACCAGAGAAAATATGAATATTATATTTTACGATCACAGTTAATGGAGACAGAGAATGATATGATATGAAGCAGTGGAAACTAAGAACATTTACTCTTGTACTGTACTTTTTAAAGTAATCATACTTTACTTGAGTATTTCCTTTTTCTGCTGCTCTGTACTGCATTTATCTCATCACTGTAGTCAGATTAACAGCAGAATATATATCAACAAATATTCTAAATTACTAGATTATAATGCCAATGAGACTTTATTGATTTATCTATCTATGAAATAAATTAAAAAGCAAGACTTTTGTTTTTGCTCCCATCTTTCATGGGTTTAAGTTAAAGACTTTTTAATGTACTGAAAGATTTATTATCTTAAATTTAGGTCACAAACTTGTTATAATCTGTGTCAGTGAGCTCTTCTCCTTCTCTAAGATAATCCATCCACCTGACAGGTGTGTCTGATTAAGCAGCATCATCACTACACAGGTGTGTCTCTGGATGGTCACAATAAAAGGTCACTCTAACATGTGACGTTTGATCACACAACACAACCACACAGGTGTCACATGTTTTGAGGGAGCGTGTTGTTGGCGTGCTGACTGCAGGAACGTCCACCAGAGCTGTTTCCTGTCAACTGAGTGTTCATTTCATGACTATAAGACGTCTCCAGTGTCGTGTCTGTGAATTTGGCGGTACATCCAACCAACCTAACAACTGCAGACCACATGTAGCCACACCAGCTCAGCACGTCCACACCCAGAGTCCTGCAAAATGGTCTGAGACCAGCCACCCAAACAGCTGATGCAACAAATATAGAGATGCACGATATTGGATCTTTTGCCAAATCTGATATGTCAATATACAGTAGAACAATTTAGTTGACGGATAACTGATACAGATATCGATATATAGCCACTTTTCCCACCTAATGTTAGTGATCATCATTTCTCCTCTGTAGTGGAATCAACATCATGTTATACATACATACTCTTATCATGACGACCCACCAGCAGATGGAGACATGAAATACTGTTCAGTGTAGTGTTGTCACGATACCAAAATCTTTGTTTCGGTACCGATACCAATATGAATTTCGATACTTTTTGGTACTTTTTCCTAAGGAAAAGTCCTTTTGGATACAAACCTTTAGAACAATAAACAGTACCAAAAAATCATGGTTCGGTAAGTACCTCGGTACGGATGTCACGGTTTGGTTGCTCAAATGTTCCACCAAGTTTGTGTTATCTCGTGTTGTCTCCCTTTGCAAGGCAGACTTTCTCTTGTCTTTTTTTACGTGCGCCAGCTGTGAATGTTGATACAGGTGTTGTCATACACACCACTTGTGCAATCTGTGCTCCAATAGGAACAAGGAAGGCGTTTGTGTGCATAAATGAGTAAAAAAAATAACTAAATGAATAAATTGAATCAATTTCAAAGTACCAGTATTTTCCAAATGCAGTATAGTACCGTTTGGAATACTCTAGTACCGCGGTACTATTTTAGTACCGGTATACCGTGCAACACTAGTTCAGTGTCTGTAATATTCATTCATTGTGCAGAATAAGAAAAAGCATGTAGGTCGATACCGATGACGTGCCGATATTATCGTGCATCTCTAGTGTAGTGGCTGTTTCAACATGCCAAAGCTCCTCTGCCACTTAGTCTGTGAGGTGTCTCGGTTTTGACTCGTGTTTCCGTTCCTTTCCTGGAGATCCACAGTGCTTATGTGAGGCAGGGAAAAAGTTTAACGAGGTTTATTGAGAATCTAAAATGGAAGACAAAACGACTGGCCAAGTCCTTACAAAATTACATCTAGGGCTGTGCGTTACATCGGTTCGTACCGAAAACCGGTATTTATTTTCGTTATGATATGAATTTTTCATATACCGCAATAACGGTGAATAGCCAAACCAACGTCCAGAACGTGCGCAGCAGGAAAGTGTTTCAGCGGGGACCCATTTCACCGCTGCACATCACAGGCATGCTAGAGCCGACTAGAGTGAGAGCATGGAGAAAAGTTTAGAGGCAAGAATGACTGCCGGAGAGTCCTGAAAACAAAACAACGGTACACGATGACCCAGAGGAGCTCATACCAAAAAGAGCAGTGTTTCCTATGCTGCCACTGCTGATTTTTTTTTTCCGTCTTATCTTAGCTCTTTAGAAACTACCGTTACATTATTATTTGGCGCTACGGACACTTCATATCCAGTTCTAGCTCTATCCCATAGAATAGGTCTATACCTTGTCCTTTTATTAAACAAAATAAATCGCCTTATGTTATCTTATCTACACGACCACATGTCATTTCTGTCTCTACATGGTTGCACGTTTACAATTCTCCTCAGGCCGCATTTTCCTGACCGAAGCCAACCTGAGTCTGAGACAATTATAACCGAGCACGGCACTAAAGGAGCAGAGCCTGTGTTGCGTTCAGGTGTTGTCACGTAAATAACACATTCCAGCACTTGAACAGGCAGTAGCACAACACAGCAGCATGTCAAGTGGGTCGAACCCGAGCAAAATACCGTCAAATACCGTGAAACCGATATGATTTTTTTAAAAAAACGTGATATGAAAATTTTGTCTTACCGCCCAACCCTGATTACATCTTGTACAGTCCACTACTGACTCCATGTCCTATTTCTATAAATTCTCATTGTATTCCCATAACTACGCTTCAACACTGCGTAACACTGTCAACACTTATTATGATCCAAATCAACACAAACTTAATATTTCCACAATCTCCTTTTGTCATGCACATTAACCTGCGTTACTGCACCACACCTGGCGTAAATAACTTGTGCCTGTATTCTAACACATAAATAAAGTAAATATAAACATACCTCAGTACAGTCCACTAACATACACTATTCAACATACACAGAAACTGTTGTGTAAACTTAAAGATCATCAGAACCTATATGATATGTCAACACAGAAATTCTAACCAAATATTAACATGTGTTTAAGTGGCTCTTACACTGAGCACAAACTGTCAGGAGTCGTCTCACTGAAGCTCATCTACACGCTCGCCATCCTCACCAGGGTCCTGACCTGACAGCAATTTGTCACTGTGACCGGCTTGTGCGGTCGTTAGGCTGGTTGGATGTACCGCCAAATTCACAGACATGACACTGGAGACGTCTTGTAGTCGTGAAATGAACACTCAGTTGACAGGAAACAGCTCTGGTGGACGTTCCTGCAGTCAGCACGCCAAGAACACGCTCCCTCAAAACATGGGACACCTGCGTGGTTGTGTTGTGTGATCAAACGTCACATTTTAGAGTGACCTTTTATTGTGACCATCCAGAGACACACCTGTGTAGTGATGATGCTGCTTAATCAGACACACCTGTCAGGTGGATGGATTATCTTAGAGAAGGAGAAGAGCTCACTGACACAGATTATAACAAGTTTGTGACCAAATTTAAGATAAATAAACTTATAGGTGCATAAAAACGTCTTTGATCTTTAACTTTAACCTGTGAAAATGGAAACAAAAACAAGTCTTGCTTTTTAAATTTTGTTATTTATAAATATAAATAAAGTCTCATTGGCATTATAATCTAGTAATTTAGGATATTTGTTGATATATATTCTGCTGTTAATCTGACTACAGTGATGAGATAAATGCAGAGCAGCAGAAAAGGGAAATACTCAAGTAACGTATGAGTACTTTAAAAAGTACAGTACAAGAGTAAATGTAGTTACTTTCCTCTGCTTCGCAGCATTATTGATGTCAGTGTGTCATGTGTTTAAAATAACTAATTATTAATAATTAATATTAATAATCCCTCTCTAACATTCAGAGCCAGACTCCATTTTAAAACACCACATATTTATCACCTTACATTAAACTTCTCTGTCTCCATTAACTGTGATATTAAATATAATATTCATATTGTATGTTAGCGGTGAAGCTAACGGCTAACGTTAGCTAACACATCCAGGTGTGTCGGTGTGTGACATCCCGGGTAAACTCACCATCTGTCCTATCTTCATGAGTCCCGGGATGGTCCGGGTGTAGCCCATGTTCAGACCTCCGTCACCGGGAGTCCTGGTTGTTGTTGTTGTCGTGATGACGGTGTGCGACATGTTGACGGTGGAGCTTCGGTAAACAACACGGTGAGAGATATTAATCTGTACACAAGTTAAACTGCAGCAGAGACACCGTCGACTGGTAACGGTGCAGACCGTCTGTCGGGACGTTACACCCCGTCAAGGCAAACCGGATAAACACGGTGACTTCCGGTCTGAGATTTCACAATAAAAGACATGAGTCAGAGGAGAAGGAGTTTTCTGAAGGGACTGTTGTTTACTTATCAGAGGTGAGGGGTGGCTGCAAAGTGACTTTGTTTTTCCCTTTTTTTTTTAGTTTTGTTTTATCTTAACCCTCCCTGAAGATACACATATGTTTTTCTTGATCCTCCCTGAGTGACTGGCAGAAAATTCATGACCCTCCCTCCATCATAAATTAGTTGTTAGATTTTTTAAACCTCACACATTGATATTTGAAAGTTAAAAGTTAAAAGTTGAAAAAGAATAAAAGAATTTAATGAAATCTGACTTCTTAAAGCTTAGATATAGGTATAGGTTTTAATTGTTGTTTGTTCTGTGTCTTGTTTTTTTGTTGTTGTTTTTTTTGATTTTTAATTTACTTATTCTTTTTGTTTGTTTTTGACAGAAGTTGGACACATGATGTGTCCAAGGCCGTCAGAAATTTAAAACATTTTTTGTAGTTTCTGGCAGTGATAAATCATGTCATTGTGCTAGTGCTCAGTGGTAAAATGAATTCAAAATACAGCCATTTAAATTTGTATGCCCCTCCCCTAAGCACAAAAAGAAATAATTGGAAAAAATCTAACTCCCTCCCTGGTGCTTAAAAAATATATTAGTATTATTGTTATTATTATTATTATATTTACATGCCTTCCTGCTTTAAAACTAATTTTCTTTTAATATCCTGAAATTGAGCTTTTATTGCCTCCTGTTTATCCTGTTTAAGTCATAAACATAAAACTTGTCCGTTTTCCATGATGTTAAATAAGATTCACATCTTCAAAATAAAACCCACAGTGACAGATGACAGACTTGATTGATCTCAGCACGAGCAGCGCATTTTCATTTCTTGTAACTTTTTATAACAGGTTGTTTATAAGAGCTCAAACAGAGAGTTACACCTCTCTGAGAGGTCAGGTGAAATATATATTTCTTTTACATGTGGGGAAAATGAAGGAATATTTATTTGTTTGTTCATTCATATAGCCTAGTCCATATAACAAATAGAATATTAAATGTGTCCTCACTGGGTGTAATGTTCAATGTTCTGTGGCCATTTTCATATTCTGTCACCGTCATTAACATTATGGGGTCACTGTAGGTCAAAGACAAGAGTTACGACTTCACTACTTTTCTACTTACTGGGTTATGTTTCATGTTTTATTACATTTCCTATCATATTATATTTTACAAAAGTATAATGCAGATAATGCAAAGTTACAATGTTCAAAAATATGATGTAAAGGAAAAGATGAAGAAAATAAAAAAACACTAAAATTACATATATATATATATATATATGTATATATATATATATATATATATATATATATATATATATATATATACACATATACATATACATATATATTGGCTTTGTTTCATATTTATATGCTTTAAGAAAAAAGGGCTCAAATGTACATAGGCCATAGAAATTGGTATTTAACGTGTTTCCAAAAATAAATAAAAACACTAACTACTGGTGACAACATTATCAGATAGAGATGAAAGTAAATTATATGAATCTGTTATTTTAACACAGTGTATTCAGAGATAAAGACAGCTGCACAGATGTAAACTCTTATTTTCTCAGAGTGTCCGTGCCTTTATTTTGAAGTGAACATCCTGTGACATCATGGCGGAGTGTGTGAGCGTTGACAGGTCTGTGGAGGTGTGGTCTCTGTCTGCAAACACTGCAGCAGTGCTGAGTCTGAAAGCTTCCAGAGCTCCAGTCCAAACACACGATTGTTCTGAAACACAGAGCCGCCGTCCGGACGTTTCTGTCGGCACGCACACTCAACACACACACATACACACACACACACACACACACACACTGAAAACACATACACAAAACACACTGAGCACACAGACACACACACACACACATGCACACAGGGTGAGCATAGTGAACACAGGGCAGACTGTTCCAGCACACAGTTAAACTGACACATTCAGTGTGTTTCAGCCTTTTCTTGTTGGCTTCATTATGGGATGTCGTCATGGAGATCATCACATTTTAAGGGGTTTAGGAGAATGACTATTTTTTCTTTTGCAGAGGTTTCAGACTGTAAAAATATTATTTTGTCCAGAGTTTACCATTAAAGGAAAACTTCACGCACAAAAAACACTTTATATCTCTGCGTCTAATCGACACTGTACCTACAGCGTAGACTCCACGTCAACACAGGCGTGCACCTCCCCAGAAATGGGAGGCGACGCAGACCTCCTGTCTGTCTCTGTAAGCTGAAACCATTTAATTTCACAGATAAGAAACAATAAATTGTGAAGACAATAAAGCCTCCACTAAAATAGCATTTTAAGTCTTGTGTGTGATTTATCCTGGCTTCATATGAGCAGAGGAAATCTGCGCTAGTCGCTAGGCTAACTTATACAATGTAAAATGCCATAGGCTTGTGCTAATAACGTTAGCATGTTGTATTTGTGGGGAAAATGTGTCCAGATAAAGACAAGTGTTTGTCTGTGAATGCTGCGAGTTATAGTGAAGCTGATTTGTGTACTTGTGTTTGAAACTGTCTCTATTAAGCAACTAAACTTTACAGCACATCACAGAAACCTAACATAACATAACAAACAAATGTATCTGTGGTTGGCAGATATTTATTCTAATGGTTGGTTGTTAAGTACCTGAGAAACATCAGCATGTTAGCATGTTAGCTCAGCACGGCCTCACAGTGGTCACATGTTTATCTGACCGGCTGTACACTGACTGATGGAGGTTAAAAACCAGCTCAGCATTTCATTTGAAGTGAATCTGAGTTCTGACAGGACGATATCACGTCTGTGTTTCCTTCACACTGACTGATATAATCTTAGAGATGATCTGTTGGTGCCACACAGAAACACAATGAGTCTCAGCGCTGAGCAGCAGAACGAGCCTCCTGAATTTTTGACTAAAATGCTCTCAGAGTGCTCATGAATAATTTAACCTGCAGCCTCAGTACCAGCAGAGAGGAGGAGGAGGAGGAGGAGGAAGAGCGGCCTGGGAGAGCCAGAAAAGGACAAAACTGGTAACTGCAGCATGACGACCTGAGTTACTAATAAATAATAACAGCGTTTTCATGCCTCTGTGCCGCTGAGAGCCACGACTGGAGGCTCTGTGTTTTTGGGATGTCCATCCATCCGTCCGTCCATCTGTACGTACGTCCACACATCCATAAGTCCGCCTGTCCCATTCTCAGGAAGGCGATATGTCTTTTTCAAATTTGGCACAAATGTTCACTTGAAACAAAGATGGACTGATTAGAGCTTGGTGGTTAAAGGTCAAGGTCACTGTGTCCTTCCATCTGTTTCATTCTCGTGAAGGCGATACCTAAAGGACATCTCGAGGGAATTTCTCATAATTTGGCCCAAACAGCTACTTGGACTTAACAATGAATTGATTAGATTTTGGTGTTCAAAGCTCAAGGTCACTGTGACCTTGCCTGTCTCATTTTTGTGAACGTGATATCTCAAGAACGCCTTTTTTTTTTTTTTTTTCAAATTTGGCACAAAAGTTCACATGGAATCAACAATAAGTTGTTTTGAACTTGGTCGTTAAAGGTCAAGGTCACCATGAACTTGCATCTATCTTATTATTGTACACAGTATCTCAGGAAGACCTTGAGAGAGTTTTCTCAAATTTGACACAAACATCCAAGAATAAACTGATTGGAATTTAATAGTTGAAGTCAAAGGTCACTGTGACCGCTTCAGTCTCATTCTTGCGAAAGTGATAGTTCATAAACACCTTGAGGAAAATTCTTCAAATCTGGCAGAAAAGTTCACTTGAAATCAACAATGAACTTATTTGATTTTGGTGGTCAAAGATCAAGGTCACTGTGACCTTACATGCCTCATTTTTGTGAATGCAATATCTAAAGGACATCTTGAGGGAATTTCTTAAAATTTGGCACAAACATCTACTTGAACTTAACAATGAACTGACTAGATTTTGGTGGTCATAGGTCAAAGGTCACTGTGACCTGTCTTGTAAATGCCATATCTGGAAAACACCTTGAGGGAATTTCTTAAGACTTGGCACAAATGTTCACTTAGAATCAACGATGAATTGATTAGAACTTTGTGGTCAAAGGTCACTGTTACCTTCCATCTCTCTCATTCTCATTGAGCAACATCCCAAGAGCATCTTGAGGAAATTTCTTAAGATTTGGCACAAACGTCCAGAATAATCTGATTAGAATTTGGTGGTCAAAGGTCATTTTGACCTCACAAAACATGTTTCTGGCCATCATTCAATAACAAATATGTAATTATGACATAACTTGACACAAATGTCTAACAGGATAAAATAATGAAGGTCAAAAGGTCAAAGGTCATCTTGACTGTGACATCATCATGTTTTAACGTCATATCTCAGGAACAGAAGGGGAGACATTTGGTCAGATACTGAATTGGTGACTCTAATCTCTAAACTGTGCTGGTTGTATAGATCTTCTGAGTGTGAAGCATCCATGTTTTCACTGACATGGATGGAGACTGTTAAGTGCAGCTCAGCTGGTGGGCGGAGACAAACAACCAGGAGTCAGTAACTCTTATCTTTCTATTTCTGATAAAATAAAAAAGTGCTCAGATTTAATCTACAGTAAAACTTATCTCAGAATATAGTGAGTTATTCAGAAGCTGCAGCAGAAGGTTACAAACACTCGAGGAGCAGCACATATGTGAAACACACTTGTTTTCTGCTAAAGCAGGTAATTTTTTTAGCAGCTTTATTTGTCACCATGGAGACACAGCGAGGGGCGCTTCTCACCTCCAACCACATCCTGTGGCCACAAAGTGGTTAAACACACACCAGCAGATAAACACACAACACACACTGTCACACATTGAGCAGCAGGAAGTGAAGCTAAAACCTGCAGCAGCTTCTGAACTGAAACCTGAAGATGAGAGCAAATTGTCAGATTAAACTGAAGAGATCAAATCAACTGTGTCTCTGTGGTTCTTTTACTCAAGTACTTCAGTACAGATCCAAAGTATTTGCTTTTTCCTGGAGTATTTCCATTTTATTATACTTAATAGTTTTACTCTTCCACATCTCAGAGGTTAATAGTGTATTTGTTACTGCACTGCATTTGTCTGACAGATGACAGGTTTTCATCCCCTTCTTGCCCAGTGAAAACCATGTATCTCCAGATGTGTTGGTGCCGAATGTTTGTGATAAACTGAGGGATTCTGAGTGTTCCTTCATGTGTCGAGAAAATTCTCCTCCCTCATAAGCTAAATATTAAAAAATAATCTAAAAAGGGGCTGAAATCTGATCTACTCTTTCTCTCTTTCTTTAATGCAGCAGGAATATTCAGATAGAAAAACACTGACAGCATCAAACAGTTTAATGCAACACACACACTTTCACTTTAAATACTTAAACTATGTGTTGCTGATAATACTTACAGACAATACTTTTATTTGTAGTGGAGTATTTTCTCAGTGTGGTATATTTACTGCAGTAACTGATGTGAGCACTTCTTATGTCTCTGCTGTTACCAGGTTGAAGTCAGATGTAGGTGACAGAGCTGCAGTGAAAGCCTCAGCTGCACCACAGGCGGCCACTCTCACCAAACCACAGAGGCTTTGGGGTTTTTTTCCCAGCGCTGTGGTCGAGGCAGGTTTTACAGTACACCAGCGAAATTTCTCTGACACAGCACTTCTCTTTTCTCTAACTGATCTGATTGGCTGATTAAAACTTCAAAAAACCAGAGTGTAACCGAACTGTGCCCTGAGTTCAGCCTGTCAGGCAAACACTCACATGTTGCCATATTTGATGTGACCTTGATATTTGACCTTAAAACCAAAAATTGAATATGTGCTATTTTCTAATTCTGTGTTCATAAACATCCCTCGCTGTGCTCAATACACACTGCATGGCCAAAAGTATATGGACACATGAACATTACCCCCATATGTGATATACCTAATACTAAGACTAATAATTAAACTGTTCGCTTTGAGTACAAATAAAAAACACCAGCTGTCAAAGTGTCAACTACTCGACCACATCTCAGTCCTGGAAATTCCCTGTCTCAAAAAGTCATTCAGTTTAGTCTGGTTGAGTTTTTTATGAGTTATGATAAAAATCCAGTGACTCAATAATTATCTATTTATGTATTATGTCCCTCTGAAACACAAAGCTGTCACCGCCTTATTCCCTCTCGTCCTCCTCCCTCGTACTTCCTGTAACTAAGTGCTTCACCACAAATAACCACACTGTAATCTAACAGGTTTCTTGGGGCCTCATTTATAAAGCTTGCTTACGCACAAAACGGGGCTTGAAAGTGGCGTACCCCACTTACCACACAAAGGTTGTGATTTATAAAAATAAACTTGGCGGGAGAATGTGCGCACCTGTAAGCAAACTCTGAGTCATGCGTGCGCACATTTTGGAGACACTGGGAAGTGGCGACGCAGACAGCGAGGTGGAGAAGTGGAGTCAGATTTTTATTGATGTCTCACACAAATTTAATGTCGCGCTATATCCACCTTTGATCCACGTTATCATTGAAATTAAATCCAGCAGCCTTATTTTGCGCTTGGAGTGAGTGATAATTGTTTCATAAAAACGTTGTAAAATCCAACTCAAATCCTGAATTGAAATTCTTTCTAAATACGTATTTAATCCGCACTGCCTCTAACGTCTCATTGTCCACTCTGTGAGCGCAGGAGGGGGAGAGGACGGTGCGACTGCATGGAATATATTTATTTATTTAGCTAAATATTTCCAGTGCATTTATCATGTCTCAAAATACAGCCATTAAGCACAACCGTTAGCCCTACTTAGACATGTGCTGTTCATGACAAAACCGGCATGAAGAAACGTGTTCGCCTATTACACTTTCATCTTTGAATTGTATTTCAAATTACACGTTGTATTTTGGGACAGGGATACCACTGGTTCATGCTGTAATTCAGGCCAGGTGTCTGATCAGACTAATTGCCATAAACATATAAATACTGTGGTGACCCTCGTGTGTAATTGCGCAAGATGGCACTGGCACATACTCCTTTTTGCCTCCACCTTTAATAAATGTGATTCTTTATGTCGCACATCAATGTCAAACATCCTCAAATTTAAAAGCAACACATTAACTACATGATAGTAAAGGAGGAGAAATATTTGGTCTACCTTTAGATCAGACCACTTTTTTTTTCTCTGTCACTGTCCGTGCAGTCCCACAGACACAGCTGACGGCATCAGCAGCGTTGATGTGTTGCCACTTTTTTGCTTTCTTTTATCGGTGATCATGCTGCTGTGGCCACCAAATAAAATCTTTCTTCAGTCCTCCACCTCCCGTTAAAGGGTCTCTAGCTCAGCCTCGGAGAAATTCCGTTTTTTGGTTCGTTTCTCACACCTGTCGCCATGACTCACACAACACTCGCATGCCGGCTTATTTACAGTCAGGTCCATAATTATTTGGACAATGATACAGTTGTCGTCATTTTGGCTCTGTGCACCACCACAATGGGTTTTAAATGAAACAATGAATACCTGCTTAAAGTGCAGACTCTCAGCTTTCATTTAAGGGTTTTTTCAAAAATGTAGTATGAACCGTGTAGGAATTACAACCATTTCTTCACACAGTCCCCCGACTTTAAGGGCTCATAAGTATTTGGACAAACTAACATAATCATTAATTAAACAGTCAGTTTTAATACTTGGTTGCAAATCCTTTACAGTCAATGACTGCCTGAAGTGTTGGACACATAGGCATCATCAGATGCTGGGTTTCTTCCCTGGTGATGCTCTGCCAGCCCTTTACTGCAGCGGTCTGTACTTCCTGCTTGTGTTTTGGGTGTTTTGCCCTCAGTTTTGGCTTCAGCAAGAGAAACGCATGCTCAGTTGGATTCAGGTCAGATGATATGACTTGGCCATTGCAGAACATTCCACTTCTTTGCCTTAAAAATGTCTTTGGTTGCTTTTGCAGTATGCTTCAGGTCAATGTCCATCTGCACTGTGAAGCATCGTCCAATGAGTTTTGAAGCATTTAGTTGAATCTGAGCAGATAATGGTGCCCCAAACACTTCAGCTTTCATCCTGCTGCTCTTGTAAGCAAGAGAAGACTTCACTAGAATAAATACAGAGGGTTTATCACAAGATGTAAACCATTGGTTAGCCTTAAAAATGGAAGGCCAGATTAGAGTTTGTCAAAAACCATCTAAAAAGCCTGTACAGTTGTGGAACAGCATACTATGGACAGATAAAACAAAGATCAACTACCAGAATGATGGGAAGACAAGAGAAGGAAGAAGGGAAGGAACTGCTCATGATCCAAAGCACACCACCTCATCAGTGAAGCATGGTGGAGGTACTGTTATGTCATGGCCATGTATGGCTGCCAGTGGAACTGGTTCTCTTGTATTTATTGATGATGCGACTGCTTACAAGAGCAGCAGGATGAAAGCTGAAGTGTTTGGGGCTACATTATCTGCTCAGATTCAACTAAATGCTTCAAAACTCATTGGACGATGCTTCACAGTGCAGATGGACATTGACCTGAAGCATACTGCAAAAGCAACCAAAGACATTTTTAAGGCAAAGAAGTGGAATGTTCTTCAATGGCCAAGTCATATCATCTGACCTGAATCCAATTGAGCATGCGTTTCTCTTGCTGAAGCCAAAACTGAGGGCAAAACACAAGCAGGAAGTGCAGACGGCTGCAGTAAAGGGCTGGCAGAGCATCACCAGGGAAGAAACCCAGCATCTGATGATGCCTATGTGTCCAACACTTCAGGCAGTCATTGACTGTAAAGGATTTGCAACCAAGTATTAAAACTGACTGTTTAATTGATGATTATGTTAGTTTGTCCAAATACTTATGAGCCCTTAAAGTCGGGGGACTGTGTGAAGAAATGGTTGTAATTCCTACACGGTTCATACTACATTTTTGAAAAAACCCTTAAGTGAAAGCTGAGAGTCTGCACTTCAAGCAGGTATTAATTGTTTCATTTAAAACCCATTGTGGTGGTGCACAGAGCCAAAATGACGACAACTGTATCATTGTCCAAATAATTATGGACCTAACTGTATATGCAGATTGCATTCATGAGGTGATTTGCATGACCATTTATGGTTGAACTAGGGTGTGTAGAGGGCGGAATATGAGGCGGATCTGGGTGCGCACAACTCCAGGTCTGTGATTTATAAAGAGAACATTGCGTGCAAGTGTGCGTGCGCACGGTTTTATAAATCAGATTATTTTTTGGCGCACGCCATTTTCAGCTTTTGGGCGCACGTCAACTTTTAGTATGAATCCTAAGCACTCTTTTATAAATGAGGCCCCAGATCTGTTATTTCCACTAACAGGAGCGACACGTCTCACTCAGCTCTCAGTGACTTTTTGACCTTCTAATGACAAATGTTGATAATAGGCTCAGGCTCAGGGGGCCCGCTGACCCCCGGGGCCCCACTGCCTCAGCCTGGTCGGCCTTGTCATTCATCCATCCATGTAAATATCATTGTTTGCATCAAAATTTCCTTTCATTGAACAAAGAGGCCCAAACCAGGAACAACAGAGCCAGAACAAGAGTAAAGACTGTGAGCACTACGGTTCAGTTGACCTGTGGCTCCCCCTGTTGGACAACATGAAGACACACAGCAGCTGGAACAATCACGACAGACTGTGTGAGCTGGTAGCAACTATAAAGACCCGTTCCCACCACTGATGGATCAGCTGATTGATGGAAGGGAGTCAGCTGATAGATCACATGATTCCTTTCTCACTCAGGGCGCCCTATTTAATCTGCTCTGGGCTGCCTACTGTTGCTGCTTCCTCTGCAACCTGCCTCCACCCCAGCTCCTCCTTTTCATATTGTGTCTGACTTATCAGTGTCATTTCTGTTTGTCATTGATGCTGCTCTGTTCTGTTCCCAGGGGTCTTTGCTGCTGCTCTCCCTGCCTTAGGCTTTACATGTAGGCACATGGAAGGGCAGAGAGGAGTGCTCTCTCCAGTTCAGACTAAAGATTCGTGACGAGACAAAACAGTTTTAGAACGTTGCAGAGAAAAGTGTCAGCAGTGTGAACTGGCCGGTCTGAGCTCGACTCAAGCCGGCTGTTGGTGTCACCTGACACTCAGCTGGTCAAATGGCCGGCAGCTGGTTTAAAAGCACGTCACCTGTTTCAACAGCCAATCAGCTTGTAGTGAAGTCAGCTGGTCAAGTCAAAATGACTGCAGACGGTGTGTTGGCTTGCTGCAACAGGTGCTCCGTCCCTGTTGCTCACTGTATGTGCTTATGCCCCGCCCACACACACACACATTCTCATTGACTGATGAATTGGCGCTGGTTATTTATATTATTGTGGCGTATTGATTATGAATACAGTCCATCTGATGCTGGTTTTGTTTCATCACTGCAGCCAGTATCTCACTATCACTATCCTCATTCAGATTTTAAGAAGCTACAAATTATATTCAGCCACAAAATAAGTCTGAAAAGCTGCAAATCAGAACGGAAGTACAGAGAGTTGTTGACTAGAGATGATACGCCGTCTCATGGCGGTCACTTCCTGTCAACGTTACAGATCAGAAGCACAGAGATTTGTTGACTAGAGACGATACGCCGTCTCATGGCGGTCACTTCCTGTCAACGTTACAGATCAGAAGCACAGAGAGTTGCTGATTAGAGATGATATGCCGTCTCATGGTGGTCACTTCCTGTGAACTGGCAGCTTTTTACAATGTTACAGAACGGAGTGCCAACAGTAGCTGTCTGCTTCAACTTGTCTCGTCATGGATCTTTCATCTGAAATTGACTTTAGGCTTTCCTCGTAGGCACGTGGAAGGGCAGAGAGGCCCTAGAACAGAGTCATACCACCAAATATAATACTACAAATGGAAATAAAGTTTTTTTGACTGAAGTGGTCCTGACTGAAATAACACCTTTATCTTTAACTGCCATTCAACACATATTTAAAACCATAAAGCACCGCTCCTCCTGTTTTTCCAGTGAATCAGCTGTTAAACAAATTAAACAGCCGGCCTTATTAATACGTTTTCATTTAAACATCATAGAACAGCATCAGAGACAGGCCTTTCTTTGTTGTTCCTGAGAAATAAAGAACAAAGGATACATGAATACAAAAAGTAACTGTTTCTGCTTAACGTCAGTATAATATGATAATACAACTTTTTAATTTCATTTTCCCATTTAATTTGGGGAAGGCACAGGATTACAACACAAACAAGACTGAATGTTTTTATACAAGACTCCACATACTCCACAAATGAATATCTGCAAACAGTCTTATGTGGCAATTATCCAGGAGTCTGTATTGGGGGCTGATTTCCTTTCTCGTCATGTCCTTTCGTTTAGGAAAGTTTCCTGTGCTGGTAAACCTGTTTTATGGGGGGCAATCTCCTTTACGAGTGCAGCTTGTGGGTGCAAACTGGGGTCAGAGTTTCAGTCTGGTATAAAAGTCTGTACACTCTGAAGGTTGGCAGAGAACACTTGGGTCTTCTCTCCATGCTGCATTCATTTAAGAGACTTGATTCCTCACACCGAGTCTGTCACTTCTTCAGAGACGAGAATTTCCCTCACATCTTATACAAGAAGAAAAACACACACACACACACAGAGGTGATGCATCAACATCTTTGTCTCAGGTCTACACAACATAAAAGCAGGTCTTTATGCCCCACACCTACAGTACTGCAGTAAAGACATAAATACATTCAAATTAAATATATTTTTCACACCTCACTCTCGACTGAATGTTCACAGGAGAGTAGATGACACCTGAAATAACAAGCAGCATCGTGTTAGCAAGCAGACACTTGTGAATGAATCAAAGTGATTTATAATGAGGCTGAAACTTGTTATTTAGCAACTGATTATTTTCACCTTGAAAATACTCTGTAGATTTATGATTAAACAATTCATCATTCAATTCGGCCAATTCACTGTGCACCATCTTTGCTAGGAGAGTATGACTGAACTCACCTGGCTCCTGCTGCTGCTGCTGCTGCTGCTGTGAGGAGCTTCTCAAACTCTTATGTTGAGCTGCAAAGAAAAAAAAACTCTTATTAGAATGAAGCAGCTGCTTTGTGTAGATTATTTATTTCACTTTGCAATTCAAATGAGTGTCATCTGTTCTACGGGAGGGAGGAGGCTGAAGGACAAAACCTGAGGACGTCCAAAAACAAGACCTGATGTTGCTTCTTTTACCGTCAGCTCACACATCAGACATCAGACCTGAGCGTGTTCACAGCAGCAAACCATGACTCATGTTTTGTTGACGCAGAAAAAATAAAGTTTAATACAGTTTGAATTTGCTTCAGCTCGGCAGCTCAGTCATGTTTACCTGTCCTGTGAGGATGCATGTGATTTACACTGCATGCTGACATTGTACGTTTTTGCAAACCATGAATACTTCACATTTGTATTTTGCAGCATCATATCAGTGTTTCTAAAGTGACGTATATAAGCTGACTTTGTCATCAGGACGTGGGGGGGATGGCTGATGGTGTGACACCTACTGGATGTGTTAGGGTTTCAGCTTTGCCTCTCCCTTGTGTCTCATGTTTTTCTGCAGTAGGTCTCTGTGTTTGCCTCCTGGTTCCCTCCTCCTGCCGACCCTCCTGAGTGCCAGCAGCTGCTGAACCTGCACACCTGAGCCTCATCTGCAATCAAACCACTGCTGTATATAAACCGGCTCACACCTCTAGTTCACTCCTCCTGTTGTTCAATCTCCTCTGCAGTTTTTTTGACACTTTGTCTTATTGTACTTTTTGGGACATGAGTTCACACTCTGCTCTGTGTCTCAGGTTCACCACACCAGCCTCAACCATAAGCAGCCACGTCCAGCCTCATTCTCATCCTCTGCCTCAGGATTTAGACTGCTCCGCCTTCAGCTAATCTGCCTGCTCTGCTTCATTATTCCCTGCTCACCTCCACCGTCATTTCATTCAAGCCTTCAGCTCCACCTCTTCAAACTACAATAAACTGCCTTTAACACAGTTTCCTGGTTGTGTTTGCTTTTTGGCTCCTAAGTCGATCTGTCATAACAGAATGCAAAGTGCCTGCCAAGCTGCAGACCACTGTTCGACACCAGCAAACAACACAATCGTTTTTTGTTTGTGAGTCATTGCTGTGTCTCCAGCTGCATATTAGCCCAAAACGTGGATGTTTATCAGTGACCTGTTGCTTTTTGTTTTCAGCCGGGATCTTGGCATGAAAAGCAGTTGTGTTTTTGCGAGACATCGCTGTGTCTTAGGCATCGACTGTGCTCTGAAGATCAGGTACATTACACATTAACCCTAGCGTTATTGAAACGTACATAAAGGTTTGCAGAAACATGAAATGCCAACATTTATCCTGGTGCTTTGGTTTGGTTGCATGCACAGAACCAGAACCTTGACACTGGACCATCACAGTCATTATTCATGTTAACGACTTTCTGCACTTTTATTGCTGTAACATGAGAAAACATGTTCTGTGGAAAGAGTTCAGATCAGATAGTAACAACTATGACCAGAATTTTATTCTTGAATTTAAGAATCTTCAAATGATTGCATAAGAACAACGTTTGTGTGAGCCTCCTCCATCATTTTGAGAGTGGTGTGTTCTGCACGGACATCCAGAACCACTGCAGTTGTTTTCAGTTAAACTTTAAATAACTGCCCAACAGGATGCGTGTTCATAAAAGACAGTAAAATCTTTCTCAAACTAGTTTCAGTGACGATAACAAAACCAACAGAACATTTCAAAACTACAATCAGCAAAGATAAATCTGTAGGATGGAGGATTTCTCAAAATACTCTTCGGTTCAGGAGTCACTTTAATAACTTCCTTATATATTAAATATTTATCAGTTAGCACTCACAGGAAGTGGAGTTGGTCATACTGACAGCGGAGTAAACCAGCTGAAGCTCAACGTCGCCCTCAACGGGACAGTCGGACTCGTGCAGGTGATGATTCTCCACTTCAGATATAACATGAGAAAACAGACACAAGAGCCAGTGTTAACCATTTGTTTGTTTGTTTGTTTGTGTTGTTGAAGAAATGAAGACATGATGAATCAGGTCTTTTCAGAATAATGTGACATTTCTGAAGTTTGTATGAGATTGGAGAGAAAGTACGGAAGCTGAGAACAACTGCACTGAATCCGTTTTTACATTTGGAACCTCCCGTCTACAACGGGCTTGAGACGCGTCCTCGTGGTCATGGGTATTCATCGGCTCCGGCTCCAATCGGCAGTGATGGAAATACACCGCTCAGGTGATTGCACTAATTTTAACCTATACACATCAGAGTCCTGCGCTGGGTCACGTACCCGACAGATAACCTGTAAAAAGCTGTGTAATGCCTGAAAAAAATCTGGTGTTATCTAGTGATAACAGGTTGATCATATCAGGAGACAGAGGATGTTTTTTCAAGATAACAAAATAATTAACTCAAGCACAGCTGTGCTCAGCTTCCAGAGAAAAGTTTAGTTTCAAACAAGTCTTTTAATGTGACTGAAACATTCTGATTGTGTTTTGTAGAAGAAATATATAAAATACTTAGGTTTGGATGGTGGAATATAAACAGTGGTTTGTCAGATTCTCCCACCGTGTCGGAGGAGGTAGTGAAAGGAAAAACGAAAGCACCTGTTCCTCGTTTTAAAGGTTTTAGGCTGTGAAAGTTTCACTGTTCTGACTGAAGCAGGTTGACTTCACTTACCTGCAGTCGTGTTTTCATAAACAGGAGGCGACTCAACACGAGCTGCAGATAAAGGGAAAAATAATTTGATGACTGTAGTAGAAACATTTATTAGACATTTATTAGAGACTCTGCATGCTGTATATGAGGAGGTGCAGGGTGTGTGGAGGTTTAGACAAAGACCTTGATGGTAAATAGTCTGGACTGACAGTTACACTACGTTTTGCCTCCACCCTGGTGACTCTTGATGACAGGGCACAGACTGTATAAAGCTGACTGAATATAATGTGACTCTAAGTTTTGGTTATTTCTGTGTCCGTGTCCGCACTGCACCAGGATCTTCTCTGACATCAGACTTGTTTTGTAATAAAGTAACATTTAAGTAAAGACAACCGAGGCTCATCAATTTATTCCTTTATTCATCTAAGTGAAGACTGACCTGAAATACAAGTTTTCCCAACACGTTCTCACCCCGCCCTCATCACATAGAGCCACAATCTCAGTTGAAAAAACAGCGAGGTCTCAGTAGAATACAACCGCTTTTCGTGGTAGCCTACTACACCTGCCGGGAAAAGAGCAATGGGTTGCTACAAAACTACTCACTAATGCCAACACATCCTCACTGTGACCTCGTCACATGTCCACGTTTGGTCATGGACTTTCCACGTCCACATATGACGTCCAAGGTACCCTGGGTGTGTTGGTTGTTGACGTTCTGGGACGCCGTGTCAACTTCAGCCTGTTACATGCATTGTCTGATTTATGTCAAAATAAACACACTACCTCAGTACAACACTGCAGTTTGACATTTTCTTTCCCTCTACAACAAACACACGTGGTTGGGTTTCGTAAAAAAGAACAGAAGAGCAGAGTTTGGCTTTACAATCTTACAGGAAGTGAACACTGGCCTCTTGGGTGGAAGTCTGTGGTTGTTGAACCAATCCACCACAAACTCCCACCCGCCGTACTCAGACTCCGCTGACTTAAAGGGATAGTGCACCCAAAAATGAAAATTCAGCCATTATCTACTCAGCCATATGCCGAGGGAGGCTCAGGTGAAGTTTTAGAGTCCTCACATCACTTGCAGAGATCCAAGGGGAGAGGAGGTAGCAACACAACTCCACCTAATGGAGGCTGACGGCGCCCCAGATTCAAACGTCCAAAAACACATAATTGAAACCACAAAATATCTCCATACTGCTCGTCCGTAGTGATCCAAGTGTCCTGAAGCCCCGACATAAAAAGTTGTTTGGAAAAACCTCATTTGAACTCTGTTTTTAGCCTCATTGTAGCCTGGACGAGCAGTATGGAGATATTTTGTGGTTCTTGACTCTAAAACTTCACCTGAGCCTCTCTTGGCATATGGGTGAGTAGATAATGGCTGAATTTTCATTTTTGGGTGCACTATCCCTTTAACTGTGGTTGTTGTCCCGCCACATTTCCCCCGATGCACCGGCGCTGTTAAACATTAACAGCAACCAGCTATGTATCATGCCGATGTGAAAGGACAGCTTTTTTCGTCAGTGTCTGACGCTGAAGCTAAGCGCTGGTTTCTGAGGACTTTAGAGTGAGACCAGGGTGCTAATGCAGTGATGTCTCAGGAAAAAAACCAAATGCGTTTCCTCTGGTGAAAACACACTGACAGGTTGTTAAAAAACACCCAAGTCTGATGGCTAACAATCTGCCAGAAGATGCAGCAATGACTAAATATAAACTGTTTGTAGCCTGGCAGGCATCACTGCATCACTTCAGAAACGCTGATATGATAGAGGTTCGCAGAAACATTTTCTATAGCGACTGAGCTGATGCATTCATATGTGTGGGGAGGCATCATACGCAGGCTCTCAAGTTATTTTTCTTGTTGAGTTGTGACATTAAACCATAGATATTCTTCCCCCTCCCCAGTAGCCCTCAGCGGAGATGACGGCTGGTCCATGAACGTGCAGTCGGAGGTCCGAGCCATGGAGGGCTACCCGGTGGTGCTGCCCTGCACGTTTAGCCACCCTCAGCACTCCCAGCATTCCTCCCTGCAGGTGCTGTGGCGTCTGGGCCACGGTCAGAGCGCCACTGTCTTGTACAGCCTGTTACATGCATTGTCTGTTTTCAAAATACACTTCTGTTTTCACAGGAAATGTACAGTTTGCATACAGTCTCTTTCAAAATAAAAGCACTACGTTGGTGCAGCACTGCAAATTGATGTTTTTTTCCTTCAGCAACACACACATGGTTGGGTTTAGTAAAAAGAACAGGGTTTGGCTTTACAATCTTACAGGAAGTGAACACCAGCCTCCAGGGTGTAAGTCGGAGGTTGTTGGACCCATCCACCACCCCTCCCACCCTACAATGACTTTCGCTCCCTTGACTTACGAAGTTATCCAGCCGCATTTCCCCCTGATGCTGCCTGAGGCCGTTAGAGAGCAAAGGTGACCAGCCGCAAGTCATGCCAACATAACAGGATGGCTTTTTTCATCAGTGTCTGACGCGACGATCGGTGTCTGACGCGACGATCGGTGTCTGACGCGACGAGTCACTGACCAAACGCCAGTATTCGACAACTTCTGAGTGAGACCTAGTTGCTAATGCAGTGATGGTGTCTCGGTAAAAAAATAACTGCTTTTCCCATCACTATCTCTGGTGAAAACACAGTGACGGGTGGCTAAATACACCCAAGTCTGGTACCTAAAAAGCCTCTGGAAGATGCAGTGATGACTCGCTAAAAACGACGGTTCTGACCAAACCGGTATTCAACAACTTTGGAGTGAGACCTGGTCGGTTGTCTACATCAGTGAAGAAGAAGATAAGAGCCACTGCAGTATTAAGAGCTGGGTGTCATTCAATCAATAATCTGCTGTCAAACAAAACAACCATCAACATACACATTCTGTCGATGCTGTATTGGTCTCACGCAGCCGGACCTGTCTCCACAGCTCTGTGTCAGCGCCAGAGAAAGGTCTGGAATCACTGATTATCTTTCAGCTATGGCGGAAAGAAAAGCTCCGGCTTGTTTGTTTCTTTAAACCAATCACAGTCACGTTGGGCGGAGCTAAGCCCAGGAGGCAGCGATGGTGCTCTTGCAGTACAGTGTCAGGGTTAAACTTGCGTTGGTGGAACATCTGGATGTGGGGAGGCGAGCACTGTCATTAAAATTGCTCCGCAAACAAAAAAACACTAACAGTCGTTTGTCACGGTGTGATTCAACTTTTACTGATACGAAAGACGAACATAATTTGATCATGGAGCCCTCGAGGTGAAGCCTCACGATACTTCAGCTCTGGAGAAGCTGTTACAGTTTTTCTCATTCGCTTTGGTACATTTCTCAGATCAGAATTGAAATTCTCAAAACTACTTGTTCAGTCTTCACATCATTGTGTCACTTGTGCACATCAAAAAAGCAGTTTCTCATTTCTTTGAACAATTTGGAAATGCTTTGGTACATCCATTGATTATGTACAATTCTCTGCTGTTTCCTACATTATCAACTGCTTATGTCATGTTGATCAAAATGTATTATAATGGGTCTCTGTTGAATAGTCCCACCCCCCACAACATTTAGGCATTAGTTCATCGCATAAGTCTTTACATGCAAAATGGTTGAACAAGTTGTCATAATAAGTCAAGCATATTTCTATACATATATTCTATCCATGAGACTTTTTTTCTAAATCTCTCCTGAATTGGAAAATTGCTCCCAGGTGAATCTTGACTTTCTCTAACGAAGGGAAATGTGTGAAGCATTAGATCAACCAATGATCAACCAGTTTTCTGAAATAGCTCAAAGGTTCATCTCATGAACCATCAACTGGCAAGTATATGTGGATTACTGTTAATTTATTATGCTGATCTGTTCTGTACGACATCTATTGCACGTCTGTCCGTCCTGGAAGAGGGATCCCTCCTCAGTTGCTCTTCTTGAGCTTTCTACTGTTTTTTTTTCCCGTTAAAGGGTTTTTTGGGGAGTTTTTCCTGATCAGCTGTGAGGGTCATAAGGACAGAGGGATGTCGTATGCTGTAAAGCCCTGTGAGGCAAATTGTGATTTGTGATATTGGGCTTTATAAATAAAATTGATTGATATATATATAGCCGGAGCACAACACAATGTTACAATGTCTGACAATGGAAGGACAAGGAATTGGACGGTGTCAACAGCCAGAGAGAAGAAGAAGAGGAAGAGGAGAGAGGCTGCGTGGCGGAGGAGTTTTTTTTGTTTGTGCTATGCAGTGCTGTCTTTTCCTTTCTGTGTCGCAATGACATGGTCTGTCAACAAATTACAGTACAAACAGTAAAAGCGTAAATGTGAATCTTGTCCAGTCTATTGCAATCAATCTCCCACATACACTAAGGTGTAATTTACAATTTACAGTAATTGTCATGAACAGAACCGGTGACAAAGGGCAGCCTTGGCGGAGTCCAACCCTCACCGGGAACAAGTCCGACTTACTGCCAGCCACGCGAACCAGACTCATGCTCCTTCGGTACAGGGACTGGATGGCCCTTAGCAAGGGGCCACCAACCCCATACTCCCGGAGCACCCCCCACAGGATGCCCCTGTCACCGGTTCTGTTCATAACTTTTATGGACAGAATTTCTAGGCGCAGCCGAGTGGTGGAGGGTGTCAGGTTCGGTGACGGGAGGATCTCGTCCCTGCTTTTTGCGGATGACGTGGTCCTTCTAGCTCCATCGAACAGTGACCTCCAGCTCTCGCTTGGGTGGTTCGCAGCCGAGTGTGAAGCGGCTGGGATGAGAATCAGCACCTCCAAGTCTGAGGCCATGGTCCTCAGCCGGAAAAGGGTGGATTGCCCACTCCAGGTCGGGGGGGAGGTCCTGCTTCAGGTGGAGGAGTTTAAGTATCTCGGGATCTTGTTCACAAGTGAGGGTAGGATGGAGCGGGAGATTGACAGGCGGATTGGGGCGGCGTCAGCAGTGATGCAGGCGCTTAACCGGTCCGTTGTGGTGAAGAGGGAGCTTAGCCAGAAAGGGAAGCTCTCAATTTACCGGTCGATCTACGTTCCAACCCTCACCTATGGTCACGAGCTCTGGGTAGTGACCGAAAGAATGAGATCGCGAGTACAAGCGGCCGAAATGAGTTTCCTCCGCAGGGTGGCTGGGCTCAGCCTTAGGGATAGGGTGAGGAGCTCGGACATCGGGGAGGGACTCGGAGTAGAGCCGCTGCTCCTCCACATCGAGAGGAGCCAGTTGAGGTGGTTCGGGCATCTGGTAAGGATGCCTTCCGGACGCCTCCCTTGGGAGGTGTTTCGGGCATGTCCAACCGGGAGGAGACCTCGGGGCCGCCCCAGAACACGCTGGAGGGACTACATCGCCCGGCTGGCCTGGGAACGCCTCGGGGTTCCCGCGGAAGAGCTGACGGAAGTGGCGGGGGAGAAGACTGTCTGGGCTTCTTTGCTGAGGCTGCTGCCCCCGCGACCCGGACCCGGATAAGCGGAGGACAACGAGTACGAGTACGAGTACGAGAATAATTGTCATCAAAACTTTAGCCATAGTTTACATCAGAACATCGCTCCAGAGCACACTGTTGTATTGACAACATGACTAAGCAATTTGACTGTCTTATCCGTACACAATCATACAAGGACTTGTCATTCTGACGGCACTGACATGTTCATTGACACAGATATTTACTTTTGAGAGATGAACTAAGGATTTTGAGCAAGAGACTGGCTTTTGCAGATAATCCACGGTGTTTTGCTATTTGTATGAATTGTTTTGAGAAATGCACTTACTGTTTTGCAAATGTCGAGGATGATTCGAGAAATGTACCAAAGCAACTGAGAAAAACTGTAATACCACACAGCAGAACGTCATTACGACGATATCACAGACGCTCATGTGAAGTGGAACAAATCGGTACATCTGTGACGTCACCGGCTCATCAAATCAACAGATCAACAAGTTACGCCAAGTCAGCACATGTGTATGGACTCACAGTCTTAAAACCGTAGCTGCTGCCAAAGAGGACAAAACTAAGATCTTTGAGATTATAACAGCTCACCTCTGTTCCTCCTGCAGACGATGAATCCTGCACACAGCAGCAGCAGCACGACGAGGCCACACACAGTCAGAGCTGTTATCATCAGAGTATAACTGGCTGGATACCTCCGCTCTGCTCCACCCACCATGTTCTCCACCCTGCAGGTGAACACATCCTCCTCCAGGTACGGCACGGTGCTGACCAGCTGGTACGGGCTGACCGTAGAGGTCTGGACCTGGTCCTTCAACAGGCCCCTGGAGGCTGACAGCCAGGTGACGGTGGGCAGTGGGTGGCCCTCCACCTCACAGCGCAGCCTGCGGGAGGCGCTGTCTGAGCCGGAGTGTGACTCCACCACAGAGAGGTTCAGGATCTGGGGTTTAACTGTGAAGAAAATATAATGGACAGAAGCTGAGACCAAAAGTATTATTTCTCTCTCTTTAAATGATGCAGTCTGTCGCAGACCAGAGGTGATCCAGAAGCTCTGAAACCATCAGACCTCACCTGTCACATAAAGCTGTGTCCCCTTTTGAAAGGAATTCCTCCAACCGTCCAGCTCCACCCTGCAGAAGTACGTCCCATTATCACTCAGATGGACCCTCCTGATGAGGAGGGACAGCTCCCCCCATCGAGGATCTCCCAGCAGGGAATGTTTTAACTCAGGAACCGAGCAGAGTCCCTCCGTGGAGTCATTCTTAACTGTACAGATGATGAACGGAAGAGCGTTTGATTCTCTCGCGAGCCATTTGACAGCGATCTTCCCTGAGTAGTCCTGTTGTCTGGAATGAGTGAAGGAGCAGCTGAGGATGGCGTCTTCTCCTCTGGGGACGAAGACCACCGGAGAAACCGTCATGTCCCCAGAGACTGAAAAAGACCCTGAAGAGATTATAACAGGATGAGTTGGTTTGGTTTTGGTTCCCTGATGATGATACCAAAGAGTGATGGCCTGGGTCCATTTTACAGATCTATAACAGAACTAAATAATGTCTTGGACCAACCTCCTACTGTTCCTGTAAAATTCACCAAAAACACCCATCCAGGGCACCCAAAGTAACCTGAAAGCTGTTCTTGTTCCTTTGGTGTGCATATACATGCATGCTCTCATTTGAAATGTAACGCGCCCTAACAGTCAGAGTCACTGTAGCCGTGCCTCAATTCAGGGCAGCAGCCAATTGCGTCACATTGGCGCGACCAAGGCCGTCCCATTTCGAAGGCTCCTTCAAATGCAACCAAGAAATGCAGCCTTTTTCTCAGAATTTGGAGGATGCAACAGATGATCCTTCATGGCCCAGCCTATCCCAGGATGCACTGCGAACCGGTGACGATTGGGTTGTTTTTATTATGGCGTCTGACACACCACCGGCAGCAGTGGCAGCAGATTACACTTTTAAATGTAAATACTGGGTTTCAACTCACTCGAATAGCTAAGGATAAAAATGTTATGAAACACAAGAGGCCGTCAAACCTAAAGGTTTTGTTCGGATAACAGACTAACAACGTTGCGCGTTATCTTCTCTTGTCAAGCACAGGTGGTTGCCAGGTAACAGGAACGTCAACAAGTCAGGCGACAACAACTGGTGGTGCAACCAGAAACTTCTCCACACACCAGATTTCGGAGACCGCTTGGTTTGGCTGATGCGGACTTCAAAAGACGCATCCGACATAGACTGCTTTTCTCATCTAGATATAAGTTTCAACACACTGTAATAAAAGTTTTGCTTTAGTTTTGTTTTGTTTTTTATCTCTGCCTGAATATTTAAAAAAAAAAAAAAAGATGCTGCAGATGACAATACGATCATATCATGAAGAAATAGATTATTTAAAGAAATAGATGCCATTTCCTGCATTCTGGTGCATTCTAACAGGTTTACTGTAAATAACTTGAGTTTTATTAAAGGAAAGAGACTATGACAACAATTCAATGATAGATAGATAGATAGATAGATAGATAGATAGATAGATAGATAGAGTCCATGAGCCAGAGGCCAAATTTGGCAATATCGTCGATCTGTGGCAGAAAATGGGCGTTTTGGGTCAACAACAAGAACACACCCCCAGTTCTTCTTCTCCTTCTGAACTGTAGGCTAAATGTCAACATCTGATCAAAGAAATCTTTCAAAATAATAGGCTCGTTGGAGATTTTTTTTTTTTTTTTTTTTCCATTGGAGATGAACTGCGCCTCGCCTGGAAAGTAGACAAGAGCAGACGGCTGCAGCAGGAAGTGGTGACAAAAAGCTTCTGTCAGGTCGGACATTTTCCAGCAGCCTTCAGTCTGTGCAGGAAGTCATAGAAACACCTACATCATGTCCGATGCAATGTCTGAGTTCTCTTCACATATGCTCAAAAAATGCGGAGTCACTTCTCTGAGTCTGTTTACAGGGCTGAAAAGGACCAAGTGTGAAAACGCCCTTAGACGTAGCATGAATCTTTAAAATCCTCTTTGTTATACTGACCTACTGTTTAACTTGATTTAAAGGTTCTGTGTTAGATTTAGGGTCATTAATTAGCATGGAGTAAAGAGGATTGCAGATTACAACCAGCTGAAACTTCTCCTGATTAGAATTCCTTCAGAGTTCATTGTTCAGGAGCTGAATGATCCACAGAGTCTCTTCCTCTCAGAAACAAACACACCAGCTGATTTAAACCAGAAAAAAACACTCAACGAAGACGTTTCATGTGACAGATCAGTTTTTTTACAAGGCTGTTGGTCGCAGATGGGCTTCTACTACAATGCCCGACGTGAAAACCTGAATGTCTCTATCTAGAGCCAGTGTTTGGTTTGTCTGTTCTGGGCTACTGTAGAAACATGATGGTGAACATCTCCAGAAACAAGAACCAGCTCCCTATGTCGATATAAACGACTCATGCTAAGGTAACAGAAACACAACAATTCTTATTTCCAGGTGATTATAAAATAAAGAAAACATACTTATTATATTATATTTCATTTCTGCCAATACATCCCCCCTACGTCATTCACACTGGAGCTTTAACCAAGTGGATTGTCTTTTTCTCTCCTGAACAACAAATGAGTAAAGGTTGTATCATCAACGTCCAACCTGAACAAAGAAGAAGGGATCTTACCTGTGATGATCACCGACAGAATAAGACAGAAGGTCTGCTGCCACATCCTCAGGCCGCTCACACACAACTTCAAATAATGAGAGAAACTGAACCTCCAAGCTAAAACAGTGAATTCAGGAAGTCTGGTGACATGTGTCATTTGAAACGGAACACTTCCTGTTGAAGTTATAGACGAGAGGTCGCTCGGAGGACACAGCGCGAGGCTGCATCATCAGCTCAACGTACTGCACCAGGAGGAACCCAGGGCCCTCTGCACCAGGAGGAACCCAGGGCCCTCTGCACCAGGAGGAACCCAGGGCCCACTGCACCAGGAGGAACCCAGGGCCCTCTGCACCAGGAGGAACCCAGGGCCCACTGCACCAGGAGGAACCCAGGGCCCTCTGCACCAGGAAGAACCCAGGGCCCACTGCACCAGGAGGAACCCAGGGCCCTCTGCACCAGGAGGAACCCAGGGCCCTCTGCACCAGGAGGAACCCAGGGCCCACTGCACCAGGAGGAACCCAGGGCCCTCTGCACCAGGAGGAACCCAGGGCCCTCTGCACCAGGAGGAACCCAGGGCCCACTGCACCAGGAGGAACCCAGGGCCCTCTGCACCAGGAGGAACCCAGGGCCCTCTGCACCAGGAGGAACCCAGGGCCCTCTGCACCAGGAGGAACCCAGGGCCCTCTGCACCAGGAGGAACCCAGGGCCCACTGCACCAGGAGGAACCCAGGGCCCTCTGCACCAGGAGGAACCCAGGGCCCTCTGCACCAGGAGGAACCCAGGGCCCTCTGCACCAGGAGGAACCCAGGGCCCACTGCACCAGGAGGAACCCAGGGCCCTCTGCACCAGGAGGAACCCAGGGCCCACTGCACCAGGAGGAACCCAGGGCCCTCTGCACCAGGAGGAACCCAGGGCCCACTGCACCAGGAGGAACCCAGGGCCCACTGCACCAGGAGGAACCCAGGGCCCTCTGCACCAGGAGGAACCCAGGGCCCTCTGCACCAGGAGGAACCCAGGGCCCTCTGCACCAGGAGGAACCCAGGGCCCTCTGCACCAGGAGGAACCCAGGGCCCACTGCACCAGGAGGAACCCAGGGCCCTCTGCACCAGGAGGAACCCAGGGCCCACTGCACCAGGAGGAACCCAGGGCCCACTGCACCAGGAGGAACCCAGGGCCCTCTGCACCAGGAGGAACCCAGGGCCCTCTGCACCAGGAGGAACCCAGGGCCCACTGCACCAGGAGGAACCCAGGGCCCACTGCACCAGGAGGAACCCAGGGCCCACTGCACCAGGAGGAACCCAGGGCCCTCTGCACCAGGAGGAACCCAGGGCCCTCTGCACCAGGAGGAACCCAGGGCCCTCTGCACCAGGAGGAACCCAGGGCCCACTGCACCAGGAGGAACCCAGGGCCCTCTGCACCAGGAGGAACCCAGGGCCCTCTGCACCAGGAGGAACCCAGGGCCCACTGCACCAGGAGGAACCCAGGGCCCACTGCACCAGGAGGAACCCAGGGCCCACTGCACCAGGAGGAACCCAGGGCCCTCTGCACCAGGAGGAACCCAGGGCCCACTGCACCAGGAGGAACCCAGGGCCCTCTGCACCAGGAGGAACCCAGGGCCCTCTGCACCAGGAGGAACCCAGGGCCCACTGCACCAGGAGGAACCCAGGGCCCTCTGCACCAGGAGGAACCCAGGGCCCACTGCACCAGGAGGAACCCAGGGCCCTCTGCACCAGGAGGAACCCAGGGCCCTCTGCACCAGGAGGAACCCAGGGCCCTCTGCACCAGGAGGAACCCAGGGCCCACTGCACCAGGAGGAACCCAGGGCCCTCTGCACCAGGAGGAACCCAGGGCCCACTGCACCAGGAGGAACCCAGGGCCCACTGCACCAGGAGGAACCCAGGGCCCACTGCACCAGGAGGAACCCAGGGCCCTCTGCACCAGGAGGAACCCAGGGCCCTCTGCACCAGGAGGAACCCAGGGCCCACTGCACCAGGAGGAACCCAGGGCCCTCTGCACCAGGAGGAACCCAGGGCCCTCTGCACCAGGAGGAACCCAGGGCCCACTGCACCAGGAGGAACCCAGGGCCCACTGCACCAGGAGGAACCCAGGGCCCTCTGCACCAGCACGAGGTCTGACAGTTGCTCTGGGGATTTCATCCTGGTACCTAACAGCAGTCAGGGTACTGTTGGCTCTGACATGGATGTCTGTGTCATGCTGGATGATGTCACAGGCAGCATAACGTTCACCACGGCGTCTCCAGACTCTTTCACGCCTGTCACATGTGCTCAGTGTGAACCTGCTCTCATCTGTGAAGAGAACAGGGTGCCGATGGTGGACCTGCCAGTCCTGGTGTTCTCTGGTGAATGATGGAGCTGCACGGTGCTGGGCTGTGAGCACAGGTCCTTGTGCACCATAGTTTTTTCTGTCTTTCATTTTGAGCCGAGAAACAATTCCATAAAGACCAAACAGTTTTACAGCTACCTCAAAATTTTCACCTCAGTTAAAAATATATTTTGTTCTTGAAGTAAAACCTCTTAAAATGTACAAACTAACACCACAGGTCTCAGGTGGACTCTGGGTTCATTCTCTGTTCATCAGTTTTTACTGGACGCAGACAAACTGATTCTCTAATGACAAAAAAATAGACATGAAGGAAGTAGAAACAAGAATGGGGAAAAAAACACACAGTGTGTCCGGAGGTACTGAGTCATATGGATGACACACACACACACACACACACACACACACACACACATTAACACCTCGCTCAGTGGTTTCTTCAGCAGTCTCATCATGGACGCCTGGTGGATCTGCAGCACTTTGAGCCTGCTGTTAGCTGTTATAGGAGGTGAGCTGACACACACACACACACACACACACACACACACACACAGGAACATGTTTTATCTTTAAGGTTCGGTTGTTCTTGTTTTAATTATGTAACATCTCAAATATATCTCTGACGTAGAAAGTAAACTCTCTGAACTTATATCAAAGGGTGTGAAATATATTGTTAAATAATTTATAACATAGGCTGTGTAATCAAAGTGTTGTTTTATCACTGACTTCAGATTATTGTATTCAAATGATCAGTTTACATTAGCAGTGCCTCCTCTCACTGATGGTGACTAAACCTCTGGACCTGTTGAAGCAGAGAGGAAACGTTCAGTTTGAGTATTTAAACACATGAATATATATATATATATATATATATATGTTTATATGTGTATATATACAGTGTGTGTGTGTGTGTGTGTGTGTGTACACAGTGTGTGTGTTAATTAATAGAACTGTAACAAGTTGCTTCCATACGGACAAACTGTGTGATGAGATGGAGACAGAGCTCAGATGTGTTTAAACTGTGGAAAAATGAGACAAAGTCAGATGAGTCATGAGTTCACTGGTGGTGTGAGAGAGCAGCCTCAACACTCGACCACTGCGGTAAAGTTCCATGGGGTCATTTCACAGATGTACTGTGGGTCAGCATGTCCCCACAGAGGGAGGGACACTGATTAAGACACCTGTAATATCCAGCTCATCCTCACTGTGACCTCGTCCACGTCCACATATGACGTCCAAGGTACCCTGGGTGTGTTGGTTGTTGACGTTCTGGGACACCGTGTCAACTTCAGCCTGTTACATGCATTGTCTGATTTATGTCAAAATAAACACACTACCTCAGTACAACACTGCAGTTTGACATTTTCTTTCCCTCTACAACAAAAACACGTGGTTGGGTTTCGTAAAAAAGAACAGAAGAGCAGAGTTTGGCTTTACAATCTTACAGGAAGTGAACACTGGCCTCTTGGGTGGAAGTCTGTGGTTGTTGAACCAATCCACCACAAACTCCCACCCGCCGTACTCAGACTCCGCTGACTTAAAGGCATAGTGCACCCAAAAATGTAAATTCAGCCATTATCTACTCACCCATATGCCTAGGGAGGCTCAGGTGAAGTTTTAGAGTCCTCACATCACTTGCAGAGATCCAAGGGGAGAGGAGGTAGCAACACAACTCCACCTAATGGAGGCTGACGGCGCCCCAGATTCAAACGTCCAAAAACACATAATTGAAACCACAAAATATCTCCATACTGCTCGTCCGTAGTGATCCAAGTGTCCTGAAGCCCCGACATAAAAAGTTGTTTGGAAAAACGTCACTTGAACTCTGTTTTTAGCCTCATTGTAGCCTGGACGAGCAGTATGGAGATATTTTGTGGTTTCAATTATGTGTTTTTGGACGTTTGAATCTGGGGCGCTGTCTATGGGGTGCCGTTTGTAAAGTGTCTCACGCTGAAAATAACATCAACATTTTGCCACATTTAGCTTCAAACAATGTTTAAAAAAGTATTGTGAATTTTTTAACGTCACCTTTTACCACATTTACAGCAATATTTGTTAACTTAGAAATATATTAAATAGTTAAATCTAAATATTAAATATGGCACCTAAATGTTAAATATTAAATCTAAATCTAAATCTAAATCTAAATCTAAATCTAAATTTAAATGTTAAATCTAAATATTAAATTTAAATCTAAATTTAAATGTTAAATCTAAATATTAAATCTAAATCTAAATCTAAATGCTGAATCTAAATGTTAAATCTAAATATTAAATCTAAATTTAAATGTTAAATCTAAATGTAAATGTTAAATCTAAATATTAAATCTAAATGCTAAATCTAAATGTAAATGTTAAATCTGAATATTAAATCTAAATTTAAATGTTAAATCTAAATGCTAAATCTAAATCTAAATGTTAAATCTAAATATTAAATCTAAATTTAAATGTTAAATCTAAATATTAAATCTAAATGTTAAATGTTAAATCTAAATGTTAAATGTTAAATCTAAATGTTCTGGGTGAAACTAAATATTTAACTAATATGCAAATTCACACTGCGGAGTTTAGCTACATATATATATACATATCTCACATTTATCACGTCACTATATCACCGTTTAGACTAATCTGGTGTTTGTAAAGTCTATAAACACAATGACTGACCAAACATTACTATTTCTGTGTGCATGTTTTGTAAATAATAACATGGTTATCGTAGATTATTTTAATTCATTATTTGATTCTATAAACACAGTCATTTAGATTTAGATTTAGATTCAATATTTAGATTTAACATTTAGATTTAATATTTAGATTTAGATTTAGATTTAACATTTAGATTTAATATTTAGATTTAGATTTAGATTTATCATTTAGATTTAACATTTAGATTTAAAATTTAACATTTAGGTGCCACATTTAATATTTAGATTTAGATTTAACATTTAGATTCAATAATTAGATTTAACATTTAGATTTAATATTTAGATTTAGATTTAGATTTAACATTTAGATTTAAAATTTAACATTTAGGTGCCACATTTAATATTTAGATTTAGATTTAGATTTAACATTTAGATTTAAAATTTAACATTTAGGTGCCACATTTAATATTTAGATTTAGATTTAGATTTAACATTTAGATTTAGATTTAGATTCAATATTTAGATTTAACATTTAGATTTAATATTTAGATTTAGATTTAGATTTATCATTTAGATTTAACATTTAGATTTAGATTTAACATTTAGATTTATAATTTAACATTTAGGTGCCACATTTAATATTTAGATTTAGATTTAGATTCAATATTTAGATTTATCATTTAGATTTAAAATTTAACATTTAGGTGCCACATTTAATATTTAGATTTAACTATTTAATATATTGCTAAGTTAACAAATATTGCTGTAAATGTGGTAAAAGGTGACGTTAAAAAATTCACAACACTTTTCTGAACATTGTTTGAAGCTAAATGTGGCAAAATGTTGATGTTATTTTCAGCATGAGACACTTTACAAACGGCACCCCATAGCCGTCAGCCTCCATTAGGTGGAGTTGTGTTGCTACCTCCTCTCCCCTTGGATCTCTGGAAGTGTTGTGAGGACTCTAAAACTTCACCTGAGCCTCTCTTGGCATATGGGTGAGTAGATAATGGCTGAATTTTCATTTTTGGGTGCACTATCCCTTTAACTGTGGTTGTTGTCCTGCCACATTTCCCCCGATGCACCGGCGCTGTTAAACATTAACAGCAACCAGCTATGTATCATGCCGATGTGAAAGGACAGCTTTTTTCGTCAGTGTCTGACGCTGAAGCTAAGCGCTGGTTTCTGAGGACTTTAGAGTGAGACCAGGGTGCTAATGCAGTGATGTCTCAGGAAAAAAACCAAATGCGTTTCCTCTGGTGAAAACACACTGACAGGTTGTTAAAAAACACCCAAGTCTGATGGCTAACAATCTGCCAGAAGATGCAGCAATGACTAAATATAAACTGTTTGTAGCCTGGCAGGCATCACTGCATCACTTCAGAAACGCTGATATGATAGAGGTTCGCAGAAACATTTTCTATAGCGACTGAGCTGATGCATTCATATGTGTGGGGAGGCATCATACGCAGGCTCTCAAGTTATTTTTCTTGTTGAGTTGTGACATTAAACCATAGATATTCTTCCCCCTCCCCAGTGGCCCTCAGCGGAGATGACGGCTGGTCCATGAACGTGCAGTCGGAGGTCCGAGCCATGGAGGGCTACCCGGTGGTGCTGCCCTGCACGTTTAGCCACCCTCAGCACTCCCAGCATTCCTCCCTGCAGGTGCTGTGGCGTCTGGGCCACGGTCAGAGCGCCACTGTCTTGTACCGCTGCACCAGCCGGCTCGGGGCCCCCACCTGCGACCCGGGGCCCCAGCAGGACCAGCGCTACAGACTGGAGGGCAACCCAAGGGAACACGACCTGTCACTGCGGATCAACAGCGCCAACCTGCAGGACAGCGGACGCTACTACTGCCGGGTGGAGGTTCAGGGACGAGAACACATCAGCTTTGAGGACAAGATGGGGACCAGGCTGAGAGTGGAGGGTACGTTCATGCAGACCTAAAGCTACGTTAACACTGAGACATCATGTGCATGTTGGGGATTAAAACTCTGTCTGATGTTACAAAGTCTAAATGCAGATGTATTCGTCCTCCCGTCTGTCTGCAGCTCCTCCAAAGATCCTGGCGCTGTCGGTGGAGGGCAGTGAGCAGTCTGGGTACAGAGCCCTGTGTCGGGTCCAGGGCTCCCCGCTGCCGGACGTCCAGTGGCTCGGCCCCGACGACCTGCTGGAGGGTGTTGCGGTCGGTCCGCTGGCTCAGGGCTCCGCTGCTCTCTACCACACTGTCAGCCAGCTGAGAGACGTGGAGCCAGGCCAGCAGTACACCTGCAGTGCCTCCAACCCGCTGGGCAAAGAGCAGGCCACCCTGTATGTCCTGCCCCCCCAGCCCCCGCTGTACATGAGCGGGGCCTCGCCTCCTCTACTGCTCCTCCTGTCGGTGTCTCTCGGGGCCAAGGTCCTCCTGCTGGTGGGGATGGGGGTCTGGATGGTGCAGGGAGGAGCTCTGCAGGGAGTCAGCTGCTGGTGGAAATAACCTGCACTGAAATAAACTAATGTATATACTTTATGTAACACTGACGCCCCTTACTTGGCATTTATAAGCATTTAATAGATATTTATAAACTGTCAATCACTGTTTATTAATGTGTTTGCAAAAGCTATAACCCGTCATGTGGACAGCCATAAGTGGAGGCCTTTGCAGCAGGTTGAACAGTTTCCTGGACAGATCTGTATAATGTACTGAATTAATGTCCTTGAAATAAATGCTCAATTTAAAATGAGCAAATATTTGTTCTCTATCAATTTCTTATTAGACATTTTGTTTCTTATGTCATTTAATTCAACAACCTCAACATGATTAGAAATGATTCTGTAAATTAAAGTGTTAAGCCCCGTCTCCTCCAAACCCTTTCAGTCCAGCACCTGTGGAACCAGCAGTAAGCCTTCAGACATGGTACCTAGACCCTCGGTCTGTTCAGACAGTGCTCTTAAATGTGGGCGGGGTTGTTGTCACTCACTGCTCCGTCCAGCACTCGCTGTATTTCCTCATCAGCGGTGACACAGATGGAAGTCTGCACCTGGTTTATCGTCCACAGAACGAGGCTGCACGCCCACATTTTCACAACAAAATACAACAGGCTGCAGTGAGAGTCTCTCTCCATGGGATATTTAAAAATAGCAGCTTTGTGCATTTAGTCCTTCTCAGGCAAGCTCAGGGGTTTAGTGTTGCTGTAGCCCACAGGAAGTGAGGATTAGAATATATGACCTTCACATAATCCGCTCCAAATTAATCTATATTTTTAAAGTCATTACTAAAAGTGTGTGTCATATAAAAACTAAAGTGATGGTCAAAGTTGTCACAGTGAAATTTAAGGTGTGCTGATGGATTCACGTCATCAACTCATGCATTGAGTAACATTACAAGTTAACGTTCCACCTTAAAAGTTGCCGGCAGTCAGCCCAGTGAATGAAGCTATTTTTTTCTCTTTCATTTTATAGTTGTAGTTTACTGATGTATGAACAGAGGTTACATAAAACCAGAGTGAGCGTCCTCTACTGACCAATCAGACTGCAGGGTTTCTAGCTGCACCTTTTAGTACCAGATCTGTGTGCTAGGTACCCCAACAGAGGGGGGACCAAACATGGGGACGCTAAGGAACGCTTCTGTTGGGACCATCCACAACTTTTACTGTGGAGACAGAAACAAACTGAACTGCTCGATGGAAACGAGGCTTAGCTGATGTTGTTGGAATACAACCGATAAGTAAGAGCTAGAGTTAGAAATACTCAAAGAGCACTCTGGCACAAACAGGATGTAAATTTGGAACACTGTTGCAATATATTGTTAATATATCATTATCCAGAGCATCGCACTGGAGTGACAGAGCAGCAGAGCGCTGAGCAGAGTGAATGTGTGATTAAATTAACTGTTCGTTAAGTCATGTAGACATGGGACGCTCCCTTTATCTAACAGCTCTCTCATTTTAGCGTCGAGCGTCAGACTGAATTCACAAACGCACCATAAGTCAGTCCATCAGTGATTCTCAAATTCAAGGATGGTTCCTCAGTAGGACGGGTCCTTCCAAGTCAGGTCCTACAGAGGCTAGGTAGGACTCCTTCCTACCATTCAGTGAACACACATGGGAATAGGCTAGCAAGTGTCCAGGTGTGTGTCACTGGCCCCACCTTCAATTCTGGAAAATTGTGCACATACCCACATGCATCCTTGAAAATTCCCTAAAGGAAGAACTCAGTCCTCAGTAGAATCTGAAGGATCGTTCTGAAGGATTCGATGACGTAGCCTCCTTGAAATTTAACGATCCTCCCTTTTCTTTGAGAAGCACCACGTGTCCCTTCCTTCTGTGCCAGATCTTCTTCTCCTTATTGTGAGTTCCAGCATTTTTAGCTCAGTATTCCTAGTGTGTGTGTGTTTAGACTTTTGCTCCCCACATCTGCCTGTTGATCTGGATATTTGCCTGTTTGACTGACTGTCTGTTTACCGGCCTGTGCTCGATTAAAACCCCTGAACATTATCCTGTGTGTGTCTGCTTTGTGGGTCCATCATTAGTTTGTGCCTGATAGCAAGATCTGGCACAGAAGCAAGGGAAGACAAAGACTAGATGCACTAGGAGAGGGAAGACGAGAGACACAGGTGCAACACATGAGGGCGGAAAACTTGACAGGAAGTGGATCTGAAATGAGACAAGAGTTAAGTGACCAAAATAAGATAGGAAATTTTGGGGGCAATATGTGAAACAACCGAACATGACTTAATGTGTCAGGACAGGATGTGACTACATATGATAAAGATGTGATATTTGTCAAACAGCAGTTTGGTTGATGTGGTTTCTACCGTGAAACACTGAAATCATCTGTATGTTTAACAAAAGCAGAACGGAGCAGCTCAAAAAGTTGAAATAGGTTGTTTCACATTTGGTTTTTTAAATTATCAACATCATCTTTACACTGACACATGTCATATTTAAATATCTGCTGAGCATGTGTGAAATAAAAACCAACGGCAGTCCAGTTTCATACATTATATTAGATTTAATAAAACTGTTAGAGATTAAATTAAGTTTATTAAAACACAAAAATGAAGCAGATTATGTCCTTTAACCAATCAGATCACAAACTCAGTCAGTTATTAATTATCTGATACATACAGAGCTAAAAAGCAGCTCAATAAGTAAATATTCAATCAAACCACAATCTGACATTTATTTTACCATATGAAATATTATTACACCATATTAATTTGTAATGTGTCGTAAAACAGCAAAACAAAGACAAAAACTGTACCATTAAATATAAGCTGAGATAGCCACAGTTAGCTTTAGCCCAGCTGTTTCCTGTGACTGAAAAAACTATTTGGTCAATCCGACGGTATCCAGAGCATTCTGCCTGAAAAGCAAATGTTCTGTATCAGTCAGGCTCCAGACTTTACAGTTTGCATTTAAGAAATTCTGCTTAACTTTTTTGAAAATCTACATTGTATATATTCCGTGTTGGCTGTACTTTGATATTTTTTTGTAATTTTGTGTTTAGTGGGAAAGTCGGGAGCTTAAACCTGGTGTTGTATTTTTCAGGACACAGACAAACCTCATCAAACTACATGACTGACAAAACTAGCTGAAGGTGTGACACTCAGGTTCATGAACATTTCTGAAAAACCTTTTCCTTTGTCTGTGGAAATCTTTCAACTATCAACACAGATTTAATCTAAACTGTAACATTACTGGAATAACTTTTATGATTCTGATAATATTAATTATATTAGGACATGGCTGCTACAGAATGGTCATGGGTGCCTGTTTTTCAATGAGTTTTATCCGTGTTTTCCGTCTTGGTAGCCGTCGTCAAATTGTTGAACCATCGATGGGGAAGAGGACGGGTTCTTTGTAGCAGACAGGATGGGCGGCCTTGCAGCAGTCCTCGTCACTCCAGCCAAAGTCGTGGCCTTTTTCCAGACTCATGATAGCACACTGACCATCATGCACCGTGCCGGGCTCCCCCTCCCCCCAGTTGGTGTCACTGACCGCAGCCTTGTTCAACCAGTACCATTCCCCAGACTGGGAGCTCCGACGCAGGCCGATCCACACCACCTGCATGCTGCTATTCTTGGCCTGCAGGATTTTTTCGTACAGTTGTCTCTGGAGTTGGGCCTCAGGGAAGCTGACCAGTTCCAGTCCGTTGTCTCTGCAGTACTTCAGAGATTCTCGCCAGCCGTTTGCCACTTCTCCGATTTTCAAGACCCCAGGAGACAAGATGCAACCCCTGAAATCTGTTGGGGCGTTCAGATGAAACATGACAGAGACAGAAATTAGACGTCACCTTTAATCAGAACATTAACATGTTTACATGTTACTCATTTACAAAAATCAGTCGGTGGTTTCTTTTGTGCGTCGTTCTGTGGAGGCCTGCTTGCAATAGCTTAGCAACAGAGCTGTAACAGTTCTGTACTTGTGCCGAACCATCACAGTCCGGGGATCATGGTCCCAGAGGCAGGAGGCTCCGATTACACAGAAAGTGCTTCCCAGGTTGCAAAAGTGCACTGCCTTTTTTTTTAATTGAAAAAAGAAATTGGTTAAAAAAAAAAAAAAAAAAAAAAAAAAAAAAAAGCCTTCTGCACCTTTTTAGTGTTGCCAGGCAACCACCCCATCATTTCGTTACCTTTACCTTGTTGTGTAATCTACTGTTTATTTATTTATTTATTGTATGTATCCTGCAGTAATCAGTGTGTAGCTGCTGCCATGTTGAGGCAGAGGGTGCTGTCTGTAGCTCTGGTTGAGGGTGAGAGGCTGTCAGCAGATAAACAGAGATCTGTGTGGGTACATGAGACCCTAAAAAAGGGGCTGGATCATGGGGAGTACCACCAGTTGGTCCAGGAGCTTCTCCTCCATCATGGACGTTTATAGGCATATTTTCTCTGGCTAAAACACCAGGCGCCTAGAGAGCAGGAACACGAGGTGCGTAGCAAAGCAAAAACAGCATAAAGCTTAATTCTCATTTAAAACTGTTCCAAAAAGGCGCCTCCAGCTGCTGAAACAGTTTCTGTGTGATCAGAGCCTCAGAGGTGTGACGGGGCTGACACAACAGCATCTCCCTCTAGTGTGACATATAATGAAATCGTCAGCAATAACGATCATTTACTGTCCCTGTTATACGGCAGCTGATCTCGTCCCCTGCTTGGAGAGTAAGGAGCTCCCAGACTTCATTGTTTTCCCAATTTGTGGACATTTTGCTGCAGTTTTTCTTTGAGTGAGCTGCTAACTGCCACTAGCTGTTTTTGAAATCTCCCAGGGGTTGGTTGTGCACATAACATGTCGTCAAAACATCCTATCCACCCCTTCCATTGTCCAGTCCTGCTGGCTGTCCTTTTTACACAGATGTCAAGTTGGCGCTGTTACTGCCTCCACTGCCAGTTTCAAAGTGAGACAACTCTGTTCCCTCATTCCACAATCGTACCTTTTAAAAAGAACAGCATAATAACAGCACAACATTCCCACCTTGAACAGGCAGTGTAAAAGGGGCTCACTTAATGTGTGACCCTCTGTCGCTGATCAATAGACATGAAAGTCGTCAAAGTTTCCTTCCGACATCCATCTTCAAGTGAAGGTGGAGGTCGGACTGTGACTGTGTGGCTCGTGTTTAAAGTGCAATTCCATACCTGGGGACGTACTGATGATGGGCGCCGGGTTCCCAAACAAAGTACCTTCCTTATTGCCCACAAAGTAGACAGCCATCTTGGAAGAAGAATGCCAGATGACGCTTTTGCCTGACGCCACTCCAGTAAGTGCCGAGACGTAGTCCGTCCCTTTCAGCTCCTGCCAGTCTGCATCCTCCAAAAGAGCACTATTAACATGAACCCCATCAATGAAATCCTTGTGGACCACGATCACAGCGAAACTCTCCGTATCAGGGATGGAGCTGATGACATAGCAGGCGGCAAAGTCTGTCTCTGGGATGAGGGTGAGGAGTAAACCCGGACGGTAGAAGATGGCTGTGCCAGCTGCCTCGACCAGCGGCGAGTCTGGGTTGAAGGCCTTCACTTTGGAGGAATCCTTCTCTGTCAGAAGTACAAGAGGTTCGTCTTCAGCATCCTTGGCCAGAACAGGAGGAATGTAGAATTTCAGCTTCTTTTCTGTGGCTGGCTGCAGCGAGGTGTACAGCTGCCCGCAGGTGCAGTTGTGCCGGATGGCGCAAGCGTGACCAAAGAGGACCGCCACGGGCTGAGTGGCTGTCACAGTTCGCAACGTCCTATTTTCTTTTAACCACATTTGACTTATCTGGTGGGGCTGAAGTGAAACCACTTGGGTGTCTGCACCTTCAACAGTTACAGTGTTTTCTTCGTCTGCATTAATTATAATGAGTCTGAAAGGGCCTCTTTCAGTCACGTCTGTCGTGACAATGTTCGCAGGGGCAGTGGTTCCTTGGATCACTGGTACCAGCGGGATGAGGTACTTTGTGCCCAGTCTGTCAGTAGGAATAACCAGAGCAGTCTGCATGCTGTTGCTTTTTTGGCTGATGGCAAGGACCGTGATGTTCTTTGTGCTGGTAATTTGGACTGACCTGTCGTAGACTGTTTCTGACCTCCACATCTCCTTTCTGTTATCAATTGGGATATCCAGAGTCGCTCCTGCGCCCAGTGTCATTACTGTACTATGGTCGGGGTGCGCTGTGATGGTGACCTTGGTTTGATCATGCATGGCGGTGATTTGGACCTTGTTTTCGGGTAGAATAGGATAATAATAGGCGATGTTCTCCGGAAAAGCAATAATGAATTTTAGACCAGTGTTGTCTTCAGGCGGAGTGACTGTGGACTCTGAGAAAGAAAGAAAGAAAATATATGCTGAAGCAAAAAAACTTAAACCTTCAGTTGTATTTTTTCAGAAAGTAAAACCCCACAAAGCAATATTTTTATCCCATGTTATGTCTGTACACCTCGATGTAATTTCAGCTGGAGCCATTGGGAGGGAATATGGGGTGCCATTTGTAAAGTGTCTCACGCCGAAAATAACATCAACATTTTGCCACATTTAGCTTCAAACAATGTTTAAAAAAGTCTACTCAAAGTACAAGTCAAATAAAATTTCTCCAAACACGTTTCTTGTTATTTCAGGTAGTTATTATCACGCTAATGTATGTTCAAGTGTCCATTTCCCCCAATAAGTTGGTTTTAATTCGTTATTTGATTCTATAAACACAGTCTGACCATCTCGAGCTTTTATTTTGGTACTTTGGTACTAAATATTTAGTTTCACCCAGAACATTTAGATTTAACATTTAACATTTAGATTTAGATTTAGATTTAGCATTTAGATTTAACATTTAACATTTAGATTTAGCATTTAGATTTAACATTTAACATTTAGATTTAGATTTAATATTTATATTTATATTTAACTTTTATATTTATATTTAATATTTAGATTTAACATTTAGATTTAGATTTAACATTTAACATTTAGATTTAGATTTAACATTTAGATTTAGATTTAGATTTAATATTTATATTTAATATTTAGATTTAACTATTTAATATATTTCTAAGTTAACAAATATTGCTGTAAATGTGGTAAAAGGTGACGTTAAAAAATTCACAACACCTTTTAAACATTGTTTGAAGCTAAATGTGGCAAAATGTTGATGTTACTTTCAGCGTGAGACACTTTACAAACGGCACCCCATAAGGGAAGAGTGCCGTATGGTTTATAAAAGAACTTGTGATTTACAGGGTAGTTTTGTTGTTTGAAACCAGGTAAATAATTACTGGTTCCTACTGGTGGTTAAATGAGGGTACAGTGGGAGAAAACATTACGGTCTGTGTGAAGCTAAAATAAATACCCATAAAATTATATTTTAAAACCTAGTCCCAATTAAACTCCCAATCTCTTCTACTACTTATTACCTATTTGGACAAATAAAGGTCTCAGTTAAGTCCTGTTTCCACCGAGCAGTTCAGTTCAGTTCAGTTCAGTTCAGTTCAGTTCAGTACTCATTGTTTTTCTGTTCCCACAGTGAAAGTTGTGGATGGTCCCAACAGAAGCGTTCCTTAGCGTCCCCATGTTTGGTCCCCCCTCTGTTGGGGTACCTAGCACACAGATCTGGTACTAAAAGGTGGAGCTAGAAACCCTGCAGTCTGATTGGTCAGTAGAGGACGCTCACTCTGGTTTTATGTAACCTCTGTTCATACATCAGTAAACTACAACTATAAAATGAAAGAGAAAAAAATAACTTCATTCACTGGGCCGACTGCCGGCAACTTTTAAGGTGGAACGTTAACTTGTAATGTTACTCAATGCATGAGTTGATGACTGTTGATGAATATCTGAAGCCTAATTTTTAAACAAGTAATATTCAGACTGGTTCAAACAAACAATTTGATTGTATTTTCCATCTTTAATGGGCAACAGTAGTTTTGTGTTAAAGAAGTCAAAGGCTCAATAAGTTCAGTGATTGAAGCCAATAATAGCCCGGGCTACTGATTGAAGTTTTACGGCTCATTCTCACAACACACAAAATAATTTTTTCTTGCACTTTCTCTCAACATAAGAAAAGAATTAACACGTGATGTCAAGATATCAGCATTTAAAATATTATTGGGAAGACTGCCATCCTCGGTGTCCATACCGCTGTGAGAGATAATAAGTTACATGAAAAATTACGTCAACCATCAAAATAGCTGCTGGTTGATTTTCAACTTTCGGGTAGTTTGATGTAACAAACGTACTTTTGGAGACTTAAAATACAAGTGCTTTAACTTTGTAGTTAAGTACAGTACTTGAGTAAATGTGCTTAGCTCCTGTGTTTTACCTGTGTTTGCTGCAGCCAGCAGGAGGACAAGGAGCGCAGGACGCATGATGGCAGGATCACCACTGACGAGTCTCATGAAAGTTGGATCCAGAACCTGCAGACAAATTCTTACAGACTCAGATGTTTCACAGCTTATTTTGAATTCTGTTCCCGTTTCACTAACGGCCTCTTTCAGAAAGCTGAAGATCAAGTTTGTCTACGAGCTCTGGACATTATCTGTCGCCTTAAAGGGAAATCAATAGAAGTGGCAGCAGTACATGAAAACTGAGGTCAGATTCTCTAATGTCTATAATCACACAACCAGTTCAGCTCTCAGACAGAATGAACAAATTTGGGGTGACTGAGATTTGACTGTCATTTTAAAGTCTAACTAATAAACTCGAAGAAGGGAATCGTACTAAATTCTGAAAGTTCTTTCATTGCAGAGGATTTGTCTGAATCATTTGGGCTCATTTTAGATTATAATGTCACTCTGAAGTGCAGAGGTCAATTTTTATCTCAGTCAAACAGAATCATTTTCTATCTGTGAGGTGAAATGTTAAAGTCTCACCTGCTCGTCAGTCGTCAGTCTTCACCTTCAGAGAGTTTCCTGAATCACGTCCTCCTTCCTCTGCTTCACATATGGAAACACACGTTTGTCAGTCAAACACGGGGTGATTTGGAAGATGTTTGCATAAGATGCACATCAGTGTTGGTGTGGAGGAGGACGAGGAGAAGGAGGAGAAGCAGTAACTATCAGGAGTAGTGAGTTTTATTGAAGGTTGAAGGTTCAGTTTGTCAGATTTATGGGGATTTAATGGAGTCTAGTGGTGAGGACTGCAGATTGCAACCAGCTGAAGCTTCTCCTGGTCAGAATTCCTTCAGTGTTCATTGTTCAGGAGCTGAAGTATCTTCCTCTTTGAAACAAACAGACCAGCTGATTTAAACTGGTAAAAACACTGAATAAAGAAGATTCACATAACAAGTCAGTGTTTCTCTGACACTGTTGGGCATATCAAAGATGGGCTGCTAGCTCAGCACTCACTGATGTGCACTCACCTTTTTTCTCTGATAACTTATGATCCAGGGACCGTTTCCACAAAACACCTTAAGTTTTCTTCTTAAGTATGACACTTAAGGCTTAATTCTCCTTAGCTGAGGGACTTATACAGTTGCACAGAGTCCCTTAAGAGGTTTCCTTAGATTTTTACAGCGGTAAAAGTTTCCATGGAGACTCTTTGTTTGTTTGCTTAGACTCACGCTCATGACACCTGTTATCGTCTCACAGAGTTGACCACAAAATATCTCCATACTGCTTGTCCGTAGTGATCCACATGTCTCACAGTCTCGTGCAAGCGCTTTCACGTGGTTTCGCTGGTCTTTCGCGCACACGTGAGCGCAGTGCACAGAGAGGCAGTCAGAGCTACAGGCTACAATGAGGCTAAAAACAGAGTTCAAATGAGGTTTTTCCAAACAACTTTTTATGTCGGGGCTTCAGGACACTTGGATCACTACGGACGAGCAGTATGGAGATATTTTGTGGTTTCAATTATGTGTTTTTGGACGTTTGAATCTGGGGCGCCGTCAGCCTCCATTAGGTGGAGTTGTGTTGCTACCTCCTCTCCTCTTGGATCTCCGCAAGTGATGTGAGGACTCTAAAACTTCACCTGAGTCTCCCTCGGCATATGGGTGAGTAGATAATGGCTGAATTTTCATTTTTGGGTGCACTATCCCTTTAAGAGAACATTTTGAGGAAATCTTAAGGAGAAGACTTAAGGGTGTTTTGTGCAACCGATTTTAGTATTTTGAGGAAACCTTAAGTAGAGCTTTAAGGAAAATCTTAACTTAAGGTGTTTTATGCAACCTGCCCCTGACGTTCAGGAGGTTTTTACAGTGAGCTGAATTATCACTTCCTCCCTGAAACAAACAGACGTGATGATTTAAACCAATAAAAACACTGAATGAAGCAGTTTGATATTTAAAAATCAGTGTTTTTCTGACGCTCTCGTCACACAGTGGCTTCGAACAACGGTGGCCAACCCTGAAACTTAATGTCTCTATCTAGAGCCAATGTTTGGTTTGTCTGTTCTGGGCTACTGTAGAAACATGACAATGAGTCTTACCTTCAGGTGATTATACTCTGTAGAAAACATACTTATTATATTATATTATATTATATTATATATCTGCCAATATGTCCTCCTGAATGTGACACTGGAGCTTTACTGCTCTGATCATTGTTGGGTCAGCCAAACTGCTGTTGGTTGTCTTTTAGTTTCCTGATCTGATCTGGGGTCAGTTTGAAAGTCAAATGAGCCTGAGCTTCATCTTGTTCTGCTTCAGCACACACACACACACACACACACACACACACACACACACACACACACACACACACACAGCTCTGTGTGGAAGGAAAGGAAGCAACAAGTTAATCAATCAGGCACAAGACACCAACTACTGCAGAGATAAACAGGAAATTAACTCACATTAAGTAATAAATAGATATGATTGTCAAAATAAATGTACATTTTTTAAAACATATAAACATGAAAATTCAATAGATCATATTTTAACATCAGCAGATGTTTTTATTTTTGTCTATTAAGATTTAAAAACATAAGAAATCGAGCAAAAATACAATCAAGAAGCTTGAACTTCTCGTCCACTTTATTATGTGAATGTGATATTTATCCAATAATCAAATAATCACATCCACATTATTTTTATCCACACAATTATTATTAATATATCAACATGTGTGAACAGTTTTAAACAAAACAACAAAAGAGAAACACTGTTTTTATTATTATTATCATTGTATTTATTTATAGACGCAGAGTGTGTTAGGACACTTCCTTTCATTCATAATGTGTTTCACTCACATTAATCACAACAGGAACAGTTAATTTAAATGTTATAAAAGAATCATATTTTTTTAGATCCAGTTAAGATGTTCAGCAATTAAACTACTGAATCAAAAGTAGTATTAAATATTATAAAAAACATGTATATTTAACTTGTTTAATTTGTTTGTTGTTGGGGACATGTTCTGTGTTTGGACACAAGATGGCGCTACAGACAGGTTCATTAACAGCAGAGCTGCTCAGACAGTCTTCATGGACAAAACCTGACAATAAATCACTTTTATTATTAAGATTTAATTATCTGAAATCTAAGAATTGTGTTTCTGCTTTTACACAATGAGGCCAAAAGTATGTGGACACCCGAGAACACCTGGACAGAATCACCTGGTGTGTGTTGTTCTCAGATTGTCCACAAGGTGGCGATGGCTCCCCTCTTTAACCCTCAGTGGTCAATAACCTCATTACTGTAAGGTCTAAACAGACAAGTATGGCTTCTGGCTGAGCACACACACACACACACACACACACACACACACACACACACACACACTGTAATCCTCGCTCTACATTAAACCTCCTTTTGTTAATTCTGGTTGTTGTAGTTGTGTAACTGTCAGCTGTTATCTAACTGACAGAGCTACACTTTCAATGTGGGACAATGTGTGTGTGTGTGTGTGTGTGTGTGTGTGTGTGCTGTTCTAGTTGTTATTTTTACAGCAGTTTTTGACCATGTTAGTGGGGACATTTTGTAAAATGAGGACATTTTGGTAACGTAACAACCTTTCTTGGAAACCACCGCTTGGAATCATTTTTTGACATTTTAGGGAAAGTGAAGATGATTTTTGGAGGTGAGGACATTTTCCAAAATTGGACACTTCCGGAAAATTAGGGCTTCAAAAAATTAGATATAAAGAAAAAATGTATTTAAAACAAAACAAAGCAAAAAGCAACAAAAATGAAGACATTTTATAAAATTGGGACACTTATAAAAAGTTTGAAACTTTTTGGACATTTTTGGAAAGTGGGACCCTTTTTTGGAAAATAAAGTCCTTTTAGGAGCATAAGGGAGATCTTTTTAACGGTGAAGACACTTTGGAAACACTTTTTTTGAAAGTAGGGTGATTTTCTTTTTAGAACAGTATGGACAATTTTGGGAGGTGAAGACATTTTGTAAAATGAGGACATTTTGGTAACGTAACAACCTTTCTTGGAAACTGATATCCTTTTTGGACATCCTAAATGTCCTTATTTTCCCAAAAAGTGCTACCAATTTTCAAAATGTTTTTTAAAAAAATTGTTTTAAATTTTTTTTTAGGGAAAGTGAAGATAATTTTTGGTGAGGACATTTTCCAAAAATAGGCACTTAGGGGAGTGCCCAATTCCTAAAGTCATGACTTTTTAAATCTATATCTATAGGTACATCTATATATAATTTAAACAAAAAAAAACTGAGGACATTTTGAAAATTGGGAGCACATTTTTGGAAAACAATGACATTTGTGTGTATTAGTGTAATACATTTAAAAGTGAGGACATTCTGCACATTTCAGGAATGTGAGAACAGTTTTGGAAGGTAAAGACATTTCATAAAATTGGGACACGTTTGAAAAGTTTGGATTCTTTTTGACATTTTTGGAAAGTGGGGCCCTTTTTTGCAAAATAAAGTCATTGTAGGGGTATAAGGGAGATTTTTTAAAAAGTGAAAACATGTTGGGTGGTTTCAGAAAGTGAGGACATTTTTGGGAGGCAAAGTCATTTTGTAAAATTTGGACAATTCTGAAAAAGTTTTTTTCAAAGTGTTGTCTTTTTTTTAGGACAGTGTGGACATTGTGCGTGTTTGAAGAAAGTGAGGACATTTGCGGATTTTTGAGGAAAGTGGGGACATTTCTGAAAAATCAGGACAAATCTGGAAAGTTTTTTGCGAAAGTGGGGTGATTTTCTTTTAAGGAAAGCGAGGACATTTTTTGGAGACGAGGAGAATTTGTAAAGTTAGGACATATACAGTAGGACATTTTTGGGGAGTGAGGACAAGCAGGAGAACTCTGGAAATGGAAATCCCCCCCAAAACAAGTTGGGTGATATGTATGTCTATATTTGTATAAACTAAAGATATATTTGAACATTTCCAGAAACATTTTTGTTCATTTCAGGAAATGTGACGATAATTTTGGTCAAAACATTTTGTAAAACTGTGGACAGTTTTTCAGGAAATAAAGACGTCTTTCTGATTATAGTCTTTAAATATACTGATCACGTGCATGTATCTATCTATATACACTGAATGTGTGTGTGTGTGTGTGTGTGTGCATGTGTGTGTCCTTTAATCTTTAATCTGGCTCTGGATTAGATTTTATAGGAAGTCTTACACAATGACATCATGGTGTGGATGTAGCCCCGCCCTCCTGGTGACATCACACACAATGAGAGCAAAGACACAGACACACTCTTCATCTCTCTGTAGTGACATCGACAGCAGCAACATGGCAACATTCGTCTCTGTGAGTAGATCAAACGTTATTTTTAATATTCAGTCATTTTTTAATGTGTCTGGTTCTGTGATTAGATGATGATGATGATGATGGTGATGATGATGAGGATCTTTGTTAGTTTCACTTTAAATAAATCTGACTTGGAGACAAAGAAGAGAGGAGGTGATCTGTGAGACAGCAGAGATGTTTTATCATTTTATATGTCAGGAAAAAAATGTTTTAACCTGTTAGTCTGTTTGTCACAGTTCAGGCATGGACACAAAAATAACCTCTGTAGAATTTAACACACAATCTGTTAATGGCTGATTAATAAACCTGCATGAAGCTCATAATGTTCAGTCACTGGAATGTTTTATTGTTGCTTTTAAATAGTATTTTATTATGAGGTATTTATTTAATTTTGTCCACCTCCAATGTAAGTTACACTTTAATGCCTGGAAACATAAGAAATAATAATAATAATAATAATAATGTTTAAATAGGCCTACTAATATTTTCATGTTAAAACTTTGTTTTACAAAAATATTTTTTGTTTATATTTTTAGTGATATTTAGAAATGTAACTCAAACATTTTCATGTGGAATCACCAAACATTATTGTAAAGTTATATTTTACACTGAGGATTCACAATTTACAGTAATGAAATAAAACACATAGTAATAATATACAATATACACAAATATATATAAAAAGATAAATAATTTAAATAATTAAATAATAAACAAGTGGTCATGTGAAATAAAATGTAAACTCACCATAAATAATAATAATAATATTGATAATCATAAGTTTTATTTATATAGCCTTTTGTTTTTATATAGACATGCAGTGCTTTACAATAAGGGAATTACGTGCTGCGTGCATCACATAAACTGACAGAAAATATAAATAAAATAATAAAATAAATAAAATGAAAATGAACAGGCCAACAGGGCAATTCCATAAACAGCAAAAGGACATTTAAATACAAATTAAAATAAAAAATTTAGATGAAAACAGAAAAAACAGCACAATGTCAGCAAATCACAAAATCATAAAACCATAAACCATAAGATCAAGTCAGATACAACATTTTAAAAGAAGTGCAGCAGTGTGTAAAGAGAAATAATTTAAGGTCTTTATCAGAATAGTTACATTTTTAACTTTTATTTTCTGCTGTTTCACATTCATACAGTTTATTTTTATTTACCAAAACAAATTAAAGGATGCAAATCAACAAAAAACATGATTTGCTTTACACAGATGAGAGTGAGCTGGTTCACACCAGAGTGTTTCTGTGTGTTAGAGGAGGTCTAATTAAAGCAGAAGTAGGTCTCTCTCAGCTGCAGCGGCCCCCGGGAGCCGCCCTGCAGACACAGAGCTTGATTTAGATCCAACGTCCTAAAAGACTGAAGCTGCTCTCAGATCAGTGACAGGAAACTGTCAACACATAAACTTCATGAAGGATCAGTCTGCTGGTATTTTATATTTTCATTACTCTTAATCTACAGACTGTGACTTCCTGTCTGTTGTTTCCTACTGTAGTTATTGATCAGCGTAAACATCGACCGCAGCACCATGCAACATTAATGCAGCAGGAATATTCATCCAAAAAGATAGAATAAGAAAACAGTTACTGCAACAAACATACTTTTACTTAACACTTAATATCTGCACGAGAGAGACTGTACATAAAGGCCAAAAGAGACAACATAAAGTTGTGTGTTGTCTGCAGAACCGTGGACATTAATATTATACCTACAGATGATCTGCTCCAGAGGAAGCATATAAACAAAAAAACAGAAGAGGACCCAGAATTGACCCCTGGGGAACACCACAAGAGAGGGGGCGGGCCTAAACTGTCCTTAATTCCAACATAGTTTTCAAGACGTTTTAGAAGAAATAGAAAAGTTAGAAATAATGACCAACATTAAGCACAGGATCAGACACTCTGATTGAACATATTTTGTGGTTTTCTATATACTTTTTAAATATTAAAATAATTTTGCAGTGTAGATATGAGTCAATATGTTTAAGCGTCACAGTATATGAAACAAATAACAGATGGTTTTGTCTTAATAATTATTTAATAACTGGGCCATAATTTGCACTTTGTTTCTCTCATGTCACTGACATGTTTTTAAGGATGTTTTCTGGGCTGATTGTGTAATTTTTAGGTTTAATATATTAAAATTTGACTATTTTTAGGTCAATAAACTTTTTTTAAAGTAAACGAATCAGTATTTTGTCACCAGGAAATAATTTCAGCACATATTGTGATCAGTGAACTTTGGAGGTGTGTTAATAAACTGTCGATGGTCAGGCTAGCTGTTTCCCCTGTTTCTAGTCTTTATGCTAAGCTAGGCTAACCTTACTTTACCTGTGCTGAACACAAACAGGAAATGTATCTTTAAGTTGGTGGTAAAAAGGGAAAAGATGGTGATGGTGACTGTTAATGTTTAAATCAACCAGTGTTCACTCACCTGTTACTTTTACTTTACGTACATGTTGTTGATAATGCTTACATACCGCTACTTTTATTGAAGTACATTTTTGAATGCAGGATTTATTATTTTAGTAGAAGTATTGTCACAGTGTGTTATTAGTATTTTTACTGTAGTAAAGGATCTGAATACTAATAAACAAATTAATTTCTTCTTCTGTGCTTCAGCTGGCGACGTGTCATCATTGTCCCATCGTGACGTCTCGTCGTGGTTTGGTTTACAGAGACTCTCTGTCGGCTCTGTCCAGGAACCTGAGGGCTCCGGGGGGCCCCCATCGCCCCCCCACCATCAGACTGCAGGGCCCCGGCCTCCACAACAAACACCACTGCAGACTCACCAGGTGAAATACATGAACCAGTAACATAAACCAGTTAGAATCAGAACATAAACTGGTCCGGTCTGATATGAGCTGACAACATTGTTAGTTGTAGCAGTAGAGTTCCAGCACCAGAGGACAGAGGAAGTATTAACAGTAGCAGCATATTAGCATAGTAACAGTGGTGATAGTCGTTGTCGTAGTAACAGTAGCAGCAGCAGTAGTTATAGTCACAGTATTAGTATCACAGTTCAGCCACACCTTCTCACTTCCTGTCTAGAGAAGAACCAGCTTTAACTCCATCATCACCCCCACCCCTCCTCTCCCCTCTCTGCCTCACAGACCTGACCTCCCAGAATCCATTGCTCTGGCTCGCTCCAAGCCGTCAGGCAGCATGAAGCACCTGGTCCTGGCTCACCTGAGGAAGGTGCTGATGCTGAGCTCCGTCCAGCAGAGAGGCCTCCATCTGCCGCTCTGACACCTCCACCTCGGCCCAGCTGCAGGAGAGCAGTGATGACGATGATGATGATGATGATGGTGGTGGTGCTGGACCACCAGAGGGCGCCGCAGCTGTTCAGATGGACGGGAGGCTCAGACTGATCCTGAGTCAGTTCTTATTCTGAGAGTGAATAAAAACCAGACAGAGGACTGAGGGTGGGGTTAAACTCAGTGTCGGACTGTACTGATACTCAGTGATGGAGGAAGTACTCTGAAGTAAAAGTACTCACAAAACACATAGAAGTGATGTGTCAGCATTAGATCTAACATATCATAACACTGGATCATTATTACTGATGCATTAATATGGAAACAGTATTTTAATGTTACATCTAATTTTAATACTTTATTTACTTTTACTTTATGACAAAGCATCGTGTTTTTTATTGAATTAATCTCACGTTTTGTTTGTAACATCTGAATTTACAGAGTAACTAAAGCTGTCAGATAAATGTTCTGCAGTAGAAACACAAAGTAGTGTGAAATAGAAACAGTCAAGTACAAGAACCTCAAACTGTACTGAAGCAGAGGACTGAGTGTCTCAGTGGGAGCTCCTGCTGCAGACTGTTAGCAGCACATTAATGAACAAAGTGTCCCACTCACATGTTACACAGTGTCCAAGCCATGTAGTGTATCTTTAAGGTTTGCAGTTTTAGGAACTTTTTAAACTGTATTTAAAGTTATTTAACAGAAGGTTTTTGTAAACAGTTCTTAATATTTTTAAGTCTGTAACAGTTTTATCAACTGATGAATGATGTTCTCAGCCCGTCAGTTATTTCAGTCTTTATTTGATTCAATTTCATATCAGCAGCTTAATGAGGCAGCGTTTTCTGTATTTTGTGTCTGTAAACATGTTTTAGATCTTTAACACTGCTGGAACTTTAGATGCATCTTAGGTTTGTTCACGAGGAATATTTCTCTTTGAGGATAATATAACAAACTTTATTTGTGCAGCAACTTTAAAACACAGTTATAAAGTGCTCTATGGGCTGGATAAAATAGTATACACCATCCAAAAAGTTCCACAGCTGCAGGGCTCTGACAGAAAACACCTGGTTTGCTTTGTAAGGAGGCGCGGACAGATAAGAGGGTCGTACCTGAGGAGCTCAGGCAGCAGCTAGACTCATAGGACACAAGTAAATCTACAATATATGTAGGAGTAAGGCAGTGTAGGGCTTTAAAAGTAAAAGTTTTAAATCACTTCTATACCTAACATGTAGCCAGTGTAGCGTTGCAGGGTGGGAGACGACTTTTTCAAGGATAGGATAAAAAATGTTTTACTGTTGCATGTTTCTAATTCAAGGAAATTGCATTTTATTTGGTTATCTGTATGTTGAAACAGAGCTCAGAGTCAAAGATGACACCCAAACTGTTGGCATAAGGCTTTACATTGGAGGACAGGTTCTCAAGGTTCTTTGTTAAGTCAGAGGTCCAGTTTGGGGGGGCAAAAGAAGGACCTCAGTTTTGGACTCATTGAGCTGGAGGAAGTTTGTTACATCCAACACTTTATATATCTGCACGAGAGAGACTTTCAAGGAACATAAAGTTGTGTGTTGTCTGCAGAACCGTGGACATTAATATTATACCTACAGATTATCTGACCCAAAGGAAGCATATAAACAGAAAACAGAAGAGGACCCAGAATTGACCCCTGGGGAACACCACAAGAGAAGAGGCAGGCCTTAACTAATTATTTCCAACATAGTTTTCAAGACGTTTTAGAAGAAATAGAAAAGTTAGAAATAATGACCACAGGATCAGACACTCGAACATATTTTGTGGTTTTCTATATACTTTTTAAATATTAAAATAATTTTGCAGCGTAGATATAAGTCAATATGTTTAAGCATCACAATATATGAAACAAATAACAGATGATTTTGTCTTAATAATTATTTAATAACTGGACCATAATTTGCACTTTGTTTCTCTCATGTCACTGACATGTTTTTAAGGATGTTTTCTGGGCTGATTGTGTAATTTTTAGGTTTAATATATTAAAATTTGACTATTTTTAGGTCAATAAACCTTTTTTTAAAGAAAATGAATCAGTATTTTGTCACCAGGAAATAATTTCAGCACATATTGTGATCAGTGAACTTTGGAGGTGTGTTATTAAACTGTCGATGGCAAGGCTAGCTGTTTCCCCTGTTTCTAGTCTTTATGCTAAGCTAGGCTAACCTTACTTTACCTGTGCTGAACACAAACAGGAAATGTATCTTTAAGTTGGTGGTAAAAAGGGAAAAGATGGTGATGGTGACTGTTAATGTTTAAATTAACCAGTGTTCACTCACCTGTTAAAGACACGACTCAGTTAGCGTGTTTGAGTGTGTGTTGCTTTAACGTTTATTGTAATAAGAATAATTCTTATTTAAAGAATTAGTAGACTGACAAGATTAACTGGAAACTAACTGTCTCATATTCACAGTCTGTTTATTATCGGAAATAAATATGACAATGTTTCAGACTGTGTGTGTTGCTGGATGTTTATTGGTTATTGATTGCTAATTGACATTATATCCTGTCAGTGAGTTTACTGATGAAACATTATTGGAACCTGAAACTGCTGAAAATTTATTTGAAAAAATTAATTAACTAATTTCACACCACAGACTGCAGATCGTATGCACCATGGATTATTAGAGTACAGCATAAACATGTTTGTGAAGCTGAAACCATGAAATGTTTTTACTTTACAATGACGTCTCTTTATCATTTAAGTTTATCTGATAAAATCTGATTTAAAGGATCATTTTCTGAGTGTTTGATTGAGGCCACTGTGCCACCTTAATGAAGCTGCTGTGACTGAACAATGAAGAGGACGGTGTTATGTAACACGCAGCAGGTCAAAGGTCGTCTGAAATATTAATTAGAAAGCTGCACGGCGCCTCGACTCCTGCCGACAGCTCAACGCTTAATCTGCTCACTTAATGAAAACCAGAGAGAGAGAGAGTGGTGGGGGGGGGCTGCTTTAATGTGGATCAGCAGGATAATACACACACTGTACACACACACACACACACACACACACACTGTACAACAGGAGCTCAGGTTTTCCTGTGTCATCAGATATCGTTCCATCTGCACATCATGACACAATCAGTTAAGAAATAAATAACTTGATGAAAAATAATAAAGAACTTTATCATAATTAATCCTCACTGAGTTTCTGTCTCTCTGTCCTGTCTGTCTTCCTTCCTTCCTTCCATCCTTTTTGTCCTCCTTTGTTCTTTCTGTGTTCCTTCCTTCCTTCCTTCCTTCCTTCCTTCCTTCCATCCTTTTTGTCCTCCTTTGTTCTTTCTTCCTTCCTTCCTTCCTTCCTTTTGTCCTCCTTTGTTCTTTCTGTGTTCATTCCTTCCTTCCATGCTTCCTTCCTTCCTTCCTTCCTTCCATCCTTTTTGTCCTCCTTTGTTCTTTCTGTGTTCCTTCCTTCCTTCCGTGCTTCCTTCCTTCCTTCCTTCCTTCCTTTTTGTCCTCCTTTGTTCTTTCTGTGTTCCTTCCTTCCTTTCTTTCTTTCTTTCCTCCTTCCTTTCTTTTTGCCTTTCTTTCTTCAATTCTTCCTACCTTCCTTTTTGTCCTCCTGTCTTTCTTTCTTTCTTTCTTTCTTTCTTTCTTTCCTTCATTCCTATTCCTAGTACTTGATGCTGGATCATATTTTAGACGTACTGTGTCACATTCAGAATCATTCTTATTTTCTTGTATTGATTATAATAGTTAAGAGTTTATTTTTTCGTACATTCTTAGACATGAAGTCTGAGCTGTGACAAAGTTTATTATCATCACAGTTATCAGATTCTTTGGTTCCCAGACAACCTGTCACACTTCTGTTTTCATTTTTATTCATAGTTATGACACATTAAATACACAAAAATCAGGAGGAGAAATGTTCTCATATTTCTCACAATAACTTCATTATTATTAATATAACTAATTATGAGATGTGTGTTCAAAGGGTCATCTTATAAAAGTTCATTTTAGAGATTTAAATGACCTTCTGTCCTCCAGACTGACTCTGTGACATTGATAAACCTGCCTCATGGTTTATTTCTCAGGACAGACGTGTTGGATCAAAGCGTGTGAGGGGAGCCAGGGGCCCCTGTGCTGCTTTGTGGGAACAACAATGACTTGAGTGTAATGAAATAATCTGTCAGGATTAGAGCAGCAGGAGGGAAACGCCACGCCAACATGAAGCTGCTAATCACAGATAAGCTGTTCAAAAGGTCACTTCACTCAGAAACTGTGAAGCAGCTCGTTCCAGCACGATGTATTCTCACTTTTAACAATTATAATTCTGTTTCCATCATTAGCTGAAAAATCTCTGTTTCCTGAAAAGCTGTGGTGCCTTCAGGGCCCGTCAAAGAGTGTGAGAAATGACTTTCCTGTTCGTCATGTTTATACAATATTCATCTTTTTTACATTGTCTGTGTTTGTTTGATTTGCCTCGTCTCCACTGCTTCACTTTGTCACGTTGCCCTTTAATACACATCACTGTGTTGTTCTAGCAGGAGACTGTGTGTGTGATGAACCTGCAGAGAGTGATCAGCTGAGTGTGCAGCTCCCCTCGGCTCTATGGAGCTTTATAGTGATTCTCAGCAGTGTACATTTCCTGTGAAAACAGAAGTGTATTTGGAAAACAGACAATGCATGTAACAGGCTGAAGTTGACACGGCGTCCCAGAACGTCAACAACCAACACACCCAGGGTACCTTGGACGTCATATGTAGACGTGGAAAGTCCATGACCAAACGTGGACATGTGACGAGGTCACAGTGAGGACGTGCTGGACGATATGTTGATGTTGTGTTCACACCAAGTGACCAAAAAAAAGTCAGTTCTTGCAGGTTTAAAGTGAAACTTAACAGACCTGTAAATCTTGTCTCAGCTGACATTAACCTCTCACCTGTCTGCTGTGACGTACAGGTGCACTCCAGGTCACTGTGACATCACTGGTTTCTGTCAGAGATGAAACTGACTGAAACTTTCAACCAGAGGGGTAAAAATGGTTGTCTAAGAATTCACTTTATATTGTTTGATGAGCAGTTTGATGAACTTTACCTGAGTGTCCAACTTTATTTGGCAGAGCAGCTTCATGTATGTTGAGTGTTGCATTGTGGGACAGCAGCAGGGGAGTAATGTAGTTACAATGGACCCCAGTGTACGCTATCATGACTGGCCCCAGTGTACGCTATCGTGTGCATATCATCTGGTCACATGATCAAACAGAGACACGACACTGTACAGCATCAACTTCCATTTTAGAACAATCATCATTTCACATCTGTAGATGATAAAAAATACCACAGAAAATAAGAAATTATTCATTTAATTGTTTATTTATTCATTTATTTACAATTATTATATTACTTTACTATTTTATATTATTATTAATTTTTATTTATTTATTATAGACGCTACCCACTATTTTACAAAAACAAAACCAAGACAGAAGATGGGTTTACCTTTTTTGAGGGCATATATGGCAAATGACACCATTTTTAACTTAATGAGAGTTCATCTTTGAGCACAGGCATGTTTCCAAGGTGACAGTCTCTCATAAGGGCCCATTCTCCATCCAATACTTTGCTGGAGGGCCCCTGCACCTCACAGGCCCCGGTACAACTGTCTGTGTTAACGCCCCTTTGACAACAGCCTCCATGACCCTCTGAAATAAGTGATTTTCGTCTTCCCCTTGTTCTTGTCTTTGTTTCTATATACCTGGACAATAAGTTGTATTTCCAGCTCAACAGGCCTTTTAATATATTGTGGCTCTTTTTGGATGAATGAAAAATCGCTGCAGTAGAAAATGCATTGAACATGTGTGACCGGTGGACTCTGGTGTTGTCTGTGTTGTGTTGATATGAAGAGGCCCAGACTGTAGATGTGTTTGGCGATCTCTGTTTATTCCTGACAACTCTGACAGCAACAGGAAAAAACAAAATCCTCCATCGATTACAACCATATAACTTCAGCCTCTACACAGATTAAGTGACACAGGAATATATTAGTATATTACACAATAACTTCAGGCTGAAAAATGAACTTATAAACAGCACAAGAGTGATGTCACTTACCTCTCCCAGGGAGTACAGCAGCAAAAGGGGAGAGGTAAGGTGAGACACCGTTTTACAGGTGGGGCACCCCCCAGAGGTGAACGTAGGGGGACAGAAACTGAGTATCAAACGTTCCTCATATCGCCTGTGGAGGTCTGAGTGTGTCAGGTAATAACAACTGAAACAAATTTTGTGTAATTATAATAATTAATATTACAAACATACATTTGACCCTGTTACACATGCACAACATGATAATCTCCACAAATCAATGCACATTTTTTAAGAGTCACTCACTGCTGATGTTTGTCCTCTCGTAGCACCAATAATACGACCACACATATCACACCTACTGGGTGCTGGATGTTACCAGTGAGGTATTTACTGGGAATTTTCTTTTCCTGGGGAGAAGTCCTTACAGGGAATCTGAGATTTTCAACATGTGTGTGCTTGTGTGGTCATAAAAACTGTTCACCTGTTATATTCTGTCAGCTACAGTGCACATATCATACACATTGTTTTAACATATCACTAAATTTCAGTTACTTGTAATAATTTTCCTCCTTGGCAGTATGTGAAAAGTCTTATCAATGAAATAAACCAATGTTAGGATTCAAGGATGGAAGGGTTAATTTACATATTGTCAAATATTCATCATCTTTATTTATGTTTAATAAACATCATAATCAAAATCAGTAACTTCCCAGTTACACTGTTAACAACATATCATTTTATTTTTTATTTATTTTGTAGCAGCCTTTCTATCACTTGTTCCTTTTATTCAGTGTCATCCTGAGAGATTTTTGTAGCTTCATCCTACACGTTTTTATTTACTTTTAACTCATTTATATCTGACTATATGCAGGGAAAATATATATTTATCATATTTTATCATGTTGCACAGGTAACTTGGTCAGTTTTTAAATCTAGTTATTGTGTAATTCTTATTGTATTTGTAATTTTTTAATAATAATAATATTAATAATAATAATTACTATCATTTTTAAATTTAAATAGTTGGCGGCACGGTGGTGCAGTGGTTAGTATTGTCGCCTCACAGCAAGAGTGGTTCGAACCCAGGGTGGGGGAGCCCTTCCGTGTGGAGTTTGCATGTTCTCCCTGTGTCAGCGTGGGTTTCCTCCAGGTGCTCCAGCTTCCTCCCACAGTCCAAAGACATGCAGGTTAATTGGTGACTCTAAATTGTCCGTAGGTGTGAATGTGAGTGTGAATGGTTGTCTGTCTCTATGTGTCAGCCCTGTGATAGTCTGGTGACCTGTCCAGGGTGAACCCTGCCTCTCACCCAGTGTCAGCTGGGACAGGCTCCAGCACACCTATGACCCCCAACAGGATAAGTGGTTATGGAAAATTAATCAATGAATGTTTTTATAGTGCAGGACATCTGCATTGGTCACTTTAAATGTAGGTATTGTATATTTCATACTTCACTTGAATTGCACAGTGCATGATGCTGTTTGCACTAATAACTCACTTTAAATCAATTAAATTAAATTTTTAATCACTTTAAAAATGTAGTTATTGTGTTAACTATACTGGATTACATGCTGTCCAGAGTGTGCCTGCTGTCCTCTGTTGTGTGGGGCACCTGCTTTTCTTGTGTTCTTTATTGCAGTGGTTTCCAACTGGTCCATCCACAGGGTCCAGATTTCTCCCCAGTCATTAGGTCGAGGTCCCACAGTTCAACACATTCAGCATCATACTTGCATTAGATCAGGTCACTGAGCTTATTAGCTGTCTCTACAAGCTATGTTTTGGAAAAGTACTGTACTTAAAAATAAAGTGTGTTTTTTACAAACTTGCGGTCCATTCAGAAGGGGCCCGCGACCATATTTTGGAGTGCGACCCACTAGTTTGGAACCACTGCTTTATAATAATTGCATGGACTGTGTCAGCCTGTTAAGTGTAGGCCTACAGATCGCTAAATCTGGTGCAACCATGTTTGAATTTCTTGTAAACAATCAATGTCATTGCACGCAGTCCTTCTGATAAATGTAACTAAACTAAAACTTAAATTAAACCCTTAGTCCCTGTTAGTGTCCCTGTGTGGCGACACATTTTGACAAATAAAGGCCTGTCTCAATTAGAGGCCTGGTCTGGTTGCAAAGCAGGTCATTTTTTCGGATGTGTAAGAACGAGTTGTTGGCTCCCTTAAATTATGTGCCCATTACTCAATTACCTTGTAAGTTATTCATATTCTTTTAGTTTGCAAGGGTCCTCAGATAAAAAGAATCAAAAGGGATTTTTCATAACAATTAATCCAAGTTGTGAGGATTGTTTTAACAGGATAAAGTGGTGTTGTGTTGGTATGTAGGGTGCTGTACTCTCTGAGTACTGTACCTCTCTCTCTCTCTCTGATGAGCTGTCTGTCACAAGGAATATTCATACTGGTTTAAATGAACAATATGTGTAAAAAATTAATACAATAAAATAAACTTGTTACACACACCAACAGCTTGTATGGTAAAATGCAGTGTGGCATGCTCTCAGGTTTTGCTGTGAAAAAAGTGAAAAATTAGAGTGAGAAAAAAAGGATAAAAATTAAAAAATATATACATTTATAAAAACGTAAAATGTAAATTTCTCACAGTTGATTTAATGGTTATATAATTAATAATAAAGTTATTTCTCTAACAACCAACAGACTGGATGAGAAGAACTGATGCTGCGCTGCCGGTTAAGCCCCGCCCATTATACGTTTCCCGCTCGAGGATTGGTGGAAGCAAAGAGCTCGCTGCCACGTCAACGGATGACTGAGCTGTCAATCAAAAAGAGGCGGGCTCTACAGCTGGAGTTAATATATTCCAGGCAGTCACAAAGTGGTGGAGAAGAGAGACGTGTAGAGAAGAAGAGGAGCCGGCGGTGAAGCTAGCAGCTAACTCGGATGAATTATCAGCTCCCGGAGGAGGAGAGGAAGAAGAGTTTTCACACCGTGTTGTGAAGATGGAGGAAGAAAACAGCGAGCAGATGAGACCGCTCCTCACATCTGTAAGTTCCCCCTCAACAGCACCGGTTAGCCGGCGGCTAGCGCCTCCTCCGCGGGCTGAGAATGAGCCCACAATCTGAGACTGAGGAGAAACTGGAGGCTTTTTCCTGAAGATGGAGTCTGAAAAAGCTCCGCGTCAAACCGAAATACTTGAAATGTGAGTTTGTGGGCGGAGGAGTTGTCAGTCCGGTTGGAAACAACGGCTGGCAACCGACTGCTTTTGTTTTTAAGAGACCACGCTTATTGCCAGGAAGTGAAGAAACGATGCGCGTCCTTTCCTTGTTACAAGTCAACCGTACAGTACCTCATTAGAAAATGTGGCATTTCTTGCTTCAGGTTCTCCCGTCAAATCTGTGTAGGCTCTGAAATAATCTGAAGGGCGTGATTTAACTCATTAGCAACTACTCTTACATTCGGCTTTAATTACATCAACCCAGCAGCACTGTGTCTGATAACTTAGAAGGTTTTTTGTTGGCTCAGCTATCGCTCCTATCGCTCTCCCAACCGCCAACATACACCGCTCTGGGTGATAGCGGCGGATAGTTTGGCCTATTATCAAAGTCACTTTTTATTTGAATACAGGCTGATATAGCTCTTATTTACACGCCGAAAACTACATGTGTGTGTAATCAATCATAATTAATGATTTAATATGTTTTTCAATATAGACAGTTTTGCCGGTGAGCACAAATGCATAAAAGTAGCACAATAACCAATGGAGTTTGGTTGAAATTTGTAGCATTGTCACTTGTGTCTCATGTGTAAAGAAATTAGTTAAAGCAGACGACCCGGGTGAAGCCATTTTATCATTGCTGAAGTGTCCTCGAGGATGGCAGTTTGAAAACTTCCCAATAACTATCGGCAGAGCACGTGGAGATGAGTGTGTGTTGTGACGGGATGGAGTGAAGGCAGCGTGGTGCAGTCAGCAGGGGAAGCTGAGCTGGAGCTCTGTCAGACTCACCCAGTTTTAGTGCCCTTGAGCAAGGCGACTGCTCTAATGATGCTGACAGAGAGGGTCCTCTTCATCATGCTGGATACTGCTGTTACCATGGAGACGGGACATGAATCCCTGTTGTTTAGTGAAATAAAACTTTGTGAGCATATTAAAAACTTTGCAGAGTGACGTCATGCTGTTCACAGAGAGCTCTGTGGATCAGTGTCAGTTAGTGATGTGAGGAGTTTGACATGTGCAGATTGAGGCCTCTGATGTCGGTTTTATAGATGATTAGTTGCATCACATCCCAATGATCTATAACATTGCTTTCTCTTTGGCCTGTTCAACACACACGTAGGTCTCCATGATAACTCTGTTCAAACATGACCACACTGTTAACAGTCACAGCTGCGTTTCTCCAAAGGACTGACACCTGGTGTGTCAGAGTAGAGCTGGGCAGCTATCACCTGTGATCAATACTGTGATTAATTCTGAAATTTATCAATGAATTAAACACATTTTTTTACGTAAAGTAAACCTTTATTGAGAGGACATTTGGTTGATGCAGCAGGACAGAAATGAAGACAAACAAATGGAGAGAGCAAAACATAAATAATACTTATATAAGGCTAAAATAAAAACAGAAGTTGAAGTACAAACTATACAAGAGCATCTAAATGCAGAATTACAAGGCTCAAGTGAAGTAGTGTGATGAGCAGCAGTAAAGTCAGCATGTTTCCTACACCGTACACCAGACTAATTATAATATATAATATGATTTAGGAATGATACTCAGTGTTTGTATTTATATAGAAATATAATATAATAGGCATATATAATGTAATAAACACTAAGTACTCCTGTAAAGGATCCCTTGTCATGTAGATGTATGGGAACACATGAGTCAGTTTGATTTAAAGGACATTGTTAAAGATTTAACACAGCACAGGACTGATAAATAACATTAGGTGAGCACCGGTTGGTTCTAAGTTTGTTATAGTGGAGGGTGCGTTTGTGCATTTTCGTAGTTAAGAACCAAACTTAAAGAGAAATTTAGAGATGCTCCAAATGTATAAATGATGCTGAATTCTGATGTCAAGCTTGGTGAATCCATTCAAGGATTCACTTAACTCTTACTCTCTCTGTCTTTAGTCATCAAAGCTCAGTGTAGGAAACATTAACCTTCACCGACCGGTTAAAAAGCCAAATGTCGGCGCCCAGTAGCTCAGTGAGTCGAGCAGGTGTCCCAGGTACAAAGGCAATGTCTGGCTGCAGTGGCCGTGGGTTCAATTCCAGCCTGCACACATTTGCTGCATGTCATCCCCTCAGTCTCCCCTTTCACACTTCAAACTGTCCTGTTGATTAAAGGCAAAAGCCCCAAAAATAATAATTGAAAAAAGCCAAATGTCTCCAGCAGCAGGTCACATCAGCTGTACTCGGACAAAGATCCTCTCTTTGGGAAGAGGCTCCACTCTGAAACACCAGCATACAGTTATTGTTTCTGTAGTTTTAAAAACCTCAACAGAGTGAGACCTCTTCCTTCATCACATTCTTCACACATAATTGATCCCTGAGGGGAAATTATGATTCGTTACAGTTGCTCGTTACAAAGAATAGAGAAATATGAAGTCAGAATAAGAGTATGAAATACATGTAGGTAAATATAAAGCAATCAATAAAATGAAGAAGAAATGAAATGTGCATTATGCCACAGTGTTAACACTAGTACTTCAGATCTAAAATTAAAATGTTAATAAAATAATAAAATATATCAAATATATTCTTACTGTAAGTGTGAAACTTTAACTACAATATATACATCAGTAGAATAAAACAATATAATTAGAGTTTAGAGTCATATCTGACTAATATGTGTACTGTATGTGTTTTGAAGTGGAAGATATATTTATTACTTCTCATTCCACATAAGTTCACTACATTCCTTTTTACCTTACAGTTTATGAACTGTGCAATCACTGTGCAGCCATCTACCACTAATATATATGTAATTTAAAAATACTTCTCAACTTCAGCGCTGCTTTGTCTCAGATTCTCAGTTTTAGTTACGTGATTGTCTTTATGAGTGTCGTTGGAGGGAGCCTGAGATCAAACGACAGCTTCTCTGTGATTGTTGTGCACATGATGCCAGTAAATAACTTGTCATTTGAAGTTTGAAATATTGATTTAAGCTTATGAACTTTATACTTTTGACCAGGACCTTTAGTATTTGATCAGGTAGCTCCCCAAAAATATTGTGTACCAAAGTCAGGAGTCAACAGCTGTTATTTCAGTTATTCAGATATATATTTATAAACATTACATGTTTAATAAGTTCATTTTTCCTGAGGGACACTGCTCTGTCTTCTGCTGCTGTGTAAATATAAGTATCTGATTGGACTCAGTATTAAAGGAGTGAAGATTAGAGCCAAAATAAACTTGTTCATTACATTCCTGAGAGATAATATTATCTTGTTCTCATGGAGTTGTTTGTGTTTATTATTGTTTGCTATCAGCGATGTAGTCAGAATGTGTGTGTGTGTGTGTGCGTGTGTGTGTGTGTGTGTGTGTGTGATTGTATTACTCTCATGAACCAGTGTAAGGGGGTTTAAAGAGGAACTCTCACAGCTCAGAGACGTATTCAACCGGTGATTAGACCCAGCGAGACGCAGCTTTAGTTTCAGGGATCACATGTGAAAATATCGGCTCCAAACTGACGGAACAGAAAAACTACAACATGGTTCCCTTTAATTAGACATGTAGCTCTTTGGTTGATGTGTTGTGTTCAAATGTAGATGGCCTTGCACATTAGTCGGGTTATTCTTAAACGCTGAGTGATGGAGGTTTAATGATCCTCTGAAAAAGTGAATTTCTTTACTTGTATTGAGCAGTTGATATTCAACCTTTTTTACCCAGTGTGAGTATTTGCCAGAGAAAATAAGGTTAATTGTAATGTTTTACTGTTTCTATGGTTATAGATATTTTTGGTATCTGGAGATATATTGATCACATAACTGGAAACAGAAGTAGAGACACTCAACTTGCTTTGCCAGGTGGCCACTTTTGCAAAAAGACTGGAGGGGACACTTTAAGGAGCCCTGCACAGGTAGGGTGACCAGACGTCCCGAAAAATTCGGGACAGTCCCGAAATCCAAGCAGTTGTCCCAAATCCGGAATCCTGCCCCAATTGTCCCAAAAATGACACTAGAGCAGAGTCTGTCGTAGTTATTGCCTGATAAAACATTAAAACCTGATCATGGTGGTTGAGTCGTCCTGCAGCTCCCGCCGACTGCACATTGGCTGCAGCAGTTCCTACATGAATTATGGGTGTTGTAGTTTTTAAATTATGTACACCAGTAGCAGTGACGTAGATGAAGAGAGCGCAAGTTGCAGCCGCGAGGACAGGGAAAGCGCAGGCAGCCACGAGGAGGAGTGATTTGCACGTTGCAGTGCAGCCTCTTGTTCTAACTGTTCAAAACTGTTCTACAAACTTTTATTTTTTATTTTTTATCGAGTTTAAAGGAGAAGTGCACTTACATTGATCACTTCCATAAAATAAAATGAGACATTGGAAAAGAGGAAAAGATTGAAAAAATTGTTAAAATGAAATTAGGGAACTAATCACAGATGTATTGTTTCTGTGTGTTTTGACATCTATTTTTGCTTTAATTTGCAGCTCTGCTTTTATTGAAGCTGACATGTTATGACAGTCAAGCTTGTGTCGGGTGCTCATGGGAAACAACAGGATACACAGGAAGGCGATGCAGGCACTCCGATAATAAAGAAAATGAGGAGGGAAATATTAAAGCTTTTATTGTAGTGGCTCAGTCATTAAGAGAGTCAACATGTTTCGACCACTGCAGGTCTTTGTCACGGCTTTGAAAATGAGTTTTTAATTCTGTTTTACAGTTTTTTTTATAATCCAGGAAAAGTGTAAAACAAAAGGCTGTGAATTATTATTTTCCTCAGGGCCCCCCAGCACCCTGTCCTGGGCCAGATATGGTTCACATGCAGCAGAGGTCTCTGTACAATCCACAGAACATGCCTATTGGATAAATTACTCACTTATTTTACATTGTGTGTTATTTATTGTCTCGTGTTACGCAACAGTCTTGTTGCACAAATGTTGTTTGCCATGCAAAGGCTAATTATCTGTACTTGTCTGCACCTCAGAAGTAGCTCCCGCAATTTTGTTGTATACGTAGCATCTTTTTGTTCCTGTACAATGACAATAAAGGCTTTCTATTCTATTCTATTCTAGACTTGGCCCTCGGCCCGTAACTTGAGTATCACTGATGTAAAACATTGAATACAGCAGAGTGGTGTGCCGTGTTTTAATTTTGACTGAATGTCCCTTTAAACAGCTCTTAGCTCGTTATACTGAGACTCCTCAGACTGTCTGTCCTCCAGCTTCATGTCAGTTGGTCTCCAGTCAGTCGTTATCTCGAGCGGACGTGACCCTGTACGCAGGCAGGATTCCTCTGTAACTCTGCGTGCTAACGTTTAATCTGCCACCGACTTCCTGTCTGTTGACGCTCCATGGAAACTGAGGTGAAGCTTTTCACTCTCCCTCCATTGAAATGTGGCTCAGCTGTGAACAATGTGAAGCTGTGAAGCCAACGTACCGGCTGAGCGGCTGCAGGGCTCTGACGGAGCAGGTTATTGTTCGGTGCAAATGGAGGCGGAAGTGGCAGCTCGACAATAATAAAGCGTCTATTAGGCTCTTTGATCCAGAGCAGCAGTGTTAGGTCAGGACAGGTGGTCCTCAGCACCAGCAGGGTCAGAGCAGCCAGCCAGAACACTCATGGTGGGTGTAGAGCTGAGAGGAAGATGATAAAGAGTGTGTAAGGTCATTTCTACACCTTCCACAGGAGCTGGGTTTAAACACAAACTGAAGGCAGAAGATGTGCACACTGTCCTGATGATGTAATTTAACTGAGCAACGTTTGGATCCAACAGAGATCTTCATCAAATCATCATCACAAAGCAGAACAAACATTATAATAATAATACTGACACTAACATGTTGATTAGGCGTGTGCACATATGATTGTAAGTATAAAGGGCCAAATGCACTGAGAGTGTCTGACGTGTGTATTTTGAAGTAGAAGAAGAAGAAGATCTACTTTATTAATCCCTGAGGGGAAATTACATTTTTTCACTCTGTTGTCACACACACACACACACACACACACACAGAGGCACAAACAGGACCTATACATAGATGTCATAGTGGGGGGGCTGCCTTGGACAGGCGCCATGAGCCACTGGGGGTTCGGTGCCTTGCTAAAGGGCACCTTGGCCTTTCCCAGGAGGTGAACTGGCACCTTTCCAGCTGACAGTCCATGCTCTATATTTGGTCCAGACAGGGTCTTGAGCTGGTGATCCTCTGGTTCTCCAATCTAAGTCCCCATGGACTGAGCTACTGCCGCCACAGTTCATGTATTCAATAGCCGAACCCCACTATGACCTTGTTTCGATTTTAGAGCGTCCAATGAGGACCCTGCGACCTAAGTGATTCTTTTTGTGTGTGTGTTTTGTGTTACATTAACAGACTCCCCTACTGCAGTGTTGCCAGTTCTTTACCAATGGGGGTAGCCAACACTAACATCACCAGATGACATCATACACTCACTGGATATTGATGATGTCATAGCATATTCACGTAGGCGTTAAAACTTTGCTGATTTAGATTCAATAAAACTTTTGAATGGTGTGAGAGCTGTGGTGCTTATAGTGCACCACTTTCTCATGCTTCTAGAGTGTCAGTGTAACCATAGAAACTCACGACAGCTGAACTCCCACGGCGAGCGGCGTCTTGTCTCCTGCCTGACCCTCACGTACTGCACGGAGGCGAGAGGAGAGACCTTACGCTGATGGCGTAGGAGCCGTTGACTGCGATCACTCTGAGCCCTGAAGGGGTTAGGTACCGTTTACATTTTGACTGGTACCGGTTCTGATGCCTGTAATTTGGCACTGGTACCCAACGGTAACTTTTTTGAGAACTTTTCTCTCTCTGTAATAACAGATGTAAATTTTGAACGAGATGCAAGACAATGGTTCTGCTCCTCTGCTCGTTTTAATCCCACATAGAGTCAGTCTTCTGTCTCTGTCAGTCAGTCAGTCAGTCAGCTGATCAATTCAATACATCTCTTGAATGGCTCGTAGATTTTGGAATCCAGCAGCCACAGTGGCACATGTGTCTCCAGGCTATTGCTAAAATAATATAGAGCCAGGCACTGGAAATACCACAACAGACTGGTGCTGCAGCAGTGATAGTTGTGGCTTGTTGGGAATCAAACAGCAGTTGCGGAGCTCCGTGGTCCGACTCTTGCCTTCCCTCTGAAGTCAAACCCGGTAGCTCCACAGAGCTCCCTTGCCAGCCTCAAAGCTCCGTGGCTAACTTCCAGGCTTCGGAGCACATTGCAGCACTTCTGCCTCTTGTCTAAACCCTGTGCTCTCACCCAGATCTGTTCTCAGGTTGCCAAATTTGGCACCAATGAACTTAACATGTACTGTAGTACCACCGTAATTCAGTTGTCTCCCTCAGTACAGAGTTCAGTACCCAGCCCGCCAGAGCAGCATGCATGGGAACAAATTACAACAGTATATTTAAATGTCCTTTTCCCTGATGGTCTGAATAAGACGTTAAATTTGTCATACTTGGTGATCACTAAGGTTAGGTGAGGAAAAAGTGGATATATCGATATTGGTTATCGGCCAAATGAGTTGATATATATCGGCATATTGGATACTGGCAAAAAAACAACTATGGTGCATCATTATTTTAAGTTATTACGTGTTGGGAACCACGTCTCTGTATTCCATTTTGTCACAACGGCGGCTCTCTGGGGGAGGTCAGAGGTCACGTTGAATACGGAGATTAAAAAAACAGGACTGTGCTCTTTGACATGCAGCCTAAACTCACACGCACACACACAGTCACTATTTCAGTGTGTTCAGGTTAGTGTTGTCAAGGCGTCCCAGGTGATTTGTGTTGACGTCAGCACACTCGTCCTCAGGGGGCCCGGCGGGCTCTGGTGGGCTGTTAGACTGGATTCTGTCGGAGCAGAAACTTGGTCTGCAGGGAAACAGAAGAAGAAGAAACTCTACTGACAGGAGGAATCTGCAGTGGCTTCATACTTACATCATCTGTTGGATGTTGAAGAAAGTGGGAGGCTCGCTCAGTGTGAAAATCCCTGTCAAATTTACTTTTCACCAAATCTTGATCAGAGTCCTTAAAAAACTGGGTGTTTGTACTGAGCCATGTATTCTGAGGATTATTCAAGCTCTTTTCAGCAATCTCTGCAGGGTCAGTTTTGTAAAAGAGTCATGTTTACTGTAGATTATCTGCTTCAGGATAAGAGATTCACAATGATAAAATCAGCTGAGGACGCAAAAGAAAAAACTGACAAAAGAAAAACTGAACAGAGACGAGAAACTGTAAACTGGAGTTTTTATTTTCTGACAGCAACTCCAAAGAAACATCCGTAGGCCCACGACTGAGGCGAGTCTCTGTGGTTAGTTTCTGTCTGTAATAACTAGTGGGGAAAAAATCGAGTATCCCGTTTTTTATTCATTAATCTATAATATTTTCAAATCGATTTTTAAAAATCTATTAATCAATACAATTTGAATGCAAAGATAGAAATAAATTGCCGCTCCTATTATGGTATTGTATGAGTTACATGATGTCTTATCTATGGTTAAGGAAATCAAAGCTGAAGCATCAAAGCTGAAAATGACGGACAGCCACCCCAGCATTTACTCCCTGCCAGATCAGTAAACTTTCTGTTGCACCCAGCCCTCTGTAAACACTGGTGCTTGGGTTTGTGCCGGCTAAATTTGAGTTGCTACATCCACGACTGTAGCTCCCGCCCGTCCTAGCAGTAGGGAGTGAGGCGGAGGAACAACATGATGCACGAGCTTGCTAATTCCTCTCATTTGACTCTGTAGACAGACCCCCCTTTTACACAGAGATGGGGCGACATAGCTGTTACGACGTCCCGTCTTTACGCCGCCTTCTGTTTTTTTATACAGAACTAAACAACAGCAGCATCATTCTGCTCCAGAAATTTCTGTGTGATGGGAGTGACATGTAACACAACAGTATCTGCCTCTAGTGTGACATATAACATACTTTTTGGCGGCACATAACATGTCAATAACTATCATTTACAGTCTCTGTTATATGGCGGCTGATCTCATCCTCTGCTCAGAGGGTACTGAGCTCCCAGGTTTTGTTGTTTTTCCAATTTGCGGACATTTATGGCTATTCTTCTTTGAGTTAGCTGCTTCCTGCTAGCAGCTACTTTTTGAATCTCCTGCGGTGGGTTGCACACATAGCACGACGTTGAAAAACGATGATGGAAAAAGAGATGACATCGGGCGTTTTTCTGCTCTGAGTTGAAGAACTCGAGGTGTTCAGAGCACTCCAGCAAAAATGCCAGGCGCCCAGAGCACAGAAACATGAGACGTGTAGCAATAAAGCAAAAGTTTTATTCTCTTTAAAAACAATTACAAAAAGGCGCTTCCAGCTGCTAAAATACTTTCTGGGCCTCACATGTGATGTGCATTGTTTTTGGGATGATGACTAATGACAAACAGCCTTTAGAAGTTTATGATTCAACATTTTCCCACAGTCTAGTTTTCAAAGAGTGAATAAAAATCACAATAAACCATAGTAATCGCTGTATAATAATAGTTAAAAATCTCATGCCATATCCAACAGTACCTAAATATTATGATAGTATCGTCTTGGCTCTGCTGATTACTGACACTGCTGGAGATGTGGGCAGCGATGTGGAGATGTTAAAACAGCCGTGTGTGTGTGTGTGTGTGTGTCATGTGGAGGCTGTTTGCCTGCAGCTGGCCTGCTGTATCTCATGATCCATCACCACTGCTGTCTGATGCAGCCAGTATTAAACACTGTTTTATCCTCCTGCAGTCGCCATGGCAGCAGAAACACAAAGATGTTGATGACAACAGGCACCAAATAACAGAGAGTCTGGAGGCAGAAATTTGGCACCCAAATGTTGCTGGAAGTTGTAGCTGTAGGGGTGAGCGTGGTGTGAATCAGCCTGTGATGGTGATGTCCTACAGCTCCGACACAAGGGGGTTGTGATGAAGCAGCGGCTTTGTGGGACTCTTCCTCTCTTTCTTGGCTGGAGTCATTTTTCAGTTTGTAGCTTTACAGACTCTGACGAGAGTTCCTGACTTCCTCCTATAGAAGTCATACAGTCACAGGAGGAAGGAGAGAGGCCTCATCAACATTATTCATTCGCTCATAAACAAAGACACATGTCGTAGTCTAATACAATCAGGTCATTTACTGTGTTCACTCTGTAGAATAGTTTTACTTTCTCTGATTTACGCCAGCTTTGTTCTGACAGAGAAATGAATCATTAAACAGTTTGAGCTTTTCACAGTTACCAAAGCCAACTGGAAATTAATTTAGCTTCATACAAGACTTTAAAAGCTCCTTTGTTTCACAAGACAATGGTCTTTGTGCAAGAACGTTTAAATATTCTCATCTGTAATCTGTTTGCACGTACAAGTTGGATTCACCAAACTCTTGTCACTGAATACTCTCTTAAGCCTGATGAACGCAACTTGAGTTCATCGTTAACATATTTAACAGAACCTAAACACACCCCGTTCTGCTCTGTTTGTGATCAAGTTTCATTCATTTCATGCACAAAAATGTTACCACAGAGTAAAAAGAAGAATTTCACACAGCGCAGCTTCAAGTCCACCTTTCACAAATCGAAAGACAAAAGGATAAGTCAGGTGTCCTATTAGTCATCCTGAAATAATGAGGACGTTTTATTAGTACATTTGTCAACGATGTGTCATCACAGCTGCTGTGCTGTACTGTACAAACATGGAGGAAACAAAGGGATATTAAATCAAGACCGTTTAAAACCTGGTCAGTAGATAATATGTTGTGTACAGTTTGAAATGTTAAAGATAAAGGGGTCATAGGGTGACCAGATTTATTAGTATTTATCTTCTGGGAGCTGTGAATACAATCATCAGTTCAGTGTTTCCCCTGTGACTGTTGAGTGATCAGGGACCTTCCTATTTTTTTCTTTTAATACCAAGAGTA